>NC_067123.1:21596978-21903622 GCF_021347895.1 Acanthochromis polyacanthus
ATTAGCTGCGGTTTTATATTTCTCTGTATCGTAGCACAGCTTTAACTTTCATTTACATCATAATATAAATGTGCAACATTTGGTCAACTACTGGCTTAATGACATTGGAAAATTATCAGTCAAGGGTAGCCCTTTGAATCAAACAAGCTGTTTGAACACACCTCCGTAGGCAGTGGCAAATTTTAAAAAAACAAAAACGTTTGTTCCTTTTTTTTCCTAACATTTCATAAATCCCAACAGGCATGCAGCCCTAAACTGAAACTCAAACAAAAACTAAGTGTAGTAAAAAGTGATATATATGTATATGTATACTACTGTTTAAAAGTTTGGGGTCATCGAGGCAATCTCATGTTTTCCATGAAAATTCACACTTTTATTCAAGTAGTAACATAACAGCACAAGGGTTTTATAATCATCAGTTAGCCTTGCAACACCATTAGCTACCACAATGTAGCATTAGAACACAGTATCTAGTTATTGCTGGTTGCTGGAAATATTCCTCTGTACCCCTATGTAGAGATTCCATTAAAAATTCTAGCTAGTTTCCAGCTAGAATAGTCATAGATACCATAAAGATGTTTCAAACCAAATCACTACCATTATGTGAACAGTGAGAGTGCACAGTGAATCACTGGATTAAAGGATCCAGGCAGAAAAGCCAAATCAGGAAGCTAATGGAAACCAGTGAATAGCTGATAACAACCACATGCAAATACTTCTCAGGAGCCTGAATGTGTGCAGCGAGCAGTAACTCTGCATGATGTGATATAACTCAGATGGATCAATACTAACACAGTTGAGCCTGATGCATCTGGCTTGGGCTGTGTGCCTGGGTTAAGCAGGATACGGACTACAAAAGGTACATCCTAGCCTGTTTTTATTTCAGGCAAAAACAAAAGAAGAAAAAAAACAGTTGCTGACCTTTTGTGCATCCACCTCATTAAAGCACAGTTCATTTCCAAGGCCAATTTTTGTGGAAGAGCACAGATCAAACCCATCCAAATACAACGATTTTTTTTTCTTGAGCTGGGCTGTAAATGCAAACCGGTCTGCTTGGATCTTAAGGTGATGTAATGCAGGGAGAGAGCAGCCATATGGTCTCTTATTTCACCAACAGTGAATCAACAGACAGGGATGAGGCAGGCTGCCAAAGAGCCTGCCTGTTCAGGAATCTATATCGTCCACACACCGAGACGGGGAGTAGCTGGTGTTACTGTAGGCAGCAGTAGTATTTTGACATGCACTTCTGATGCAAGGCAATAATTGGGACATGGCTGCCAATGAGGTCTACCTGTAGGTACCAGCTGAGTCAGCAGCGGCTAAGTAAGAAACCAGGCTATCACCAGTGCTGCAGTCTCTATCGCACAAGGATCACGGACAAAAGACCAACTGGGGGATAAATCCAGACAAACTGACACAACTGCTGTTACATAATACAAAAGCCTGCAGTCTACTATCATAGTCCTTTCTCTGCTCAGAAAAACACGACCTTTATGGACAATGTCAACAGGAGTGAGCAGAGGAGAGAGGGGGACACAGCGTGATGCAATCCAGATTTTCCACAGCGTATACTACACATGCAATGATCTGTGTTAACACGGCTTCAACTCTGCCACAATCAATATTTTTGTATAAACAATGGCTCAAATGACTGTCACTCTTAGTGAATTATCACTTGACTCTGCCATCCCCCTCAGATCCATGCACCATTTAAGTGTTTTTCAGCGCCTTGTTTTGGTGTTGTGTTTTGCTACTTCACTGTCATGGTTCCCTCTCATCCCGCAGTAAAAAAACATTTGGGTCATTCCATGAAAAAATAATCAGA
Source organism: Acanthochromis polyacanthus (assembly GCF_021347895.1). Lineage (NCBI taxonomy): Eukaryota > Metazoa > Chordata > Actinopteri > Pomacentridae > Acanthochromis > Acanthochromis polyacanthus. The sequence goes on from NC_067123.1 coordinate 21,598,804, forward strand.
GCCTCCCGACTGACTTTTTTGAGCATTTTTTCCCTCTAAAATCACATTAGAATATTTAATTAAGCCATGGAAATTTTTTGCCTTCATATTATTAGAATTTTCCAAGTTACCAGCCCTTGAAGTACATAAGGGCGGGTCAAAATTTTGCATTTTTAAACTTGTGTTGGGTTTTTAAGCATTTTTGAGTCATAACTTTATAAATACACAAGCCAAACACGGTATTTTCAGAGCTGAAAGACAAATTCGAGCTTTTTTAGAAAACTGAAACCAAATCAATTTTACATTCACTCCTGGTATCACAACCTCAAGCCAAAATGTAATTTTTAGCATGATTTTTCCTGTAACCAGCCACAATATCACGGGATATATCATAGTTTGAACAGCTAAACCAAACGAAAGGCATCATTTCTACCCACATTTTGAAACCAGGCTCATCTTCCAGCCATGATTCCCTCTATTACTATCTACATATCTTTACTTCTGGAGGAAAAGTTCTTGAGCTCATGATCCACCTGGAATGTTTTGACAGTGCCGCAGTCATTGTCCATCAGCTATAGCATGCTAGCTCAGTTAGCCTTGAAAGCTGGCAGACACTGTGTGACTTTTATTATGTATTTAGTGCAACATGTGAACCCACACTACATGCATTAATCGGTCTTCCTGCAGCCAGAACCTGTGACTTCTCTGCTCATCCAGAAACCGTAAAGATATCACACTGAACAGAAGCACACATTTCTTTTCTTCTGCACAAAGTAAACACCACTTTTCTCCCTGTCTGTCAACACTGATGCTGCAACCATCTTGCCTGAATAAACTTTATTGGAAATGTCACTGAGCGGAACTGACCGAGGGTTCAGTGCTTTTATTTAAAAACCATTTATTTTTCGAAGAGAAATTTTACATTCGCGTAGTTTGTGTGTCTTGATATCATCAGAACAATTAGTTGATAATTCAGTTATTTGTTCAACAGAAAAACTAACATCCAACCATTTTCAATGAGCAAAACAAGCCATCTGATGACATCAGTGGTTCTCTAAGAAACTGAGGACGTGCAATAGTGTTTATATTTTCTACAATAATCACATATGACATCATTATTTGCCTTGTCTGGATATGTTTTAAAACCAGATTCCCAAAGATTTTATCATAGCGGTGTAACAAAAAGCATTAAAATAAAAAAGTTATGTTTAGGTTAAGTGTCCCAGTGAGTCAATACCAAAGCCTGAGAACAGTTTATGTTATTAATGTGTTTACCTAAAGAGAAATATATTTCAAACAATTAGACATCTAGGAGTAAAAACAAAGCACGTTTCCCTTGTGTCTGAGTAGATTATAGCAGATGTTCACATATGACAACCAAATGCTGTTTTAACAGTGTCTGAGTTACATGTTTCCAAAAAGCAGAACTTACGTTGGGTACATTTTGTGGCTTATTCGTGTGTGTGTGTGTGTGTGTGTGTGTGTGTGTGTGTGTGTGTGCGCGCGCGCGCGCATGCGCATCCACTAGGTGATTTGTGAATGAGAACTGCAGCTGACAGGCCTTCTGCCTGACAGGCTGCTCTCTCCACAGGGGTCACAGAAACCAGAGGCCCTTCCACCTCGCAGAGCAACCCAAGCTGCGTCCATACGCTCGCCTCCAGGGTCACTGACGGCATCCAACCCCCTCCAGCAGAGGGCTGCAGCTCGGCTACGGGCCTAACAAGTCGCAGCGAGAGCACACATGCTCTGATTCCCATGCACCTCTACACACACACACACACACACACACACACACATGCACGGCATGTAGGCACGACACTTAACACCCGAGCATACGGCATTCACCAAGCACACGTGCAAGCTTTTCTGCCAACACGTTTTCCTGTACACAAGCACATGGGCAAGCAAAATCGTAGGCAAGGATGTAAACACACACACACACGAGCGAGTGTATCCTTTCATTAACAAGGATGAGAGTCAATTTCCGCTCCCGTTGTCTTAGGCCGGCTGCTGGCGGGGAGGAAATCTGTTCGCTTATGGCAGTTTTGACATTTAAGCTTGTGTCTCTGCGGCTGGGGGAAGTCCTCCTGATTGATGACCTGAGCCACCCAAGGGTCCCCTACTGTACGACTAGCAGGACTGTTGTCACCTTTTTCCACGCGTGGATGTGCGTTTGTGCACTTGATACATCCTTACACACATGTGAATGCTGGTTACCTGACACATCTTAAATCATAAACACGTGGTTTTGCACAAGGAATCCATGATTTATTACTGCTGTAGCTGCTAAGAGTTAAAAAAATGGAATTCTTCAGGTTTCAGGCAAGGACACAGAGTGTGATGATGTATTGCATTGGGAAGAGATTTGTTCCAATAAGAGCAATGCAAGTTCAGCATTATAGTGGAACTATTGAAGGGAATGGTGAATATGGTTGAAATATGGTTTTTCCTACTTAAACTGGAGTGGACAGTCAGAAATGATTGGTTGTGATGTTCCGAGTTTGTTTTTTCTGACCATCAGGACACATACAGACTGATTTTAGGTCACTGACATGCTACCATCCAATAGGGAACAGCTGGAATTATTAGCTTAGCTAAACTTTAATTAAAATCACTTAATCGTTTAATTCATTTATCCACATTACCAAATACATCTCATATAAGGAATTTTCTATTTAAATATTTTCAGTGTTAGTCATAAAGTAGATATATTTCAGTTCTGAATTGAGTACGACTTTCAGTTTCGGTGCCTCACCATTGTGATGGACATTTTTTACTATTTTCTAACACCTCTACAAAAACAATTAACTGAAAAATTAAGCAGATTAACTAGTAACAAAACAGAACATTGGTTGCAGGACTTCTGTTTAGTTGTGGTTGAACTATGAAATGTCAAACATGTACAGCTTTAAAGGTGGCTTATCTTAGCAAAGCTTTCCAAAGAAGTTAGGCGTCCTTCTTGTAGCTGGTACCTGATCAGATTCGTTCAAATATTCTTTATCAAATAAGGTAAATCTAAATAATTTCTTTTGCCTTGAAGGCATTCATGCAGTTGGCCATGTTTTTACACGTGAAAGTGACAGAAGTAGTTGTGTTATGAATAAAAAAAATAGTTTGGTTGTACTTTTTGGACAATACCCAGCCCTGTTGTTCACACCATTAATGCCAAAAAGAAGTGAAACCCAATCATAGGGTTTAAACTGACAAAGCTGTGTAGGATGATTACACATTTTCTTATAGGTAAATACAGTACCACTCCCTCGCCTAGAAGACTGTTTTCTTTATGCTTCAATAAAGTTCTGATTGTATGTTTGCTTAGCATTTTTTTTTTTTTTGCCTTTACTAAGTGCCTGGAAGAGAAATGTGGACAACATCAGTGAGGCTCCAGAGATACAAGTGCCCTCACATTTCACCTGCTACCAAGGACACTGTAATGACTGACACTTGAGGGATGAGGCGCCCGCTGGTGACTCCATAAGAACGAGCTGCATGAATATCAATGTTGTCCTCTCAGGCTCTGCTGCCCTTGGTTGAACAGAGGGACCTTTGACAGGGCCGTAGCAAAAACCAAGAGTGTGTGCCATTTCATAATGCAACAGCACGCCGTGGGACTTCAGGACACACTCTGAGACTTTGCACGCGGCATAAATGTTTACCGTACCACCACTGTATGTGTTATGAATTGGCAGGAGCACTGCTGAGACTGGTTGCCTTTTGAGCTGCTCTGCTCTTGTCCAGTGTCAAGAAACTCAAGCACATCATCCTGGCTCCAGTGGAAAACACCAAGAAAGCCATGTGGGCTTCGGGACTATCAGTGCCACAATAAGGCCATTCTGCTCCCACTAGAATATAATGCTTGATAGGAGGAACTCTGGCCTACAAAGATCCACAATTAACTCACAAGAATTACAGCTTAAAGGTAACAAGAATGGTGGATTTGTTAATGGTGATACACCGGCAGACACATCAGGAGCTTTACTCTGGATTAAATGCTACTAAAATGCACTTTTCCACTTCACTACTTGTCATCACCTTCCTACACGCAGTTCCTGGGAGCTTTTCCACCGTTTAGTAGTCCAGTCCATAAAAATGAGGGACATGATAGTTAAAACTGACACTGCATTGGAGGAAATGTTCTAAAACTCCTCTACTAGAAATTTGCACTCTCAAAGCCCTACCGAGCTAACACTGGGGTGTTGTTTTCAAAGTCAAGGACAATACGCAACCAATACAGTAGTGACTTTTCAATCACAAGGTAGCCCAGTCTTAAAACAGAACCTACTTTATCATCTAGCTTACTCTAAATTGGACAATGACTTGCATAATGAGCATTATGCTGTATTGAAGGAGGAGAGATTGGACTATAAACTCAGTAAAAAAAATACATACTGGGTCAAAAAATCAAGTTAGAAATAGGGTCATTTTCTTATAGATTTGTGCAGATCAGTTACCCGCTGATGGCTACAGCCGAAACAGGGCAGATTTAAATCACATTTGCATTGGCTTTACTTTTTTGACCTGGAGGCTACGTCTATATTTATATACAGTCCAGGATTATGCAACTGTTTTCACAGAATGACAAGTCCACATAATGACGGATCGTGCTGTTCCTTTATGATAGTTTTTTTTTCTTTTTGTGGTGATGGAGGTGCTTTGTTGAGCTGTTGCAGCTTTGCAAATTTGTGGATTGGGTAACTTTATTGCTTCTTATACAGACACCAAAAAGTATTAAAGAAAGAGTTGCAGCACACATAATACAGTATTTGCCATGTAATGAACCAAACAGGAAGCAAAGTTATGTACTATATAATGTATGAGGCCCTTACAATCCTATAAAGCTGCCTGGTTATCTTGTTTTCAGAGCAAAGTGAGAGCAAGTGTCTGGTCTATGCATCACACTCATTTATAACCACTGTTGCGAATTATTTATTTTTTTTGTGTTGTTATGATTAAAAAAATCAGAAACTCTCTATGTAGTCAATGCAGCCACAATGATGTCTGGAATCATGCTGCAGCTGAATCACTTCCTGTACAGACTGCTGTTTGGTGGGCACACTATTTGTAAAGTCATCCTATATCAACAGGTCACACATAAATCTGTCACATTAAAACCATTCTTAAGTGACAAACACTGATCATGTTGAAACCCTGGGCCCTAGCATCCATGTGGATGTTACTTTGACACGTACATCCCACCTAAACATTGTTCCAGACCAAGCACGCCTCCATCACGGCAACAGTCTCCAGTAGCAGGACAGCACGCTCTGCCACACACAACAACAGTTAAGGAAAAGCTCAAAAGACATAACAAAGAGCCCATGGCCTCGTCTCCAAACACCCCAGATCTCAATCAAAACCGAGTATCTACGAGATGAGCTGGAACAGACTTAATCCATGGAGACCCCATTCTGCAACTCACAGACCCGAAAGCATCTGCGACCAATGTCCCAGAGTGAGACACCCCGAGAGGTTTTGTGTCCAAACACTGACTGGTCAGAGCTGTTTTGACAACACGAGGAGGACCTGGACAAGTAATGCTATGGCTGATGAGTTGTGTGTGTCCATCTGTCAGTGCGACCACATTTATTCAGACATGCGACAGACATGTTAAATAATTGACAGATTAAAGGTTGGTGCACGTCTGAGAGGGGCTTCAGTCTATATTCACACTACTACAGACAGATTTATGACATAAAGGATGCGTTTTGTTTCCAAAAAATGTGACGGTGTGCTTTTAAATAGGTGCATAAGGTCAATGTTACCCCAAGTAGCAATCAGACAACAACAAGTGACAGGAGCTGCTCCTGTTCATCTGCAGGGTGAGTGATTGATGCAGGTACACGGCATCACATCTGACTGCTGGAGCACACAGCAGTGGATTGTTATGTCCCCCTGTGCATCCTTCCTGAGGTGAAGGACAACTCTGGAGGAAGAGAAAATGATAATAAACAACCACAGTCACCGCCACTGGCTTTTCCACAGAGCCTTTTGAGGAAAGAAATTCCCTGTTGAGGACACAGTGTGACAAAAGAATGCCAACAATCTGACCCCTTCACGAGGAGGTGAGACAGCAGTACAGCGTGGCACACAGAGAGCGAGTCTCAGGTTCTAGTTAAAGGATGACAGTGTACAGACAGGGGAAGAAAACACTTCATTCTGGCCTGACTCATGTGTATCAGTTTGTATATCTGCAATGGTTTCTTGGTACGTGTTCCATTCCATGTATGTACAAGTTAAAAACATGCGGCTGTTACATGTGGTCCAGTGTTCACAGATATCAGCTGCATATGCTGCACCAAATACGCAAAAAAAAAAATCATACAGAGCTCATACTGACTATCAATTTCTCAGTCAGTTGTCAGAAAAATTAATTTTCATGATCTATTGAGAAATAATGTGAAACACTTGCTGGCTCCAGCTGCTTTCCAGGAAAAATGGTAGAATATCAGCGGGGGAAAAAAAGAAATTGAAGGGAATTTTTTTTCTTTCATCATATTTTATCAACAGATTAACTGGCAGTAAAAATTGCCATTATTTGCAGAGCTATTCAGGACAACTGCTCCTCCCTACCAGACGGGTGGCTTGATAATTGATGATTTATCATCATGATGAAACACTCTGATACAAGCAGCTCCAAGTCGTGCCCTGAAATGCTCCGTGTTTTCTGAGAATGAGCTCATTCTAAATCTAAAGACAATCACATTCACATGAAGGAAATGAAAGAAAAAAGGCTCTGTTGTAGCAAGTGTTTTTGCAGCAGAGCAATGTTGCGAGCCACGGCTATCCTCAGATGCCCTCTAATCCAGCAGACATCATTGCAAAGAAGAGGAGTGTTCTGGCTTTGCTGAGCTGATCTGCACAGTAGGTCATTTTCTTCTTCTGTGTAGGCACATCCTCACAGAAAAAACATTTTTTTTCTATTTTAATTTTATTCCAAAACAGTAAAATCCTACAGTGCTACTAAAAAATCCAGACACCGAACACAGGGATGCTGAAAGTGACTACACGCTACACCGACATCCAAAAATCAACCCACCAATTTAAGCTCAGCTGTGATTATGTAATGTTATGGGCGATTTGATCCCGCCGCTAAATAAATAAATAAATGTATGAAATCCGCCCTGAAAGAGACTGTTTCTCACGCATGATGTCATGTTGGATTCCTTGCAAGCAGGTTATGCAGAAAAGAGCGAGCAGCGGGAGGCATTATGCTGGCAAAGGGGAGTTTCTCTGTTGCATGAAGCAACACCAGCGTCGCGTTCCGTTAAGCAAATATTAGTCTAAATGTGTTTTTCAACGAGATGCATGTATTCATAAAGGGAAGTGATGACATTTTCTAAATGCTTTGAGTCTGCTTGTCTATTCGGCATTCATGCAGTCAGTAAAATGCGGACCTGTAGTCTTGATTTTCTATAATTATCTTCCATTAAAACTGAGATAAGCAGCGGGGACAGGGCTGATTTTTTTGTAAATAAATAAATAAAGGAACAAGAGGATCTAAGAGGATGACATATTTCCCAGAAAACGCCAATAACTGATTGAACGTCTTAAGTCTGGACGGGCATGCGCGCTTGATATAATAAATATTAAAGTGCCAGATTTTTTGAATGGAGGCTGGTTGGTACAAGCGAGGCGCAGAGAGCTGAGGAGCAACATCACACGCTGCCGACAAGAAATGGCCAGCCATGCACACCTGTGTAAAACAGCCTCATTAGGGGATGTTAAAAAAAAAAAAGAGTAACTGGATAAACGACGTTAGCTGCTATTATCTGAGCCACAAAATACCCACAAAGCCCGTGTTTCCCCTGCCTCCGTCCGCACTGAGCTATGTAGATGAACGCAACACTCGGGACATGTAGAGGCAGACCACTCCAGTTTTCCTACATGATGCCACACAGCGAACCCAGATGAGCTACTACGACCAGCGTCAAGCTCACAGCAACAGCAAAGCCTGCACATAAGGTTTCTTCAAAATAAAACTGCACCATACAGCCAACTATTTCTGTTTCCCGGTACTGGGCAAATATGGAAAGCTGGAAGTGCCATGATTCACATCTGTTTGCACAAGCTTCAAATAAATCAAAACCCTGCTTTTTCCAAACAGGCAGCACCTTTCACGGTGCTCTAATTACAATGATAATATTTATGCCATCAAAATCCAGACCTTTCAGAAGTTTGGGGTCCAGGCTTTTTTTATTCATGTGCCAGCATAATTGGACAAGGGTTTTCTAATCATCAATTAGTCTTTCAACACCATTAGTTAGCACAATGTACCATTAGAACACAGGAGTGATAGGGTTAGATATTCCATTAAAAATTGTCTATTTCCAGCTAGAATAGTCATTTATCACATTAACAATGTCTAGACTGCATTCCCGATTAATTTAATGTTGTCTTCATTGAAAAAAATGCCTTTCTTTCAAAAATAAGGACAATTTCTAAGTGACCCAAACTTTGCAACGGTAGTGTATGTCATTCTAGTGAGATGTATGAAGATGCCACTTTTTGAACAACCAAAGACCTGTTAGTTATGCCAGTTTTTATATTGTTTGTTCATGGGTTAACAAAGCACCTCCATCTGTTTTGCAACCAAGTAGTCATCTATGAAAGGTGCTTGCTATTTTTGAGGTTGTGAGTTGTACAGTTGTACTGGATTCAGAGAGTTACATATTTATTTACCTGGTACAGAATGCACAGAATCATTGACAAATTCTTAAAATAACTTGCGTGGATCACTGTTGCGTAAATACATCTATACTGGGTGGGCACTTCTGCAATAAACTGGTAACTGTCCTCATTTGTCATAGGACGGCTGCGAATTGTACAGTTTATATTTGGTCAATAGCAATGTGATCATCTTACTTTGGATTTGAAACATTGTTCTTTCTCTTAGTGCCGAAATAGTCATTGTCTGGGTTTGGAGTGTGCGGGTAAGGGATGGGTGTTTAAAATTCATGTTCATTAAAACTTTTTTCCCTGCTGCTCTACAAGTACAATTTAACCTGTGGAAAAACAGCAAAAAAAAAAACACAGTGAAAAAACAAACGGCACAATGAACATGTTTTCGATAAGGGAAAAACCAGCATTCAATAAAATCTAACAGGAGCACTATGAAAACTAGAGCTACGCCAAAAGAAAATGATGTTGTAATCAGAACACAGAGCTTTATTGGGTTTTAGTGAGGTGGTAAAAGCACCTGAATTGCGTGTAAATAGAAGTAAATGATGTCACTTCCCTGCTTCCATACAGTCCAGCATGTGAACACCACCACTCTTCTCCATTATCCTATTTGAATACATGATAAAAACTGGAGAGGTTTATTTTGAACCTGAAATCTGTCTGCTTCCTGTGTCTTTATGTCCAACTGTGGATGACTTGCCGCAGCTCACCACCTCCTCCTCCCTCTCCCAGACAATGAATGAAGCCAGTTTGGGGGAATGGACAAGCCCAAGACCAGTTCAGGGGAGCTAAACACCCCTCTAACATGTTAGTCAAAAGCATTCCAAAAACACGACAGCTCTCACTCTCAGCTCCATTCACCTCACGTCAGTTAATTTTGTCTTACCATTGAGAAGAAAGAGCGACAAGAAAAAAAAAAAACACGTTAAATAATAACACCCGCCCTGCAGCACCATGTATGATCTCACAAATAAACTAAGCAACACAATACGTGTTAATATCTGCAACGACGCCTCAGTGACACCATGTATGAGCTTACATTACCTGCAGGATGCTCAACTTCACTTCTCTGCGGTGCGGCCACGGCTTCACCAGCTGCGTCAAGTCAGCAGACATTCACCAGGACGACACAGGAAATGCCCACATATGGTCTTCAAAATAAAAGCGAAAAGTGCACACTTTTAGCCTTGCTGCGTTCGAAAGACAGTAATGAGACTCAATTTTTAGACAGTATTAACCAATTTCCCGCTCATACTATACCTGAAATATGACGTGGCTTTTAAGTGTGTTTTAAATACAACCAAATTTCCCAGTTTTAGGTCAAAATGTCACTCAACAGGCAAATGTTATTTTTCCATAACGGAAACGGTATGCTTCATTCTAGCTACCTTGACACCGCTCAGTCCCACCTCTTCATACAGCACATAAGATAACATTAATTATGCTAATTTATTGTAACGCATCCAGCTGTTGATGTGTTGCTGCCCTGACCTGTAGAAATGCTGTAGCTTCGTACTTCACAGCACACTGTTACGGACAGCTAGCTTGGTTGCTACCGGCCGCTAGCGTGAATTGCCCGGTCCAGATGCTGTTTGGCAGCGGGACGGAGTGAATCCTCCTGAAAGTTGATGCTGCAGTTTGCCACCCAGCATCACCGAGGAGAAAACATTTCCGACCACAACTTTGTCAACAAAGGCCAGTGGGGGTAGCTTAATTAGCATTCAGTCGTAACTACAAAAAAAAAAAAAGGTGAAACGTAAATGACATTTCTAAAATACAAGTGTGCATAGGCCCGCGTAAGATACACGAAAATCGCTTAAATTACGCAAATTACGCATTTGACTTATCAAATTATTATCACAAATCTCTTATGAGCAGTCATACTGGTGAGCAAACGGCTATATTAATAACAGCGGTCGTCTTCTATGCAGTTATGCTGGTGGTTTAATCGGTTAAATCCCGAGTTTCTACGCGTTATTTAGGTTAGTTTTTATTAGTAGCTGCTAGAGCGCGAGACAAACGCACTACCTCAAACCCACGCGCACTACCGCAAGACCCGCCCTCTACAGTAACGCTGGAAAATAAGCTTCAAAATTTTACCTTAATTTAAAGCTATAAAATGCATTAAAACGCTTTTTCGTGCATGCATCGTCATTATTACACTTGTTGTAACATTACAGATTATTTAGGTTGTTTGTTTTGACACAGAAATGGACTTCTTGAGAGTGGAAAAGTCTCTCTCACTCATATGAGACTAACACAGACTATGTAGGAGATGAATCACTACTTTATCAGCTGAATGATCTCATTCTAAATACCCTCTCATTACCAAGACCTGCGCTCATCGTTTACTTAATAAATATTTAATTTTATTGATTTGAATGTTGAAGTTTAAAAGGTGAATCTTTCCCCGTTAACATCTCATCATATTGCATGAATGTGGGATGTATCCCAACAGTATTTCATCCCCACAATTAGGCCTGTACAAGAAATGAACGGCCGACTAATTAAGACTACTGGGGTCGGCCTATTAAAAGTCTTCATGTGTTACAGGGCTCACTTTAGTGTTTTTCCACATGGGTTGCCAGGTGCTTGGAACCCTTTAAGGATCAGGGGTGTGGTCGGTGTTGACGAAGACGAAGGGGAGCACTGAGAATACCAAATGAAAACAGTCAGAGCAGAGCGGAGAGTCCCCAATGAAACCATGATCCTATAACTGGCTTATGCAACTGATCAGAGCCTCATTCAGCATTATATAAGAGCATTAGTTTGGCCTACTGCTCACAGCTGGGCTGGGGACTACCACTGTTGTTGTCATCCACAACAATATGGGTCAAATCACAACTTTAGGTAGGAACATGTACACATCTGTACATGTGTGTGCGTGTAGTGGTGGTGGTTAGCATGTGTCCAGGTGCAGCAGGGGTTTCACTGTCACTGCATCTAATGTCATTTGCTACCAAATCCTACATGCATAAGCAGGCGGAATTTCCACAGATAAACTGGACCAACGACAGATTACTGACATAATCAGTGCGCTGAATTAGCCAACTTGATGTTCTGTCAGTCAACAATCAGAATCAGCCTAGAAGGAACAGAGGTTTACTCTGCTGTACACACATTTTTTTTTAAAGGGGATATCATGACTAACATAAGGTCATGTTATTCAACAACCTGCTCAATTATTTCTCACAAAGCGATGGTCTTTGTGTCTGTATATAATGCTGTCTTTATTGCATGAATAATGGTAACGTCTAACTTTCAGACTGAATAAGGAAACAGAAGTAGGTGACATCACTTTTTTTCCCCCCCCAGATGAGCTCCACCTACTTAAAACTAGAAAAAAAAGCAACAGCAATAAAAAAAAAAAAGTCTTATGTGAAATACCCAAAGCTGTTTAAACTATTACAGAAAACAATATTTTCATGTAGGTTATTTTTTTTGTAAGCCGTTCAGAAAGTAATTTCTCATGGCCTTCAAGTCTTTAATATATAATTTTACATCAACTGGAACTCTAAAAGTTGTCTCATTCCAGACATCTGAATCGCTGCCCACATCTCTTAACCTGTTCATTAAATCAACTAGGTCTGGTGCAGATGGCTGTTTCTGCAGTTGGAAAAACCAATGAGCTAATCAGGGCACTGGAGGTTGAATTAAAGTGGAATTCCAATGTTTTTACACATAAAAGTCTACATACCGGATTGAAGGAGAGGTACTACATGTGTGATGAAGCTGTCTGAAATGAGAAAAACAAGTGAGTTAATCAGCTACTAGCACACCACTCCCACTTATTTAAGACAGTTGCAATTTGGGGAGAATCGCCAGGTTTTGACAAAAGGACTGATTGTAATAAATATTAGAATCTCATTTTTCAACTTGATTATTTTTGCCTAATGATAAGAAGCACATGTTATGTACATAACAAACCAAAACTGTGGAGGGTAAAAGTCTTGCACTTATCAGGTTTTAATGAAAATGGATTATGGGAAATGTAGGATTTTGGATTGTTCTATATTATTGATTAAAAGTTGGGATATTTCAGTCTTTGTTGGTTTATCTAAGCTTCTGAATGAAGATTTTTCAACATGAAAAGCACAAATAAGAATGGAAAAACAAGCAGGGGACTTCCCCGTGGAAAAAATATGTTATTGCAGAGAGGGGAAACAAGATACGACTTCACAGAGCAGTCATTTCTTGCTCTTGCCCAACTCAAGTCTTAAATGAATATAGTGAAGTATAATGAAGTGCTGTGTTCACCCGCCCAGCTCACGGCGATCTTGTGATGAGGGGAAAGCACATTCCCTCTACATTATTTGCCAAACGTGTGTGTTTTGCACCAGGGAACCCTGCATAGAGGGAACACAATAAATCACATTTCAGCAGGCTCATGTGATTAATGGAGGGAAGGCAGCAAGGCATTTGGAAATCCCTGCAGACCAGAGTTGATGACATTGCGTTCACAGCTTCAAAAGAAAACATGCAGTAATTCTCAGTGTAGTATATGTAAAAAGAACAGATTACCGTACAGGTTTAGAGATTTTACACCACATATGTCAAAATAACTTCTACCTCATGAGAGCCAGCAAGTCTCTGACAGAGAAAGTGTATCATTTGAGGGGCAACAGCTCCACCTACAGGACACAACTATTGTCCACACTCCGGTTTGATTGAACGTCAGCTTTATTGTTTATAATGAAAAGTGAACATTTAGTGAGAAAGCAACCAACAGAAAAATGATTGTTGTAAAAACTTATAAAGATTTACTTGTGTGTAAAATATAAGGCACTCTTCTTTTATAAAACAATGCAATAAAAATGCATAACTAGAAAAAATAGATTGTAGAAACTTAACCAACATTGCCCCATGAAATGCAACTGATGTGAAGGGAGTGATTAAAAAAAAAACAAGGTACAAGCACAGTGTAAATTTAGTGAAACAAACCCATCAGGTCCCTACAGACAAAGATAAGTCATTTGGTTTGATCTTATAAAGGGCTTGTAGTGCTTTCAATCAAAATATTTGTAGAGTACAAAAGTAAAATTGACCTGAGGTGAAAGACTGGAATGTGATGAAAACTTAAACAATCTTCTTTGTCTGCAAAAGATTTTTTTTAACCTCAAGTCACAAAAACACATGATAGTAACTTTCGGTGTATGCAGCAACCTGAGGTAAATAAAGCAGATTACAATTTCCCATTTTAACTGCATGAGTTGTACGAATCTTAAAGATTCAAGCAGAAGATTTACAAACTAAAGCGATCTTTACTCAAGGTGCAAATGCCAACAGGCCAGCAGCCGCATGCTGACAGGCTTCACCATATCTAGTTGAAGTCTCTGTCGGGGAGCACCAGCGGGGCCACCAGGGTCCAGAGGTACAGGGCCAAGCCGAGCCAGCTGGAGCAGATCTTCACCCAGACAGCCGGCATGGTGGTCTGCATGGCCTCGTAGTTTGTGTCGGGTCTGGTGAGTTAGAGAGGGAGTTACAGTTAGAGAAAAGTCAGAAGGAGTTAGCCAAGAACAGCAAACAACAGATACTTACTTGTACCAGTTAGTGAGAGTCATCATGATGTAGAGAGAGGCCAGGAAGAGGCTGAAGTGGAAGAAGGAGTAGCTGTAGGTGACCCCCTCCTCTTCATTGTCCACGGCCCGTCGGACTCCATCCTCCCCTGTGGTGGCCTCATGTTCAGCAGCAGTCAGACCCTGGCCATCCTCGGTCTGCATCAGCCTGTTTACTTGAGCGTTGTTAGACGAGCGGATACTGTGGTGGGCGAAACCCCAAGAACTCATATTAATATACAGCACTATATGACACTGCAAAGTCTCTGTCCTTTCATTTTGCATGCAGACAATTCCTTCTCAACAAAGAGTTCATATTTTCTCCAGTCTCATTGACTGCATTTGTGGTGTATATTTATGTAAACTGGTTTTGGGCCATCATTCAACTACGCATTCTCCAAAAGCAAATCCCAGAGGAACAAAAACTTACATATTGTATGTTAGAGAAGAAACAAATATTTTTTAAATGCACAATAAGCAGTGATATTTTCCATTTTGATTCTCTAAAGCTAGTGTGAAGTATAGAGGTGTAACTACCCGAGTGTACACATGAAGAAGAATCAAGTAGCTGTCTGTCACTCTGGGCAAAGATTATTTCCACAAATGCTGCTCTACAGAACCTGAGTACCAGTGGTTCCACTACTGAGGGCAGTCTGGCTGCTTTATAAAATAGTCTATAAACTCCAGTGGTGTCATTCCTACGCTTCTCTTAAAATGAAAATAGACTGGTCTGTGTTTTGTGATTGTTTTAAACTTGGAGGTGTAAACGAGAAACTGTTAAGATCTGAAGACGTTTACTTTCACCACTCCTCAAGACTCGTCACAATTAAATAGCCTCCCAGTTTTACAAGCAAGTAAGAATTTGTCCTAATTGTTCCATACAACCACCATCCAATAGTCATCAAACTCTGTATGATCCTGTCACTTCACTGCCTGTTGCTAGCAAGCAAGCAAGGTAATCAATTCAGAATTACCAGCTGCTTTGCAGTTCACCAGGTGTGTTTACTTTCTACAGCTGTCTTTGCTAACTCTAAAATGTCTCAGCCACAAACAAAGCACACCAAATGTTCTACTGCTGGCTGCAAGAATGAACACACGAGTCTACATGCACTCCCAGCACCTGAGGAACTGAGGACCCAGTGGCAATGTCAACACAACAATTGAAAATCCTTAGTGTTGGCACATTGTGCAGCTAATGTGGTTAATGTTACCATTAGCATTAGCAGCACGCCCACAGTTCAGAACACTGTGGAAATTGTTAAGATGATCAGCATTCAGAGATGATGGACACTTCAAGACAGATTTGGAACTCATCTGCAAAGACTGGGTGGATGTAAACTCAGCTGGTGTTCTGTTTGTATCTTTCCTGCAATCACTTCAGGGACATATCCGAGGATGCTACACTGTACCACTAACATACAGATTTTATACTGCAACAACGTTTGACAAACTCATTCTGCATGTGAGGCAAAAACAGCAGCAACAATTTAATTCACCGACATTTCCATGTCAAATGGCCACTCAGAATAAAAGTTAGAGACAACAAAAAGTCTGGGTCACACACTCATTCAAGAAGATAAAGATAACTCGACAGGTTCTTACGCCATCCTCATCATAAATTGATATCTCAATTTTTAGCAATGGCAATCTGATTATATTTTAACAATTTCAGACTACATGTGATAAAAGCGGTGATGTTAACAGATCTCGCACTTCTTTGGGTGAAGGAAAATCACCTGCAACAACAGTAAAATACCCGGCATAAATACCTGGCATAAAGAGTACAGAACAAGAAAATGATCAGTCCCACGATGCTCTGTGCATCCCACCACTGGACATTTCCTGAGGCAGGAGGAGCAGGTCCTGGTGCTGGAGTGGCACTGGGCTGGACCAAACTCAACAGACTTGGGTTACACTGGCGGTCTGAGGTAGAAAGCACAAAAAACTGCATAAACAGCCAAAATTTAACTGTAAACAGTAAAAAGTTGCTTTTAGGTCCATAAGAGCTTTCAGATTTACGGTAATTAAGTTCAAACAAATGTCTTAAGATATTCTTCTTAGTGCTGTCTCTTTATGCTTCTTTCCTAAGTTACATATCCCGCCTCAAGCTCGGCCTCATTGGACTTACTGGGGTTGTTGCTCATAGCTGACCAGGTGAGATACATGGTGTAAAGGGAGATGAGAGAGGCCTGGAGCAGGCCTGAGCTGGGCTGGGCCTCCTGTGGAGACATGGAGGAAGTCATGAGTCATAAAAGAAATCAAAACACCAGGAAAGCTGAACTCTCTTCATTGCTAAAGTCATTTTGTCCTCAAATCTGAACCGCTTACAGTGTCACACGAGCTGCAACATTGTGACCTTTCATAAACTAACTGAGAATTCTGTAGGGTAAAGTCTCCACTATCCCATAGTAGAGAGATACAGTTTAGTAGTTGTTGCAAAGTGATGTTAGAGAGAGACATGTCTTTTCTCTCAAACAATTTTTGCAAGAGCACAGTCCCAAGGCAGACACACGTTTTGAGAAATCTATTACAGCATCTACACTGATTAGCTACAGCTCATACAACGTATAATATACTGTCAGTGTAGATAATGATTGTCACCGGACAAGGCAATGATAAATGCTCGGCATGAAAATTTCTTTCTGCATAAATAACATGAAATGACTGTTATTGGTCGACCAACATCAGTAACATGGGGACAAAAAGAAGAGTTCTGTACTGTGTAGCAGTCTCTGCTGCAACATTCATAACAGGGAGACACATCGTTTTCTAAAACACTGTACCTGAGCAGGGCTTTTGAAATGAAAACATTACATAGAGTAAGTTATTTTCTTTGCCCCACGATAGGTGACTGAAGGGCTGCAGTGTATGATGGTCAGCTGGTCTCAACTGTTAATACTGGGGTTTGCTGCTCTGCTTCATCGTCACTGATGGAGTATGAAATATTTCACCTTTGTGGTACAAAATGATGTCATCATTGAATTAAAAATGCACCAAAATGCTGCCTTTCTTCAGATGAACTCCAACTTGTGGAGGGTTTTGAATCATCTGCCCATACCGTTCAGAAATATAAAGCCTTCTAATGGTACCACCATGCTGTCACCGCTGGATAACGAAGAGAGATGGAAGGTTTAAGGGGTGCAATGTGTTGATGTTGGAGCTTAACAAAAGTGGGTTATTTGTCGACTGGGAAGCAGATCCAAAATGGAACCGGCTATTGGAAGGAGAGGTCACAGCTGAAACAAATATCAATTCCATAACTAGGTATTCAGATTGAGCAATAAATAGAAGGCACCATCATATATTGATAATATATACACACATTATTGGTACAGTGTTCCAAAATAAATACAAAAAAAAGGGTAAGGGCACAAACTATGAATATTGGTAGTGTGACATCTGTCTTCTAAAGTCTTTACTTTACCTGAACTTTGGGCAGAATGGCCACGATGGACACAATGATGCAGAATATAAAGTTGAGGCTGATGAACACCTTGTGCGCTGTGCAGTCGTCAGGTTGAGTGTAAAACACATAGAAGAGCACGACAGCAGCAAAAGCCAAAGCGTAGTGGATGAAGGTAAAGGACAACAGAGCTGGAAAAAAAAAGAATAATCACTAGACAATCCTGTGAAACCAATTACAACACTGTAAAAAAAGTAATACTTGTTTGATGATGTGTGAGTATCAAATTCCCAGGCTTTTACACGAAACCTTAAATGTATCTTATTTGCTTTCATGCATTTGACTCGTTAGGTTAATTACATGTTTACTGTAATGAATCGATACTGCTTTAGTCCATAGCACCTCTGAATTCATTTTTTTAGGCAATTTTCCAAACATATGAGCACACCTATAAAGAAAAATCTTCATTTTATGATTAAAGATTCTCCTATGACAAAGAAACCATTTCTCTTTGAACACTATTTGCGTGAACCCTAAATTTTGAACTGTCATTTAAAGTTCTATTAAGAAAGTGTGTTGCTGTTCTACCTGCAAACCAGCACTTGGGACTTCCATTCTCTGCCTTCTCCAGCCAGGCCTGGTTCCATGAGTGGGCAAAGTCCACCAGCAGGATGAGCTGGATGATGATGAAGACGAAAGAGCCCACCACGCCAAAGTAATACCACACTGAGACCAGAGAGAGGAGGGTTCAGTTTAAGAGTGTTAGTACTGTGTACTGCCTGACCTGTCAGATTATAATACAAAACCAGAAATCAGTGGACTGTCTCTATAGAACATGCTGTCACAGTTCAAATCTGATCAGAACTAGTTGTTATATAAACATATATTAAGCTCATTTATGAACAATGACCATCAGAAATGACGATTCTTTAACATTCCTGTTAACTACATAGAGCAGTGATCATCAACTGGCGGCCCGCAGGCGGGCCGGATTCGGCCCGCCGAACCGTCCAATCCGGCCCGCGACTGGATTCCAAAATTGTGAGGATCAAAGAGAAAATATCATGTGGTCCACACTATTAAAGCAGTCAGTCCAGTCATTATTAAAGGATCTGTTTTCCACATCAACTTTTCGTTTCGTGGTCTTAGAGAGTGCCATTTTACCCGTGTTAAGAGGCCTTTTCCTGTCACTTCTGTGGTGTTTCTTTTTCAAGTGCTCTGTGAATAAAGTTGACTTGAGATGAGGCAAAATATCTCTATCACTCCTAGTGGTTGACTGTGGTACAGGTGATAGGAGCACTGACTCATAAAGGCTAAAAATGCCTTCAGTTTTGTAATGAAATGGAAAAAATATAAAAAATAAACATCAAATAATAATGTTATGCCAAAATTCGATTTTTATTTAATTTTTGTTTGAGGGTCCGGCCCCCAAAGTGACTGTCCGGTAAAATTCTGGCCCTCTGGCAAATATAGTTGGTGACCCCTGACATAGAGTATTTGATGGCTACAAGTGGTTGTTTAACATCAACAAAAGGTGACTATAACGCCATGGCTGTTCTAAACATGTAACATATGTGGACTGTTAGCAGAGCGCTGCTGCAACATTGTCCTTTAGACAAAAATGGATCACAAACTGTGCATATTTAAACTACAGAAATACAAGAAATGACTAAATATGTACAAAACTGGGTTTTCATCACTCCGTCTACAATTACTTTGCCAGTATCCCCCGACGATCAATGAGTACCTTTAGTCCTTACAGGGTCTGCTAGAGTCTGTAGATGTAACCTACCCATATTACACAAATCTGACACAAAACTGTACATTTCAGAGCACTGTGATGAGTTCAATAACACAAAACCTGAATATCAAAGTTCAAAGTCTTGTTTCACCACAACTATATAATGGATGTGACACATTCGCTACCGACCACGTTATGTGCTCACTGTGGCTAAAGCATAGACCTTTCTGAACAGAAAGACGCACAAAATAACACAGTGACCGCCTTGTCGATCAAAGACTAATTGAGATACAGGTCGGAAATCAATTGAAAATATTTGACTGATGATACCCGAGATTAGGGATTGATGAAAAGCAAAACCGGTTGAAAAATTTCTTATCAGTTTACATCTATAGTTAATTAATAAGATCAAGTATGCAAACACACCAATATGTGTGAAAAGGTTTCAAACCTGCGTTAAAGGCGCCATCTGGAATGAAGAATGCTCCCACAGTTATGCCAACCAGCACCAGAAACTTGAAGAACCAGAAACTGACCAAACAAAGTCAAAGTTATTATGTGTACAGCAAACATTCTTTCCACAGTGTAAACATACTCAGAGTTGCAGTGTCTATGTTTGTCCACCAGAGTGCACTGTGCTGTCACCCTACAGAGCTGTGGTACTGAAGCTGCAGTACAAACCCATTTTGGATGGCAGCTCTGGGGTCCTTGCTGCTGCGCACCCGGATCATGATGATGGTGAAGAGGAAGAAGAAGCAGGCCATGGCGAAGCACATGCGGTACACAGACTTGTAGCCCACGATGATGTCACAATTCACTTTGTTCTCTAAGCCAGGTATGGTTGACCCACCCACACAAAAACCTGGAATCTGACAAGAAATAATGAGTGGAAGAAAGACAAGATTACAACCAAGTCAGCTGGATTGCTTTTTAGCATTTTTTTCAAAAACTCCTCTGGGACTTCAGAACTCAAGCATCCTGTTGCAATATATCCCTGTTGCTGGGATACAGCTTCATGAAAATGAATACTTATCCATTTTTTTCCTTGTCTTGGAGATGGCATGTGGGTTGAGAAAACATCATTACACTTGGGTCTTAAGAAAACATCAACCCTCGTCAATAAAACAGCCCGTGTGGATCATTCAGTCTGTTCCTATCCCGTCTCATCGGACGTACCTTTTTAAGATGTTCCTCCATGCCTGGGAGAATCATAATGATGGACACCAGAGTCCCCAGAAGCAGCAGGAAGGAGAAGGCCAGCCGGCTAACTGTGGAATTGTACGTCGAGGGGCAGCATGATGACAGGAGGCAGGAGGCCGAGCCGCACAAACAAGATGCCTTTAAGAAACACACGGAAAATAATTACCAGGATATTAACACAGATTCATATTTTATGAAAGTCAGGAACAGGGCTCTGGGGTGTGGGGTTATCAGGCATGCATGGGGTGCAAAGACTGACTGGAAGGAAAAACAAAACAAACACTGTCTGCTGTCAGGGAAACCATCTTTCTCCATATTATACAAGACTTCTGGATAGCAGAGACAAATGATCATTTCCAATGTCAGTAATCAAGCCTGTGATTACAGCTGCCATCATAACAAATCTCTTCCTCTCCCTGTTTCTTACTCAGCACTGCGAACAGCATCACAGCAGATTCTTGCATGATTCAGATGCAGACTGCTGAGAGGTGTGGGAAGCACTGAGGCGGAGACTGTAGCTGAGATCAGGCAGCCTTCTCGGAATATGACCATGCACGAGAGTACCCAAGCCTCGGGTGTAAACACAGCAGCTGTGACAAGAAGATTCCAGTTTCCATGGCTCAGCTGGCCCTATGCAATACTGCCTTGGCAACAAACAGTACTTATTAACTGCAATCCTTAAACAGTCGAGGCAAAAACTACACAAATATCAAATCCAGACTTTAGGTTTTCTAAAAGATGTTTGCAAGGAATCTATAGAGGTAGCCCCTAATTTAAAAAATGCAGATCACACATAAAGTCAATTTTATATGACTTATCTTACAAGATGAAAAGGGCTTGGTGTCAAACTTCTACACTTTTTTGGTATCAAAATATGGATATTGAAAGTTGTCAAAGAATGAGAGCTGATTTAGACTTTGGATTTGTTTTAGACAAACATTTAATATTTCAGCACTAAAACTAAAGACAAATATCACAAACTATTAAGGATGCCACACTATTACGCTGAATTACAGCCTACCTGGGAACAGAAAAAGTCCAAATGAAAACAAACCTCGAGAAAATCAATTTTGATTAGATCTGCTTGGCCTGCATGAGGCAGACTTACAGCTGTGCCACACTTTAACAGGTGATGTTACTGGTTGATGCAGTGTTTTGAATATTGCATCCATCCTGGATTTGGTGTTTTGAATCATGCTTACTGCGCAAATGGCACCAGTGGAGCTGCAACAGGCAGCAATGCAAAGCAAAAAAGACCATCAACCTGTGCTGGAAGCTGTTTGGAATTTTCCTTTAATATTTCTGTAGCTTTTGAGTGTAAGCTGACTGAGACTCTACAGATGTGAAAATGGTATTAGAACTAAAATAATTTTTTAGAATTTGTTTACACAGGCAAGTTTTGCTAAAATATTTATACAACTATAAAATAACTGTTTTCACCAGTGATGGCTTTGGTAGATAATATTTAACTCCTTCAAGTATGGCGTTAACTACAGCAAACAGTTATTCATATTTCAGCTGAAACCTCATTATTTACAAGAATTACTCCAAACCAGTAGTGAAGGATCCCCCAAGCTTTATCTGTACCGCTATGTGACCATGGCCTTAATATTTGTTACCCTGAAAACCTGCATTATAAATAATAAAAAAAAAAAACACGGTGGTAAAACGGGCTAAAATCTTCAATTCTACAAGAAATATACAGGCATAAAAATATTCTCTGATTGACTGCAGTGTAGGGAATATTTTGATCACAATTTAACCCATATGGCTTGTGTCACTAATGTTTTTTTTTCTACAAGTGAAAATGTAACTGGTCACTGTAGTGGACTTCATGCATCTATAGTTATAGATTAATACCGTTAATACTGACCTGATAACTTATGAGAACAAAATTGTGAATTACTGAAACACTGGATAATAGAAAAATGTAAATGTAAAACTGGAGAGGTTCCATGGTAAAATATATTCAGTAGACATCTAATAACAAAATAAATATTGTCATCAACCAAGTAATCAACAAGGGAAGTTTCTGAATTAACACTTCTTACCCTATTTACCTGTAGTGTTTTGACTAAAAGTGCATTTTAAACTGTTGACAGTTGTGTATAGATGGAAATGGTTTGGGCATGTTTTAAGTCGTTTGAGTGTTTTATAATCTTTTGTTTTTAATAAGTCATGCATAATGGTTAACAGAGGTGAATACTTCTTTACTTTTCTGCCTTTAATTTTTCTGCAATTTCCATCAATCTATTAATACGTGTTTTGAAACATCTTTCATCGGCGCAAAAGTCTCAAATACATTTTAATTTTTACATTATATGAAAGAAATGGAAACGGTGATGCCACTCTCCATAGGGGATGACGTAATGCCCAAAGTAAAACCCGGAAATTGCGCCTTTTCAGTAAGTTACAGAAACTTGCCAGTAGGGTAACAATAAAGTCGAATTAACTTATAGAGTAACTGTAAACAAAGCCAGAGGACAGCCTAAGGCGTTGCTGCTCTCACACTAAACTCTTCAAACGTTTAGCAAATCACTGCCCCCTCGCAAATCGGACATCCTGATAGAACATAATTTTGATCAAGACTTTAATGAGTTGGGCTACCTTGACTTAGAAACAGTGTTAACTCTAGCCTAGTGTTAACCCTAAGGCAGTAAAGGCGTGTCACTTGTCGCCGCCGCGTGTTTTAACAACTTCCCGGTTTTTTAAAAAAAATGTACGCCACAACTTAATGAAATGTCTAAAATTACTCGTTGTCCAGGATGTATGCCGACGTTAATTAGTATTCAGCTATTCTGAGTAAGTACAATGACACCTTAGCAGAAGTTCATCTAAAGGCAACAGCAGAATATCATATTTATACATAGTTTCATGTGAATCTGTGACGATATCCCGAGGTACTGTTGTCTTGGCTAGCCAAACAACGCACAAACATTTCCGGCAATAGTCAAGATGTTTTTATTTTATTTTATAAACAGCGTCTCTGCTTTTCATACACACACAATAAGACCAAGAAACGTGTACTCACACAACTTGCAAGGGAACCCAGAGCCAAACACGCACCCATGTCTGTTAAATTCACACTTTCAAAGAAAGTCGCAAAAGCTTGAAAAGTTCAGGAAGAAACTGACACAAAATGGCGACGTCAAGTAAGTCAAAAAAATTATCTTCAAAATAAAAGCTTTGTCAAGTCTGCTCGTACACTATTAAGCACAAACTCGGGATGTCATGTTATGTCAGTTTATTTACATATGTTTATACACTGCGGCATATATCCATATAAAATACAAAGAATTCAGAGGTTTCGCTGCTGGGGGTATTGCGGTAGACCAAGCGTCTCCTGAAGCTTACTTTTATTTTGACTGGTTGCTGTTAACAATCAGAAACCACAGCATTTTACTTTGGGCTGCCTTCTTTAACCAAACACTCATTTTGATTGGTTCAATCAGCTGTCTGTCCACGTTTGATCAATTGGACGCTAATGCGCAAAACAGAAACCATCCCTTTATTATCGTAGTACTTCAAACACAAAAATACATTTCAGTGCCAATTTTGCTTAATGTTATCTTAAAAGTTTTGTTGTATTTGGTCTTAAAATCACATCTTTCACTCAACAATGTCCTACACAAAGCAATTCAAATGAAATTTCAAACTAAACATGTTATATACACTGCTCAAAAAAATTAAAGGAACACTTTGAAAATACATCATATTTCAATACGGGGAAAAAACAAACTGGATATTAGCATTGATATGGACTGGTTAATGTGTTAGGAATGAAAAGTGCCACATTGTTTGATGGGAATGAAAATTATCAACCCCCCAGGAGGGCTAAATTCAAGACACCCCAAAATCAAAGTGAAACACTGATGTGGCAGGCTAGTCCATCTCGCTGATTCAGTAGTTTGTATGGCCTCCATGTGCTTGTATGCATGACTGACGATGCCGGGACAAGCTCTGAATGAGACGACAGATGGTGTCCTGGGGTATCTCCTCCCAGAACTGGACCAGCTGAGCTCCTGGACAGTCTGAGGAGCAACCTGATGGTGTCGGATGGAACAAAACATAATGTTCCAAAGGTGTTCTATTGGATTCAGGTCAGGTGAGCGTGGGGGGCAGCTAATGGTATCAGTTCCTTCATCCTCCAGGAACTGCATGAGTTCTCTTACCACATAAGACTGGGTACTGTCGTGCACCAGAAGGAATCCAGGACCACTGCACCAATGTAGGGTCTGACAATGGGTCAAAGGATTTCATCCTGATACCTAATGGCAGTCAGAATGTCATTGTCCAGCCTGTAGAGGTCTGTGCGTCCCTCCATGGATATGCCTCCCCACACCATCACTGACCCACCACCAAACCGGTCATGCTGAACAATGTTACAGGCAGCATAACGTTCTCCACGGCTTCTCCAGACCCTTTCATGTCTGTCACATGCGCTCAGGGTGAACCTGCTCTCATCTGTGAAAAGCACAGGGCACCAGTGGTGGACTTGCAAATTCCTGTGTTCTATGGCAAATGCCAGCTGAGCACAGCGGGCACTAGAGGACGCTGGGCCCTCAGACCACTCTCATTACATCTCTTTCTGATTGTTTGATCAGAGACATTCACACCAGCGGTCTGCTGGAGGTCATTTTGTAGAGCTATTGCAGTGCTCATCCTGTTCCTCCTTGCTCAAAGGAGCAGATAGCTGTCCTGCTGATCGGTTGAGGACCTTCGACAGCCCTGTCAAGCTCTCCCAGACTA
Source organism: Acanthochromis polyacanthus (assembly GCF_021347895.1). Lineage (NCBI taxonomy): Eukaryota > Metazoa > Chordata > Actinopteri > Pomacentridae > Acanthochromis > Acanthochromis polyacanthus. Next base: position 21,624,110 of record NC_067123.1, read on the forward strand.
ACTGCCTGTCTCCTGGAATCTCCTCCATGTGCTTGAGAATGTGCTGGGAGACACAGCAAACCTTCTGGCAATGGCATGCATTGATGTGCCATCCTGGAGGAGTTGGACTGTCTGTAGAACCTCTGTAGGGTCCAGGTATCGCCTCATGCTACCAAAAGTGACACTTACCCTAGCCAAATGCAAAACTAGTGAAAAACAGTCAGAAAAGATTAGGAAGGAAAAAAATGTCAGTGGCCTTCACCTGTAAACTCATTCCTGTTTTGGGGGTTGTCTCATTGTTACCCCTCTAGTGCATCTGTTGTTAATTTTATGAACACCAAAGCAGCTGAAACTGACTAAAAAGCCCCTCAGTTACTTACTTGACCAGATCAGTATCCCACATGTTTCACTGATTTGATGCAATACTTAGATTAAAAAGTGTTCCTTTAATTTTTTTGAGCAGTGTAGTTTAATTTAACAGGATTTTAGGCCTTTGCTATACCAAGACGTTCCACAAACATGGCCATGATAGCAGCTGTACATACTCACATCATGTTAAAATTCAATATATACAACATTATATACAAAACTGTACAACAAAATGAATAACTATTCAAACACAGCGGCATCTCAAGAAAAATAACCACGTACCTTCTTCCTTATCACAGTCTTTGAGATGCCCTTAAATTCATCAATAGATACAAGTGTGTCTAGTTTTAAATGTTTCTGCAGATTATTCAGTGTCCAAGGCGCATGGTAGAAAGTTTTTACACAGATGTGCCAAAACTCTGAAAATATTCAAATTCATCCACTTGGAGAAACGCAGCTTGTAACTTCCTGACCTTAGATAGAGAATCATACAAAGATAGGACAGAAATTCATCTAGCATCACTTCCTATATATGTGTGTATATATATATATATATATATATATATATATATATATATGTATAAACATGGCTCTGTAGCTGTCTCTGAGGACTTCACTCTCATTGTCATAATTAATTCTGTCATCACTGTGGTCATATGGTGAACCATAGGATCAACTGTAGTGTCTGAGGGAGACACACAGTTTGATTATGGTCTCAGTCATTTGCTCCTCAACTTCCACGGCAGCTTTGACTCTGTTAATGACATATTTGACAGATAGCCTTGCCTCAGAGTCCACCTCTTCTATGATGCCCTGGACTTCTTCAGAACACACACTCCTCAGTAAATACACTACCAGTCGAAAGTTGGACAAACCTTCTCATTTATTGTTTTTTTCTTTATTTTCATGACTCTTTACACTGTAGATTCTCACCGGAGGCATCAACTACCTCATGAAGCTAAACGAGAGAATGCAAGAGCATGCAAAGCAGTAATAAAAGCAAACGGTGGCCTGTTTGTAGAATCTGAAATACAAAGCATGTTTTTACTTCTTTCAAACTTTTGGTTTACTACATTACATTTACTCCATGTGTTCATTCATAGTTTTGATGCCTTCAGTGAGAATCTACAATGTAAATAGTCATGAAAATAAAGAAAAAAAAACATCAAATGAGAAGGTGTGTCTAAACTTTTGACTGTTAATGTATATTTATAGGCTTCATCTTCTTGATTTCTGGGCTGCACAGTGATCAGTGGTTAGCCCTGCCGCCTTGCAGCTAGAAGGTCCACGGTTTGCATCCAGGCCTGGGATCTTTCTGTGTGGAGCTGGTGTGTTCCCCCTATGCAGCGTGGGTTTTTCTCCTGGTACTCCGGCTTCCTCCCACAGTCCAAAAACATGCTGAGGTTAACTGATGGTTCTAAATTTTCTGCAGGTGTGAATGTGAGTGTGATTGTCTGTCTCTGTGTAGTCCCATAGTAGCTTCCTCAACATTTCCCTGGTGGCATCATCATAATTACATCAGAAATCCCCCCTGTTGGGTCTCTAACCCTGTTAAAAAAAGATTGAAGCACAGGGTGAGTCACAAGTAGTTTTATTCGGGTACTTGGCAAATGATCAAGAAAAATCTGATACAGCGATCCTTAAATCAGTGGTTCTCAACCCTGTTCCTCAGGACCCCATGTCCTGCATGTTTTAGATGCTTCCCTGCTCCAACACACCTGATTCAAATGATCAGCTCGTCATCAAGCCTCTGCAGAAGCCTGATAACGAGCTGATCATTTGAGTCAGGTGTGTTGGAGCAGGGAAGCATCTAAAACATGCAGGACAGTGGGTCCTGAGGAACAGGGTTGAGAACCACTGCCTTAAATGACATTATCACATTGGAGGCTGATTTATTCTACCAACAGATGTCATTACACTTAAAATGGTCATCTTCTAATGATCATCAGACACCCAAGGAATGGTAAAAGCATATATTTGTGTCTGTCCATACTATCTCTGCACTGATAATGGCAATACCTACAGCATGATGAACGTTAAAAATGTTTAATGCTTGAATCATATGGAAAATAAATGATTCTTTCATGATCTCTCCAAAACTACTTGCCAGGAAAATCCAGACTGACTTTATTTATGTATTAATATCAATACAAATAAAGGCAGTCTGGCATTGCGATGATATGAGACGATTTCAAAAAGGAGGGGCTAACGAATGCAGCTTGAACGAGAAAGAACCAATCAGCGTAACACGGATGTGACGCACAAACAAATCGACCTTGAAGTCCATGTAGTCCAAACAACAATGGCATGCAGCCGAGAAAGCGTCGCAGTGAATGATTACTGCCGTTCTTGTCACAAAAATCAGCGAATACATGGGGTACTCTCAAGTACAACACTTATTTTTGAAAAGGCTACGCAACAAAAGACTCCTTCCGAACGATTAGTGGTGTTAGGAATAACTTTAAATCGGAGCCAAACCAAGTCGGTGCGTATGTGTAAAAGTTGCTTAAATTTACTCACGTTTGGAACGGGATTTTCCTCTGTACAAACAATGGCAAGAAGCCGAAAGTAACGAGCCATCTCCTATGCATCCACTGCCTCCTCATCGTCGGAAACGTCAAGTGAAAAGAGGCAACGACTAACGCCATCCAAAACGCCAAGAGACCACAAAAAGATTCGCTTTGGTCTCCCCCTCTCCCTCTCTCTCTCTCTCCCCCTCTCTCTCTCCTCCCCCCTTCTTGTTTTACGGCGGTGCCCCCCCTCCGGCATCATCTTTATGGGTAATCCAGGCGCTGAAGATGACGCAGCATTAACTCCCGCCTCCCGTGCTATGATTGGTCGTACCAAACTGTACCGGGAGGGAAACGCGATTCAATTCGCACAATGCCAAACTGACTCTCCTGTATCTCCTAACATGGAGATAGGAGATTACATGGAGATTCAGTTTGGATTTTCCAAGCTACAAAACTACAACTACTTCTATGTTTCGAGATTCCCCTCGTTTACCCCACTCTGACCAGATGACGCAGATGTGTTGGACGGATTCTGAATCATCTTCTCCAGCAGGTTCACTATGCGTTCCTGGAGGAGGTTCTGCTGCTGCATGGCTCGACGGACGTCCCTGCCCGTCTCCTCTATGGCCCGGCTCGACCGTTTTTGTTGGTGCAGCATGGCCCGCATAACTTGGAGTTTCTTTTTCTTCATGGACAGGTGCTCGTTGGCATGTTTCTTCCGGGCTGAAATGTGATGGGCGCTGGAGAACAAATAGGAAGAGCTATAAAACAGCACAACAGATCATATTTTAGCACTACAGTCCTCAGCAATACTTAACTGTGTAAGTTCTCTCCCAAAGGCAGAAGCAATAAACAATAAAAGCATTTCTAAAGTAACTCAACCTCTTGAAGTTATACTGTTGTGAAATTGGGAATGATTTTGTACCACCCCACTTCGACTAAAAGTGAATTGGGAAATTTGTTTCAAAATCAAGTACATTTTTTAGGTTTAAAAAAAATAAATAATAATAATAATAATTTTGAGAGGAAATTTTGCTTAGTACTTGCTATCAAAATGAAGCTAAACACCAAACAACACAGCTGTAGTAAGACAGTCAAATCCAGTTGTAGCTAACAAGCTAAAGACAGATATGGTTAGAATTAGTTAAGGTTAAATATATTTTATATTCTTGTTGTTTCGCCCAATTCAAATCTACCATTTTTTTTTAACTCATATGTTGTAAATGGAAAACAAAAAAAAAAATTGATGCTAAAATGGCAAAAAGGGTAATTAGCCAGCTTGGCAAAATGACACCCATGCCATCTTCTGACTGTAGTGGAATACATAATTTGGAGTGGTTACATCTGAAATATTGTAAAATATTCCATTAGTAAAGATAAATATTCAATTTTAAAAGGAACATCCATTGAGAAAAAAAAAAGTGAAAACCCCATTTCACTGAATGTACTGGAGTGATCCTTCCATGTGACAATATATTATAGAAATTTCTTGTTTTCAGCTCTTTTAATTAACAGAACATGCATTCCAATTGTAATGCATCAAAAACATCAAAAATGTCACAAACACAATTTTGGCTTTGCTGAAACAACAGAATACAAAGGTCTGGTTTATCAAATTGTTATTACCTTTAGCAGTGATTAAAGGACACACATGCACACTCAACCTTACACCATGTCTCTTGTTTAGTTCCTGTTACCTGGAGTCCTGTGTGTGCTCGCTGTCAGAGCTCCAAGTGTCCGGCTCTTGCTTTATTTCCACCTCATCTGAGGAGCCTGTGTATTCTGGTAGGAATCCCATCAGTTCCTCCTCTGACGGGGGCAGCACATTATCTATGGGCTCTGAAGACGTGGAGGGCCCTGCTGCAGAGGCCTGATCCTCCAAAGAGTTCTCCCTGCCATTCTCCAGTGGCTTGGAAAGGAGCTTTTCTGGCTGAACAGCCTCATAAAGCAATTGGTAAATTTTCAATTTGACTGCGTCCTTTTATGATCTGGGATCTTTTCCATCATGTCAGCAACAAAATAACCAAATCTTGTACTTTCCATGTCCTTGTGGGAGGCATTCTCTTTATCCAAGTTTTCAAGTCTCATTAAAACCATATCTTCAATCTTCCTTGTCTTCAGCTCTGGTCCCACACTCGTTGAGGGACTTCTTTTTCCTGAGCAGAAAGGCAGGAGTGATGCGAGTATTACAATATGAAATACATGAACAGGTACAAAATGCAATATAATATGAATATACACGACCATTCAAAAGTTTGGGTTCACTAAGAGATGTCCTTATTTTTGAAAGAAAAGTTGTTTTTTTTTAAATGAAGAAAACATTACATTAAAAAGAAATACAGTCTTGACCAGGGGTGTCAAATTCATTTTAGTTCAAGGTCCACACTCAGCCTCAAGACGGCCTGAGCAGTAAAATCAGAGCAAGAGATCAGATATGCTCTGATTTTATTATATGCTGTGGATGCTCTGAACATGTTCACATTTAAGGAACTATACTTCTACAAAGCATTATGAACATCCTGAAATTTCTTAACAAAAATAAATTCAATTTCAACAACAGCATGCCTCAGTTTACCACTGGTGCATTACAATTTACAGACCACAGCTTATCTAAAAAGGCACAAAGTCAAAGTTTTCTGGAAATGAACGATAGTGTTCTATTTTATGATCAAAATGACAGAAGTCGGACATAAAAAAAAAAGCAGTGCTGTCAAACGATTACAATTTTTAATCAGATTAGTCACAGGGTTGCTGTGGATTAATTTTGATAAATCAGGATTAAATATCACACATTTTTATTCTATATTAATCGCGTTTCATTTTCCATGAGCAAACAGACTCAAGAAAGAAAAATACATGTGCACTTAATGTGTTTTTTGGACACATTTAAAGCTTCCTGTTAACAGAAAACGTGTTTCTTTTCCCAAACAAACATTTACCCACATTAATGTGTCCCTGTTACTCCTTTTTTCAGCCAGCTACTGAGACTGGTATCTGTGTCAAAAATGTTAACATTTTAACTTAAAATGCAAAAGGCTGTCTGAAAAATAAATCCAGTAAAGTACAGATACCTGACTACTTGTGATAGTGTTGGAATAACTTGTAGCATTTAGCAGTATCACATGTCCTTTATGGCCAATATTGGCCTCTGGAAATCCAAACTACAAGGGGAAACAGATAGCATTGCGCTGTCCAAATTCTGAGACAAATCTGCCTCCCAGCACAGCAAAAGCTTGATTTTGTACCTTTTGTACAAGTATGGAATGTAAACAAAGAGCTTTACAGATGCTGGCGTCCTGAGAGCCAACTTGCAAAACCTTTGTAAAGCCCGTGCCCTCGACGATATTAATGGGTCTGCAGTTTGTTGCAATCCCCTTGGCAATTGTAGCAATTTGTATGACAGACTTACCGAGGGTCCGACGTTCTGTGAGGGTCATTTGTCGCAAGCTAGGCGACGCGTTAGCCGAGGTGCTAGCAGAATCCAAGACGAACGAATGTTTCGCGTTAATGTGGTACTTTAAGCTTGTCGTGGTTCGGTGATAAGAAAATTCCTTCCAGCAGAGCGTACATATTACTGTTTGTCGGTTGATTGTTCCGTCTTGGTTTTTTTATATTCAAATTTCCCACCGAGAGGGCCAACGTGCTGTTTACGGTCTTCCATTTCGAGTTGGTTGGTTCTACCACAGATACGGGTTCTTCTACCATAGATATCTATGGGTTCTACTACTACTGAATCAACTACTTATTTGCGCATGCGCGGCGGCAGGTGCGACGGTAAGTCTACTTGGACAAACTCCCCGAAATTCGTTGCCAGAGACGTTTGGCAACACATATATACAGTAATTGTAGTAATAGATAGAACAGTCTATTGTGAATGTTAGCTTTTACTGCTGTAATAAAAGGCCTTTCTCTGTTTGGATGAGGAGCCAATTCTGGATTCCACCATACAGCAGATGATAAATATTGTATTTACGAGTAACTTCCATTACAGAGGGAATCTAATAGAATGTGACACATCTTTCTCTGCCCGTTTTTAAGCCTGACTGTGGAGCAACATCTTCAATATTTCACGCAACCTGGTTTATTTTAGCTGACTTATTGCTCAGCATGCAACACCCAGCACCCACTGAGGCAGACTGAGCGCTGCAATCCATATTAACAGGCTTCTGTAATTATACTTCTCAGTACACGTTTATCAAATCCAGCAGGAGTGGATGCAGATTGTCACTGACAAAAAGCGCAGATTATAAAGATTTATAAAGGCTTAATGACAGTTATGTAACGCTCAGGGCAGACAGCTCCTCATCTCTCATGTGTGACAGAGAGCCAGGATCAAGTCTTATATAAAACCAAAGCCTCAGTGAGAGGAACTTCTACTGCTCAGCTCACAAAACACACAGTGGCCTCTCTGACAGGATCAACCTGTCTGCAAAGAGTGAATAAAAAAGATCTTCCCATGTGAGACCATGCACACAAGCACAAATCACTATGTTCAAGTCAAGCTACAAACCGGAAATGCAACCAACACGTCTTCATATTAAAAGCGTAAAACATCACGTGGGGATATCGTTTTTTTTTTCGTTTTTTTGTGTGTTGCAGTAGATAAACTTCTTATATGCATAGTGCCTTCATTAAAACAGAGGTTTGGAGGTCTGCCCCCTGAAAATGTTAACTCACCTGTTTTGATGTATTTGAGTTAATGAAGATGCACCAATTTCTGTTTATTTTATGCATCAAATATTTGTGGATATGTCTATATTTGAAGGGAAACACAAACTTCTGGCACCAGGCGACACTTTCTATCACAATGAAATATTATGCAGTAAGACTCTCAGGAACCCTGAACTGCTTTCAAGTATTTATTGTCCTGTAGATTGATATTCACCACTGAGTCAACACACATCCATTTTCTTTTGTTTATCCAGAGTCGGGTTGTGGCGGCAGCAGGCTAAGCAGGCCACTACCGAAGTTCTGTTCTCCAGCAACGTTTTCTACGTCCTCCTGGAGGATTCAGAGGAGTTCCTGGGCCTGATGAGGTATGTATGGGTGTGCTCTGAGGTCTCCTTCCAGATGCCCAGAAAACCCTTAAACTAAAGCACCCAGGAGGCATCCCAATCAGCCCAAAACCAACTCCATTAGGTCCTTTTGACACAAAGAAGCAGTGACTCCACTGTGAGCTCACTCTGGATGTCTAAGCTCCTCATTTTATCTGTAAGGCTGTGCCCAGTCACCTTATGAACGTTTTATAATGAAGAAATCAGTGTGTACCTAAGATCCTGGGAACGATGTTGTAGGAGGCAACAGCTCCTGATAGGGAGACAAAGACTGATTTAAAGACCTCAGTGAATCGGAGCAGTGCAACATTGCCTGGAAAAGGGAGACTTGGTCCTTCTGCACTGGTCTGGTGGTCGAGCCTTGGCCTATGGAGATTAGCCAGACACAGGCCAAAGAGGCTACATGGGACTTCACCTAATAAAAACACTATGCACATTGGGAAAGGCATTCAAGTTGGACACCTAAGTGTGCTGACCTCTGGTGGAACAGGCTGGTTCTTCTGATTGTGCTTTTATTAAGGTGGGATCAAATGTTTGTGTTTTAAATAATGAGGGGGGGGGGGGGGGGGGGGGGTTCTGCTGCAGTCCTCCAAAATCTACACCTATGGCTGAAACACACATGACAGAATTAGACTGAAATGTTAAAGCTTTATACCATCCATCCATCCATCCAGCCATCCATTTTCTGTTCACTGATTTATCCTCTGTAGGGTTGCGGGGAGGCTGGAGTCTATCCCAGCTAACTCAGGTTGAACATGCAAATTCCACACAGAAAGATCCCAGGCCAAGATCCGAAACCAGGATCTTCTACCTGTGAGGTCACAGTGGCAACACATAGATCTTTTTGGAGACGATCTTGGTTTATTACAGCCTTTACAGTTGAGAAAAAAGACACTCAGAATCTTCCGTCACACAGACTTGTACTCCTCTTTCTCAGAACACGTAACTAAAAGGGGAGATGTAAGGTGAGAAAAACTCATGTACATAGAGGTACAGGGGCCCCCCAGCAAAAGTTCCACACAGCAACTGAGAAGTAAACCAAACTTTGTGTAATTATAACAATAAAAGAACAACAAAATAAAAAAATATATATGGTAGAATAAATAATACTAATACCATAATACATATACTTAACCCTTAACCACTGTTGCACAACTGACCTGGTTACATAAAATACATGTCAGTGATGGACTATATATGAATAAATGCAAATTAAATAAGCATCAGTACATTATTCAAAAATAGTTTGTTAGTTAACTGACACGGACAGTCTTCCAAATATACCTGTTCTGTCACTGAAAGTAAAATGAAGCGGTTTTCTGCAAAGGGGCTTTTATTTTGAAATTACAGTCGCTCCGGGCGGCTGTCGGTGTTTTCACTGTGAGGTGTCGGTGCCGCAAAGTTACAGAAGTCACAGCTAACACTACTGAAAGGACTCAGCCGGGGCAGTTTATCGTTCCCAATTCGACTAAACAAATCCTCACAATCAGGTTGTGTGTCGTTTAGTTAAATTCAGCTGAAGAGTGTGTGTGTTGTTGAGAATAACGATGTCAAAGACGGAGTGTCGAGCAGCTAACGACATGACCGAGGCGGTAAGTTTGTTGGACGTTTCTGTACGTCCTGTAGAGGAACAGCTGGGCGGAGAAACATCTGCATGGAGACTTTTTCTGAGGATTTTATGTCCCTTTTAGATGGAGACGACGATGCAGCGACTTCAGGGAAGATTCCAGGCAATGTCTGAACAGCTGGAATCGAAAAATATCCTTTATTGTGTGATATTTTCTTTACGGTGAAACGTTTGAGGGGCGGCGCAGAAATGACGCAGTAAAGCGTTTACCTGCAGTCTGGTAGTGCAGTTAGCTAAACACACCTGGCAGCACTCATTAACTACACTAATGTCTCTGTTAAATCAAATATGGCCGCTAGGGGACGGTCAAACTCATACTAACTTAAAGTCTCGTTGCCAAATTTTCATTTCTGGTGATTATTTTTTTTATTCGAGCATTAGGTTTCTTCCGGCTGAAAATGACGTACACAAGTAACAAAAGACTATATGACATTGTGTTGTGTGTGTTAATGACGCATTTGAGCTATTTCTATGATCTTTACATTTTTTTGTCCAAATTTGTTCATATCCTCTAAATTGTTGTCATTTTTCAAAGAAAGTACAGCTTATTTTCCATTTCACGTGGTTCTGCTTATTTCTATCGCATTCTAGACTCTAGACTGTATTTCTGATTAATTTAGTGTTCTCTTCAGTGAAAAAAAATGCTTTTCTTTCAAAAATAAGCATGTTTCTAAGTGACCCCAATCTTTTGACGACAGTGTATGTTTGCGCTTTTTTTAAAAAAAAAAAAAAGGTACTCAGCAGGTTGCTCAGTTTCTTGGAGAACTTGCCACAGTTCTAAGATTGATTTAGCTTGTTTCAGGGTCGTCTGTTGGTTTGTCCCATGCTGTGGATCTATTGCTGCATTTATGTTCTCCTAAAGGTAGTTCCTCCCGATGCTTGCTTTGCGTTCGGACTCTTTGTCTTGCTGCAGAATGATTCTGTCAGACACGTTCCTGGTAGCATAGCGTTGTGAACAAAACTCTAAACATCAACATGTTTCTAACAGTCTTGTACTGTACTGTTTATTTATACATGGATAGACATGGAGATCATTCCTCACAGGCTCTGATCTGTATCAGGTTACACTGTCTATCTGATCTATGCGTCTTTGTATTTTCACCTGGAATAAATATGCCCTTTTTATCTTTATCATACCCATAGTTTGATCTACTCTCCAGGTACAAGTCAGTTAGGCAGGAATGGCTGACATGTCAACAAATATGATGTATCTCGGGTTCAAGAGAGCCACACTGCTATATGGCCTCTCTGTTTTGTTTGGGTTTTTTTGTGTTTTTTTGCTGACCTAACCTCTTCCCGCTTAAATTATCATGAGGAGATGGATGTAGGTGACCCTTCCTACTTTTTTTTCTTCAGTTTTTCCTTTTGCATCAATGTGTTTTCGCTTATCCAAATAGTTTATTCTGATATTGATGTCCATTAAATACCAGGTGTGAATGGGGTAGTATTAGTGAAAGCACAAGATCTGTCATAATTCATTTTATTATTCTATTACACTTGTTTTTTTTCCTACAATAACAGTTCTGTGTGTTTTTCCATAAATAAGGCCAATGTTTTTTGCCTTGTCAGTCCTATTTCTCCTACGACTATTTAGTTTAGCTACCGTTAGCCCACTGATCCTTGTTTTTCCCTTTAAAGGCTGATTTGGATGTGTTATAAATACGTATGGCTCTGAACATGAACACAATGTAGATGCAAAATGACATTTTCTTCCTTTATTACCTCGTGATGTGCCGATTTCTTAACTTTCACACTCGATCAGATGGGAACTCGCATCGATGACCTTGAGAAGAACGTGGCTGAGCTCATGACACAGGCGGGCATGGAAGAGCAGCCCACCTCAAAGTGACGGTTCATTCTGTCTGATGAGGTCTTTTTCATGTGACGCTTCCAACACTGAGGACTTCTGGGCCGCTTGCCAGCAGTGATCTCACTTTGGAGCAACTATAAAGCTCCACACTGCACATTTATCTCCACTCATGAATGGACTGATTAAAATCATCTAAAAGCTGAGCCAGATTCTGTGTTTTCCCAGGTCTCCATACTGTATTCATTTGTTTCCAAAGCATGTCAAATCAGAATACAGAACTTGGGGGGTTCCTTGTAGAGATTAGTGTAATGAACAAACATTTTTTCTTTTTTTTTACATTTAAAGTCTACTACCAAAAAAACCTAGTCTGTACTTCAAAGTGTAACAAACAATTGCTACCCCATAAAATACACTTAATGAGGTACGCCGTGTATACTCTGCATTTAATGCATCCAGCACAAATGTTATGCCTCTGTATTTTGTGTCTGAGTACATACAGTATGTAGTGATGGTAATCGTAATTAAATTACAATGTCATCAAACTGAATCTTATTATATCAAAAGTAGAACTTATAGCTAAGCTGTTCTTTTGATTGCATTACATTCTACAGTTGAGGCTCCTAAGTGAGCATTGAGTGTATTTCAAGGGCATCTTTAAATATCTTCAAGGCCTGCATAGTTTACATCTTTATTGTTGTGGCATTCTCCTCCTCTTTACTGGACGCATAGCTGCCATTTACCACCAGCATACTTACATCACAGTATGTGTGTCCTCCTACACATGCTGGTACAGTAAAGAGCTGTGAACAATGCTGGGTTCTCCCTGCCTCCTGCCTCTGCTGTGAAGTGCTAAAGGAGCCATAACCTACACTTGAGCAGTAAAGCACGTGTTGAAGAGCCTCGAGGTAAGCAGACAACAGTGCACTTAACGCACACCTTTGCACATGTTTAAACATTCTTTCCTTCTAGTGGTCCAACAGCCACCCAGTCTTATGTAGCAGTTACTAGAGATCGTCCACTACTCACAAAACCCTGCAGTGTGTATTGGGATGGAACCATTCAATCTTACCACCAAAGAAACAGTATGTTGTCATGTCTACAGGCAGTCAGCTGTTGTGTGCAAAGCTAAGAACACAACTCTGCTCTGAAGCCAAAACACACATTTAATTCTGGTCAGCTGCATGCACTGTGACCAGCACTATAGTCAGTGTTTTGTTTAAAGGTCTGTGTGCAACATTTGGACACCACTGGATGTTGTAAAGCTCCAGCAACTCGAACAATGACACGCTGACCGCAGCTCCACCCTCCTGAAATGAATAATTCAGGTGAACAGGATTAGTCCAGGTCTTCTTTTCTCACTTTTGTTTTTGTTTTGAGGGGCTGCTCTTTGGCTTTCCATTGCTGTGTCAAAGGTCACTCTCAAATCTTCATCTTATTATAAGGAGGGTTAGTTTCTAAAGGGGGGAACAACCATACTGTCTGCCAAAATAACACAGAGGGAGTTGACTTCATCTTCTATAACTGTATGTAACAAATGATTATTACCATTATATTAATGCCATATGTATGTCCAAAAGTTGCTTATTGCACCTTTCACTTTGTAACTATGCACCAAAAACACATTTTTTCTTAACAAATATGGAGACGAATGCCCAGTATTCCTAGAGTAATCCACTCACAGCTTCTATGCAGAACTGCTGCCAGTGATGATAGATACTGTGTTTGCAGACATGCAGGCCTTCTGTTGTTTACACTCTGTACTTTGTAGATATGAGTTAATATGCAGAAGTTCTGGGAGAATATACTGTTGGTAAAATCTATGCAGCTATTTCTGAGCTTAATACAACATAATATAATGTGGAGTTATATCATATCATATCCTCTTTGTTCTTTCCTGTGTGTTGGTGTTGCACTTAGATTAGCCATGAGAGGGTGCACTGCGAAGCAACTTAATTGTACGTAGCATCAGTTGCCATGGTGATCTAGGCAGGTTAAAATACTCCCGGCTCAACAAACCTCACTAAGCGCTCATAGTGCACCCCTCTGGTAGACCATTACCTATGTGCTCTGATATTAACATGCAAGAACCAAATAAAAAATTTTTCTCACAATGTTCGTGGTCTGTTAATAAATTTTGAAACTTTTTTTAACCTCAGGATAGCAGCATTTCAAAGCCTTTTTAAAAAAATAATACAGGAAAAGAACTTGTTATACTAATAGATCACACAATAAATCAGATAATTTATCAAATATTCATAAAAGCCTGTATATGATAGGTTAGAGATGTGGAGAAAACAGTCTGTATGTTAACATCTAAATTGGCCATTTTTTCACGCTAAAGTTCTAGTTCTGCTGGCCTGAAGTAGCTCTCATGGCATTATTGGAAGTCATCAGGTGGATACGTTTACCTCCATCACATACAACATGGTTTATTCAATTGAAACTGAATCTGAATTCTTCCATTCACATATGAGTGGTATATCGGACCGCCACTTTGTTGTTTGTGCTCATCGTTGAGTGATCTGGGTTTATCGACTCGTACAAACAGCAACATATTTCTTTGTCAAGTTCCCTGAGCTGATGTAAACACTGGAGATGTGTTTTTTAATGGGTTTTCTTTTCATTTTGAGAAATCTTGCAGCAGATAATTGAATCAATGGTGTCAAATTTCATTATTATGCTGAGTTCATTTTATACCATCCGTGCTAAACTTATTATGCCAGTCTTATCACTGAATCAAACATACACATCCGATATTCTGCTGACCTGTCTGACAACGTGGATACGCTTTTAGCTATGAGACGAGATGATATAATACATGCTAATAATAGAAGTCAAATATATTACATTCATTTAATTATAATAACAGATATATGTTACTGTATGTGTGCTGAAAGATTTATCATATTTTTTTAAATGACAGAAAGCTTTCCTACAGTCTTTCCAACATCCTTTGAATAATGTTACCGACTGCAGCCTTTCACCGAGTATGAAATTGCATCAGTCATGAGCCGAAGAGCTGACTCACTTTCCCATTTAGCATTTATCAGGTTCTTTCATTTGGAGGCTCCTATCTCTTCCAGTAATACATTTGGATGACTATAAAATAGAGAATTGGAGGATTGTAGTGCGGTTATCTGTTATGTCAGAGAGAAACAAAAGAAAGAAACAAAAATTATAGAATGAGTGGAAAGACAGAAAAGGGGTGCAGGGGGCAGCTTTTTATGTTTTATTTGAACAAAATAAGGTTATGAATTTTTTTTCAAGGTAAATAGTTTCTGGTATTATAACACTGCTCAAAAAAATTAAAGGAACACTTTGAAACACATATTTCAATACTGGGGGAAAAAACAAACTGGATATTTACATTGATATGGACTGGATGAATGTGTTAGGAATGAAAAGATACCACATTGTTGATGGAAATGAAAATTATCAACCCCCAGGAGGGCTAAATTCAAGACACCCAAAATCAAAGTGAAAAACTGATGTGGCAGGCTAGTCCATCTCGCTGAAATTCCTTGGCAGCAAACTCAAAATGGTATTCAGTAGTTTGTATGGCCTCCATGTGTTGTATGCATGGTCTGACAAGATCAGGACAAGCTATGATGAGACGATGGATGGTGTCCTGGCGTATCTCCTCCCAGATCTGAACCAGGGCATCGCTGAGCTCCTGGACAGTCTGAGGAGCAACCTGGTGGTGTCGGATCGGAACAAAACATAATGTTCCAAAGGTGTTCATTGGATTCACGGTCAGGTATTGGGGCCAGTCAATGCTGTTAATTCCTTCATCCTCCAGGAAGTGCTGCATCCTCTGCCACATGAGGCCAGGCATTGTCGTTACACCACAAGGAATCCAGGACCACTGCACCAATGTAGGGTCTGACAATGGATCCAAGGATTTAATCCTGATACCTAATGGTAGTGCCGTTGTCCAGCCTGTAGAGGTCTGTGCGTCCCTCCATGGATATGCCTCCTCAGACCATCACTGACCCACCACCAACCAGTCATGCTGAACAATGTTACAGGCAGCATAACATTCTCCAAGGCTTCTCCAGACCCTTTCATGTCTGTCACATGTGCTCATGATGAACCTGCTCTCATCTGTGAAAAGCAAAGGGCACCATTGGCAGACCTGCCCAATTCCTGTGTTCTATGGCAAATGCTAATCAAGCTCCACGGTGTCAGGCAGTGAGCACAGGACACACTGGACCCTCAGACCTTCCTCATGAAGTCTGTTTCTGATTGTTTGGTCAGAGACATTCACACCAGTGGCCTGCTAGAGGTCATTTTGTAGAGCTATAGCAGTGCTCATCCTGTTCCTCCTTGCACAAAGGAGCAGATACCTGTCCTGCTGATCGGTTGAGGACCTTCTGCAGCCCTGTCCAGCTCTCCTCGAGTAACTGCCTGTCTCCTGGAACCTCCTCCATGCTGTTGAGACTATGCTGGGCAACACAGCAAACCTTCTGGTAATGGCACGTATTGATGTGCCATTGTGGAGGAGTTGGACTGCCTCTTCAAACTCTGTAGGGTCCAGGTATCGCCTCATGCTACCAGAAGCGACACTTACCCTAGCCAAATGCAAAACTATTGAAAAACAGTCAGAAAACACAAGAAGGGAATGAAATGTCAGAGACCTTCATGTGTAAAACCAATCCTGCTTTGAGGGTTGTCTCATTGTTACCCCTCTAGTGTACCTGTTGTTAATTTCATGAACACCAAAGCAGCTGAAACTGACTAAAAAAAACTCTTTTTTACTTACTTGACCAGATCAGTATCCCATGTTTCACTGATTTGATGCAATACTTATATTAAAAAGTGTTCCTTTAATTTTTTTGAGCAGTGTATTTACAAAAGGTTCAAGATATATTAATGCATATAAATTTGGCTAATGGCAGCTAGCAGGAAATATGTTATGTACAATTTAGCCTTGTTTAAAACACACTACTTACAACGTAAAAGTCTTTTCATCCTGTGTTTTCTATTTGAGACCTCCTGAAAAACTCTACTCTGAATACAGATTTATTCTTTCTTTTGAATATTTGGTAAACAGCTTCTTAAAAATAAAAAATAAAAATAAAATAAAATAAATATAAGTAATATAGTTAGACTGCTTGTTTCAAAACACTTCCATTGATATTTTAGTGGTAAAATAATATACATGACAGAAACCAGCCAGTAAGAGGATGAATAAAACAATTCAACCTCTTTCAATCTCCTCAATTTGAATTAAATGTGTCACTTTTAGGACTTCCTCACTTACATTTCTGTAACTCTCAGATATCTAGTATGTGACAATGTAAAAATGTATTTCATGAGACAGAAAAAATGAAATTCTACCGTCATACGTACATCATTTGCCACTATAGAGAGTCTGAGGTCACACCAACATTGTAAGAAAATGCTTAGAAGTCATGTGCACCGTTTACTTCATGTTTATCAAAGTGCTGCTGACATGAAGCTGCAGCCCCCTCTAGTGGTCAATATGCTCACTGCAGAGAATTCACACCACTGACCGTGGTGCTGAAATTTTCCTTCACCAGCTTAGATGTGTATATCAGTGAATGCTACGGCTGTGGTACACTATATGAACATAGGTATTTAGACTGCCCTCATATTTAGTTCCTGTTAAGAGAAACCTTATTTCTGCAGCAGGTGACGATTTTAGGTAATATTGTGCTTCTAATTCTAATGAGCAGCAGTGGTTCATGTACATCACCTCACAGGTAGAAGGTCTTTGCTTGAATCTCCAGCTGGTGTGTTTCCCTGCATGGTAGGCTAATTGATGACTAACTGGCTGTAGGTATGAGTGTGACTGTCCATGGTTGGTCCTCTGATGGACTGGTGATCTGTCCAGGATGTACCCTGCCTTTTGCCCTATGTCATCTGAAATACACTACTTTATCCTTCTACAGGGTGAAGCTGTTATAGATAATGGATGGTGGTTTGCTTCTTGTTGTGTTTAGCCCCTTACCATTTCATCATGCGAATACCCCTGTGCACAAGGAAAAGCCTACAAAAACCAGTTTGCTGAGGAGCAGCCCTTTTGGACGAGCTGAAACCAAGACAGTGAGCCTGGTGTTACATTTAGAATTTGTTATAAAGCCTTTAATACTTCAGCTCCCTAATACACTACCAATATGTTAAATTCATTTTCTGCCCCTCGGTCACTGGGTTCATTATCATGGTTACTTCTCCGGCTTCCACAGTCATGCTTGAATACCAAAGGACTTCTTAGGTTATTGCCTACTTAACATTAAATCCAGTTACACCATTGGCAATTTCAAATCAAAATTAAAGCCCCCCCCCCCTTGTTTTGGTTCTTCCACTTTTCTCTTTTACTCTTCGAACTAACCACTATGCTTTACTTTCGCTATCCTTTTCATATGGTTCCCTTCACATGTTTTTATACTTGAGTGTTCTGTGATTCTTTTCACTACCTCCATGCATTTTACTCTTTGTCTTCTCATCACTTCCATAGTTTGTGCTTTGTCCTCCCTCTCCTTGTACCTCTCTGCAGGCATTTCTGGCTCTGGAGCTGCATGAGTCTGACTTACAGCTGCTGGTTCCACCAATCTATCCAGTGTTTCTGCTCTTTTGACTGCTGTCTGTTTGTCTTTGCTGTTCTTTTCTGTTTCACCTTTACCCTCGTCCCAGTGGAGGCAGACGGCCTGAGCCTGCTTCTCCTTGAAGTCTTTTTCTGTTCAAAGGAAGTTCTTCCTCTTCACTACCACCAATGTAATTGCTAAAAAGGAATCTAAACGAAAACTGTTGCATTTTCTACTTATACATTTGTAGGTTCATTTGCATGGCATACAATATTGTAGGATCTGAGATAAATTTGTATTTTCATCATTACTATAGGGTTTGAATTATAATATTTAAATAACTTAGATAAACTCAAGTAGTAAATAAAAACTGTACGATGTTAACCTCAATAGTTTGTAATGGCAATTTTATTCCTCTACTGGAAAGCAATTTAGCTCACCGACTGTTGATTTAAATGCGATATCCATTGATAGGTAGTACAGTTGGATAAAGTAGTATTTTATATGATTTATTGAAGGGTTTTAATCCATAATACCTAAATTACCCATGCTATAAATAACACTACAGGGTCTTAACCTAAATTTAGAAACTTGCTTGATTAATTTATAATGCCAATCATATTCTTCTCTGGAGGCACTTGTGCTGTTTAAAGCTTGACTTGACCCAACATCAGTGCCGAACCCTCCTAATACTTTTGGGAATTTCAAGCAGGAAGGTTGTCTTGATCACAGGCGACTGCAGATTACTGTCAAATGTTTAGGAATGTCCCATCCAACGATTACATATTAGTTCAAAGGGTGTCCAGCTGCCCACATTCCTCTGTATATAGTCATGGAAAAAATTATTAGACCACTCTTGTTTTCTTCAATTTCTTGTGCATTTTAATGCCAACTTACTGGTTAGGAGGAAGCCTGGAGAACCTACAAACCAGACTGTCTGCCCCTACAGCAAAACATGGAGGTGGATCAGGGTTGTTTCACTATAGATGGAATCAGGGAAATGCAATTATGTGAAGGGTGAATGAACCAGGTCATGTACAGGGCTACTCTTAAAAACAGCATTCTTCCATCAGCTGGAAAACTCTTTCCTGCCTCCAATGACCGGATTTTCCAACAGGACAATGCCCTTTGCCACATCACAAGGTCAGATAAAGCCTGGATAGAGAACCAGAACATTGGAACCATGCGTTGGCCTGCTCAATCACCAGATCTAAATCCAACTGAAAACATGGAAAACCTTCAAATGCAAAATGGAGAACCACAAGCCCAAAAACAAAGCAAATTTGTTTGAATTTGTGCAGCAGGAATGGGCTGTTGTGACAGAAGCACAATGTCAGAAGCTGGTGGAGAGCATGCCAAGATGCATGGCTGCAGTCCTTGAAAACAGTGGCCATGCAATCCAGTACTACCTCCTATGTGTATCATGTGACTAAAACAGACAGAAAAGAAAACATGGAATGCCTAAAAGCGCTGTTTTTGGCTGTACAATACCATACTTATTGATGTAAAAACTTAAGTGATTTTGGTTATTATCAAGAAAACCATGGAAAATAGCTAAATATATTTTTGTTGATATCATATTTGTAGAAACAAATGTACTTTTAGTTGTACCAGGCATTAAAATGAACAAGAAATTGAAGAAAACAAGGCTGGTCTAATTTTTTTTCCCCATGACTGTACATAATGTGCATGTTATGAGGTGTTTGTGGTTGCTGATGCATTTGCAATGTTTGTGCTGTAGATGGTGGTATTTCTCAATGACATTTCTTTCTTTTTTTTTTTTGCACCTCTGCTCTCTTAGTATGTTGAGACAGGTGACAAACACTAAATCACCTTTAAGACCAGCAGAAATATTACACAGCCTTCCATCTAACACTGTCATGCAACACAGGAGTTCATGCATGTCTGGCTTTCCGTGGATGTGAATGTGCGTGCACTGGCTACATGTGTGCATGAGCGCGCTTCAGATACCTCGCTGTGATGCACGGCAAAGCCAAAGAGCAAGAACGCTGCTGACCGTGTTGCTATGGCAACCTGTGCCGAAGCAGACACTTGTCAGCTTGTGTAAGTGTATTTATGTGTATGCGTGTTTACCTATGTGCATGGCTATGTGTACTTGGAGGACGGCCAAGACAGGGCAGAGAGGAGGGGTGCCGGGCTGATGGATTCTGCTCCTTTTGCTCAGGGTGAGCGTGAGCGCAGAGACACTTTTAGTCGTCGCACGGTACTACTTTAGCAGTTCACACACTCCTCTCCTCGCTGGTGGAGTGGAGAGTGGGCGTGTGGAGAGCTGTGGCCGGCAGCGAGGAGAGGCTGAGAGGTTCAGCCCTGTGGCCCACACTGGGTGGGATGGGAGGGGGGAGGCAGCGAGGGGCTCTAATGGCTTGGTTGCACGGCTAGCACTCTGAACAGGATCAGGGGGAAGCACTTCAGGGATTGTGTATCTCTGTGTGTGTGTGTGCTCAATTGGCCACCCTGCTTCTCCCTCTATGTAATGCTACATTTACGCACTTCACTCACAAAGTGAAACACAAGGTAAATGTCAACAGTCTGAAGTGGCTTCCTCTTTTCTCTGCCTATATATCTGTCTGTCTGTCCGTCAGTGGTAAACACCTACACATGTATGTCTGACTGACTGTAAAAGGTTTTCCGTCCTTGGTGTGAAATCACTTATAGGAGATGTAGACGTGCCAGCTGTCAGAAGTGAGAGAGAAATACAGCCTTGAAATGTGTGCTGTACAGTATGATCTCCTCCCCCGCCTTTATCTTTCCACAGTTCTCACTTTTCCTCTCTGTATTTATCTCTCTGGGCTGTTCTCACACCACAACCTGCACCTTCTCCCTACCCACTTCTACTTCCGTTTGCACATTCGTGTGAAGGGTCTGCCACATTAAGTGCTTTCCCAAAGTGATTAACGTTAAGTGGAAGTGGGTTATAAAACCCTCCCACAGCGAGCCTACTTTGATGCAGATGTACTTTGCTCAGAGTTACATGGATGTTATTTAAATTGTAGCTTTTTCTACATGTTGTGACTTTTTGTCTACAAGCAAATGCAGTTTTAGTCCCTGAAAACAAACCCAGAACTCGACTGCTGTGCTGAAGACGAAGCTGAGTGGGATTGCTATAGCTTACTGTTCAGTCGATGTTTCAGCCTTCATCTATGGCCATGAGCACTACATATTGACTGGAAGAATGAGGTTACAAGGATACAAGGTCCAGGGTGTCCCCTGCCTTCGTCCGAGTCAGCTGGGATAGACTCCAGCACCCCCCGCGACCCTAGTGAGGATAAAGCGGTGTATAGAGAATGGATGGATAGATACAAGACCTCCTCCATAGGGTGACTGGGCTTAGTCTTAGAGATAGGGTGAGGAGCCTGGACATCTGGAGAGCAATCCAAGTAAAGTTCCTGCTCCTTCATGTTGAAAGGGGCCAGCTAAGGTGGTTCAAGCATCTGACTAGGATGCATACTGAGCACCTTCCGTGGAAGGTTTTGTGGACATGCATAGCTAGGAGGTGAACTTAGGGATGCCTGGGAAGCAATGGGAAGAAGGACATCTGGAATGACTTGCTGCCACCACCACCAATCAAAGATAAGCAGGAGAAAACAGATGGATGGAAGCAAAGAGCAGCAATAGCACAATGGAAGACTCAACCCTTAACTACAACGGATGGGTTATAACTTTTTGAACTTTTTTTTTTTTTTTTTTTACCAAAATCAAAGTCCTGCATCATGATTGGATGAACTTTTTGGTATAATTGAAGAAACTAAACTCCATTTTCAACACTCTTTTACAAAAGTCCCCCCGAAACAAAAAAGTATTAAATACACATTACAGCCAATGACATGGCTTATAAAGTTAAAGCAAGAATAGAAACTGATACACCAGTATATTATGATGGCAGTACAACTTATCATTAATCCATTATCAGTCATATTGACTTGTAATGGCCCTTGTGATAACTTAGCATGGTTTCACATTTCATGTCATTGGCTGTAATGTGTATTTAATACTTTTTTGTTTCGGGGGGACTTTTTTTAAGAGTGTTGAAAATGGAGTTTGGTTTCTTCAATTATACCAAAAATTTCATCCAATCATGATGCAGGACTTTGATTTTGGAAAAAAAAGTTCAAAAAGTTATAACCCTAGTCAGCATACACAACGAGTTCAGCAACTCCTGTAATCTGCTATCCATGTTGAAGTAACCACTGGTGGTAAGCGCTGATGTTTTTGTTTTCTTCTGAAAAATAGTCACATGATAAGAGTGTAACAAATCAAGGAATGGCACATAGTGACAGTTCAGAGTCAGTAACAAAGACAATGTAGGTGCTTCCATCATCGTTTCTACCCCTTCAGAGTTTATCACACCCCAAAGTTTGACAACAACAACAGGGTCACCAGTGTTCCCAGAAGTCTCAATTTTAGGGGTCTTAAAGCTTCAGACTAGTGTGAATGACAGGCTTCAAACAAGGCTAGTAAGCTAGAGTAGATTCTAACTAATGTTAGCTTTTCCCAGCCGTGATGAAAGCAATTATTATCACCACCAGGCAAACGCATCTGCAATGGCTAATCCCACTGTAGATGATCTACACTATGACCTCCAGGCCTTTGAATGATCAAACTCAGAAGTTTTATTATTCATAAGTTCACTCTCCTTGTTGCTCTATGTTTGTTGTCCACTGATACCAGAGAGAAATATCTGTCTCTGTAGCTACTGAAGGACTTCACATGACATGATCAATTTGTCCTGGTTTGACTGGAGGAAAAGCTGATGAAGCTTTGAGTGAAGGTGTGTGATTTGGGTTATTATTCATCATGTGTTTGCTGCAATGATTTTCATATTGTAAGACTTATTTGGAAGCTTTATTTGTTATCATTTACCACAAAAATCTAGACATATTTGCAATTCATGCAAGACCTTGAGAGCCAGAATAATGTACAAAAAAGTAAACACGATTGACATTAGTGCGACATGGTTTCAGTTGGTTTGGAGCCAGCTCTGAGACAACACAACACACATTTGTGTTGTTTTTATTGTTATTAAGAAAAGAATATAAGCAATTTGATCGTAATATATTGTTTAATGTGTGTATTATGTAAATACAGATATCCATAAGGGGGGTTGGATTCTATGCCAGCTGATTTAGGGGGAATGCAGAGAACACCCTGGACAGGTCACCAGTCTATCACAGGACTATACAGAGATCAACAAGCATACTCACATTCACACCTATGGATATTTTACAGTTACCAATTAACCTTAGTCTGTTTTTGGACTGTAGGAGGAAGCCAAAGCACCCGGAGAAAATCCACACATGCACAAGTGAACATGCAAACTTCATGCAGAAAGATCCCAGGCCCAGTGCTAACCGTATGGCTAACTGCACAGCCCAAAATGCAGACGTATGTATTAGTGTAATTTTTAAATGTCAGGAATGTTTTGCTGAGTAATTCTGTACTTGGAGGGCAGGATGTTCACTTAAGGAGTGTTTTTGTGTTGTTGTATTTGCTCTTAGTAGTGGGCAGCAGGGCTTTTTGTTCATTAGAGGATGCTGCACAGTAAAAGGTGCTCACATGCTGCACCCTATATGGACATCAACACATCCACAGAAGAGCAGCTTTCATCCCTGGAAGGCTTCCTTCATGTCTGACAGCAGCACTTTCATACAAGTCCTGAGTCACACAAACAAAGCAAAGGCTGCAA
The DNA here is from genome assembly GCF_021347895.1 of Acanthochromis polyacanthus. Lineage (NCBI taxonomy): Eukaryota > Metazoa > Chordata > Actinopteri > Pomacentridae > Acanthochromis > Acanthochromis polyacanthus. The sequence continues at coordinate 21,647,714 of NC_067123.1, forward strand.
GAACCAAGAGGTCTTGGGAGAGATAGGCATTAAAAAAAAAAATAGATGTAGGGTCCCTCTTCCACAACACAACAAACAGGCACACAAACACACACACACACACGCATATGGGGGACACCTGTGTGTTGCCTACCGCCTGAGGCTCTTTGATTCCTGGTGTGCTTTAATCTGTGCTGTGCTCTTGCCTGCCTTTGAAGTGAAAATCACTGTCACCTTCCCCTCCCGCTCTCCCTCGTTCTCTCTCCCTCTCTGCACAAAAACAAACGAGCAAACCACAACTGACCACCTGTTATCTTTGTCATAGTAAATGTAGACATGCACCTCATCTAAGAGCCCGGCCTTCACTCATAAATTCTATTCCACTGTGCCAGCAGCGATCCGTGCCTAAATTTACCCCAGCAGTTATTTTGGGGGTAACATACATCACCTTCTTTCTGCTCTAATACATTTATATCTACAGGAATAGAAACTGATTTCCAACTTTGTTCTGCCACAAGAAGTCATTTCATGGCTGGAGGAAAGAGCACACAGTGGGTTGGTTGGAGATCAGCACAGAAAGAAAAGGTCTGCAGGACAGGAGGAGAGAAATGTCACTTTTATTTCACATATTTTGCAGGGAGAAATGTTACTTATTTCAAAGCAAGTTTTAGAGAACAAAAATTCTCTGTAAAGCCAATCATCCTTTAAATTTGATATTAATGTTGTACTATGCTTAAAGAACAAACTAGCATTGATGTTTGGTAAAGGTAATGGGATAAATGAATTAACGGCTCATGTTGGTCCTCCAGTTTGTCCAAACTAAAGACCTCAGCAGCTGTTTGACAAACATCTATACCCCCCAGAGGATGAATACTATTAACTTTGAAGATCCCCCTGATTGCTTCTTCTCCACATCTTCTTGGCTGACACAAAATTGAGTTCATTTGTGGTTTTGAGTGAATGCCTTAGCATCTATTGGATGGATTAACTATGTAATTTACCAACTTCCACATCAGGGTGCATTAGCCTACTGTAAAAAAAAAAAAAAACTTCAAATATCCCTTTATTGGAAATGTTAACAAGGGAAAACCTACATTTTCACCAGAGAGCATCTCACCAAGAATTGTATTAAATATGCTTAAGTAAAACCGCATACAATACTACAGTACTATATTAATGATGAACTAGCTGTTAATTGTAGGTGAACAGAAACACACCCTCCAGTGAAAATCTTTTTTTTTTAAATCCTGCTAGCATATCCATACGTTGTTTAAATATGCAGGAAGACACATCATGAGCAAGATAAGAACTCAGGCAAGGAACTACAGTGTACTGATGATGGTCTAAAAAACATGGATTCAGACTTTCAGAGTTTTATATTTAACGGTCCTAAAGAACCACTCCTTGCAGGCTGGGGCTGTCTGTATCATTATTCTCCTTCAGAATTGGTATTTGGTTCCATCACGTGTGGCTGAATTACTCCAATATTACAGTTTGCCATTGTGTAATGTAGAGTAGTTTTACAGTGTTTGAGCAGAGTTGTAGGTGAGCTGGTGTGCTAGAGCTGCAGTGAAAGGGGAAAGGTGTTTGAAGAGAGAAGCAGGGTCTTCATAGAAGTCAAGTAGGAAGGGAATATTTTCATTGAAAACACCTGTAAATATGTAACTTTTATAGACAGAGATGTTTTTAGCAGTTAAATCAATGACTGGAGAGGACCTTTGCTATAACTTTGATCAGAGCCTTCTTCTAGTCAAAAGTTTAATTTGAACTGAACCAAACACTACGGTGCTCCTTTCACCTATTGTGGCTATGCAGATCACTAGATCTGTGTATTGCTCTGATCAAATGACTATGGTCCTACAGACCTTCCATATCTGTGAGAAAAATCAACAACTGGATGTAACAAAACCTCCTTCAACTTGAAATAATTCCTTCTGGCAGTAAAGAATGAAGGCTGGCATTCAGTGATTAACTTGAGTCGAGGACTCTAAACTAAAAAACCCACATAAAGAATCTTGGTGATGGGTTCAATGAGGATGTGCTGAGCACCTAAATGTCAGTAGCCACATCAAAGCTGTAACAAAATCATCATTCTAGCATCTTTGCTAAGCAAGACTCAGAAAAGCTCATTGATGCTTTTATTTCTTATAAAGTGAATTACTGTCCAGCAGATCTGACTAATAAGACTATTAGTCATATGCAACCCTTTTAAACTGCTAGAAAACTGACAAACACCAACCGCAAGAGCACATCTGCCAGATTCCTAGATCACTCCACCAACTTTAAATACAAAAGTGGATTTAAGGCCCTGCTTATTGTCTACAAGTCCCTGAACAATGTGAGCCAAAAACATATTAGGCTAATGTTTACTTGGTAGGCCTCTCTGGTCTGCAGAGACTAGTCAGTTAATGGTGCCCAGAGATCAAACCAAACATGGTGAAATAGCTTTTAGCCATAATGCTGCCCACTGCTGGAACCAACATCCTTTGAAACATGCACCAGCTGTAGTCCTTTCTAAACCTAAGCTAAAAATACAATTTTTTTTCCACCGTTTTTAATTACCTTTATGTATTTGTTACATTCAGGTTTAAATTTGTCCAGGTTTTCACTAAACTTGTGTTTATCTTTGATTTTTTTACTGCTCTTTTTGTTGGAATATGCAATATTTTTATGGCATTCTTCTATTTAAACATTTTATTGCACTTTTTAAAGATCTTTGAATTGCCTTTGTGTTTAACTTCTACCTCGCCTTGCTTGCAAAACTAATGACATTCCCATCAGACTCAACTTCAGTTGGAATTAAGTGTTGATGAGCAATTATTGCGCTAACACACTAAATTAAGATGATGCTGAGCTAAGGTGAGCACAAACAACACATCAGATTGTTAAGGACCAGAAATATTTTCTCTGCAGCAGGTTTATTAAATATGGACTCTGCTGTGTCTTGGTTTCTATTGGTTTCGAGAATGATATTGTGACAAACTGTGTTTTCCTAAAGATGTAAAATTCTGCACTGTGTTCATTTTGCCAGTCAAAATATATCTAGTTCTGTTTGTATAGCACGTTTCTGTGTATGCAAATGGAAATCAAAAATGAAACGCGATTAAAATAGATTAAAAATGAGTGATACTTAATCAGAGAATTGCCTCATATCATCGTACAGTTTCATCAAACATGCAAAATACCACACACACATACACATATATATATATATATATATATATATATATATATATATATATATATAATAGTGACAAATTTAAAGTAAGAAAAACATAGCTGACACATGTCTTATGGTGCTGGGCCACCATGTACCTCCAAAACAGCTTCAATACATCTTGCCATTGATTCTACAAATCTCGAGAACTCTACTGGAGAAATGAACACCATTCCTCCATAGTACATTCTGGCTTTTGGTGTTTTGAGGATAGCAGTGGGGAGCGCTGTCTAATACGCTGATCTAACTACTCCCAGGAGTAATCAGTTGGGTTAAGATCTGGTGACTGTAAAGGCCAAAACACATGATTCACATCATCATCACACTCATCAAACCATTCAGTGACCCTTCATGTCCCATGGGTGGAGATAGATTCACCCTGGAGAGACCACTCCCATCTGAACAGAAATGTTTCAGAGCATGAAATAATAAAGGTGATCTCTGAGTACAAGTTTGTACTGATTTGCAGTGACCCTTCCCTCGAAGAGCACAAGTGGAGCCAAACCATGGCATCAAAATAGAGGCAGTTGATCCCCTCACTGTAGGCGTCCAGGGTTCAGGTTTTACCAGTCTGTATATTATGTATATTCACACTGATCACACAACAACAATAAAATCAATATGTGACTTTTAGATTTTTCCTGTGGTATCTGGTGCCTGGATGATGGACCCTGTGATGGCAGTGCGTGAATGGAATGTATATTGTATGAATTCTCACATAACCACACATTTTCATAGAACGACCTGCATTGCTAATGTTTGTGTAAACATCACATGATGTATGAAGCATAGACTGTATATATAGTGGACGTAGCATCTGGCTCCAGAATTGAAGCCAACCCGGAAGTGTCAAAAACTTGCAATATCACGCCGTCCACTAGGGTTGGCTCCAAAAAGCTTTTTCTCCATAGACCCCAATTCATTTTTGGAAAAAATAAAATTTGATAGACTGATGTTCTACAGCTCAGGATTTTTTTCCCGTTAGTTTTCATGGTCAAAATGAGAGATCAGGTGGCTGATCTTAAAATAAATCAATACTGAATTTTAAATAAATCATCAAAGTTGGCGGAGCCAGGGGGCGTGGCTATACTTGATGGACAGCAACAGAAGCCTCTGCGGTAAAACGTGGGCGGGATAAGAGAGTCCTCAGCCAATCCTGCCCCGAGTTGCTCTCCGGTCCAGTCTGTTTGATGACGCTTTTTACGTCACTGGCTCCAAAAAATCAAAAACGGCGACCACGAAGTAGCAAGATTTTATATGTATGCTCTGAATGGAACACTATTTTGCAAATGTTAGTTTTGCATTACATTGAGTTAGTTGAGCTAGTGTAAAGTAAAATTTCAAAACTCATTAGATGGCAATTCTTTGATACTTTTTCCTCCACTGTTGGTGACTTGCTTTTTATTACACTGAAAATGATACTCTTTAATATGTTACTACTCCATCCTGTATGCCATCTTTGTTCTCTAACCTAAGTGATCTTCTTAGTAGTTTTTATACCTTATTTTCAAGCCTACCTCTGACTGTATCCATGTTTTCCACATGCCAACTTCCTCTCTCCACTGTTTTTAACTGCTTTACTCATGTATCTTCATATGCCATCTCTCCATTGGCTTCTCCAACTCTTTCATGCCTCCATTTCTCCATCTTTGTCCTCCTCTCTCTGACAGTGACACATGGGTGTGTCCTGGGGATTGGCGGCCGGTAACCGACCCCGTCTCTGTCACCATGGAAACTGGGTCAGCTTCACGGTAGCCATGGCAGTGAAATGTGTATGTTCTCCTGCGACAGGTGTGTGTGTGTGTGTGTGTGTGTGTGTGTGTGTGTCTGTGTGTCTGTGTGTGTGTGTGTGTCATGCGGTGACATGTGTGTGCAGGTTGGGGGCATTCTAGAAATCGACAGGCCAGGGAGATAAAAAGCAAGAATGCAACCAGATGTGTGCACACGTGTGTCTGTGCACTTCACTGTGCTCATGTGTGAATCTGTGTTTGACGTGTACATTGCAGCCCTCACATTATTCAACTATAATGACAACATATGCATCATTTGATTACAATAATAGTGACCTCCGAGTAATAATGCATTTGAAACTATGACAAAACCTTGCACATTAGGCTGTGTTGATGCTGCTATATGCTTTCCATATTGTAGTGGAAAGTTCCTACGATAATAATATTCTATCACTTATCTGAACAGCAGCAGCACCCTATGTGCAATGATTTGCTCTACACCATGTCCCAAAAGTTCATTCTCCCCAGAAAAACAAAGCTCAAAGACTTAATATGCAATATAATCGATTTATTCAATAACCATTATTTCCACCTTTCACTTTGATCACAGCTTTCAGTCTTTCATGAATGGAATGAATGAGGTTCTTGAGTGTGGGTGGTTCCATCTTCCCCACTAGAGATGAGCTGTTTCATGGTGGTTGGTGGTGGACTCAAAGATGCGACTGTTCAAGATTCCAACACTTTTCAATTGGATTGAGGTCACGGGAGTTTGGTGGCCATTCCTCCTTATGCAGAAAGCCTGGTAGATGCTCAGAACAGCATTGCTGAGTCATACTGGCATTCAGAGAAAATCCAGTTCTCCCAGTCTTTTTAATGACTTGAGGGGTACGTTGCCTTTTGTAAGTTTTCAGCCCCAATGCTTCTGTTAAGTAATGATGTACAGTGCTCTTAGAAACATCTTTTATCAGATTTTTCAGCCTGTGACTGAGTCGCTGACACGACTGGTGTCTTTTACCCTTGGCCTGTCTCATCAGATCCGTCGCTCTTGCAGTTAAGAGAGATGGACGTTCTGAGTGAGACAAGTCTTTGAAGGATCTTCCTTTACCACCACATCTTCACCCAGCGGATACTTCTGTCAAGGGCTTGAGCTACCTGCTGACCAGTTTTTCCTGCATTTCAAAGAGCAATGGCCTGTGCATGAATCGCAGACTCTGAAAGAGTCTGGAGCTTTTCCACTCTTACTCTTGGCCATGACAACACTTTCAAAGTCTGGTTGTGAGTGTAATGCATTTTGGTCAAAGAAATTTATATACTGGGACCTGATAGTTTGACCAGACGAACAACCAAACAGTACCTGATTGACCGGGTGGAATGCATTTTGGTGACAAACATGTTGTCCAGTAGGGAGAATGAACTTTTGGGACACGCTGTAATATAAGCTCCAAGTTACAACCTATACGAGGCAAAAAAGTACAGTTCTGCAAATGTGCACTTGATGCTGGCTCTAAAAGTCAACTCCTGTAGACCCCCCATGTTAAAATGTCCAACTTTATAGCAAAAAGGGCATATTTACAGCCTCGTACAAAAAATGTTTGTCTCTATAGCAAACTACACCCTTCACAACAACTTTACAGGAGGTTATTTAAAAAAATAGAATTCACCTTTTTAAATTGTATTAAGGCTTAGAAGTTGTAGATAATGAGGTGTGTGGATGCTTTGAGTGACTGGCAGGTGCCGTCACAGGACAATCCATCCCTCACTGATGTTTGCAAGATCTGCCTCAGATCCAACTCTATGCTTATTTTTGGATCAACAAGGAGTTAGGAGGAGTCAGGCACTGGGAAGATGTCTTTGGACAACGTCACCACACTGAGTTTCAAAACTGGAGACCAGATGTAATGGAGGATTCAACCTTTATATACAATCAATGGAAACGCACAAAAGTATGCAAACTTCTAACTGGATCATTAGATTATGAGGATGCTCACTTTTTTCTTGTGACAGGATGCTTTAGTCTCAGATTTTAAAGATGTTATGTTAAAAAATGCAAGGGTAACAGTACACTCTCAAATTTGGCTAGAAAAGTCTAACAGTGCATTTATGCAATGCAGCATAATGACACAGAGGTTAATCACAGCTATATTTGCCATAAGAAGACTGCTGGGAAGACAGGGAGTCTGGTGGAGTTTTGACAGTGTCACTGCGTGGGTAACTCAGCTAGCAGCTCTCCTTCAAGAGGTTCACTGGGGTATAGCGATCCTGTTTATTGCATAACGGTTGCTGTTTGTCAGCTGTAAATATCCTGATAAACTCTTAATACACTACAGTTATTTGTCTTTTCTGCTGCTGCAAGGGGAAAAACAACTAATTCATGCAAATATGTCAACCCCTTTGGATATCCACCTGTGTCATCCTTGGAAAAACCCATAAAATGAATAGAGAATGTGTCAGGTCAAGAAATAGGAGCAAAATGTATTAGATACTTTAAAAAAGTAGTGTTCAGTGTACTGACAAAAAAAAAGAATGCTCAGCTGTGTGTGTGTGTTTGATGCAAATGACTATTTTAAATTGAAACTGCATCAGAGAAAAAATATACATTAGAGGGAGAATCAGCCACAGATGTTAGTGCATCCCAGTTTTGATGCCCTGACAAATGTGTGAAGTAAATGTGTAAAGTAAATGTGTGCAGCTTCACAAATGAATTCATAGCATAATACAATCTGCCAATGGCAACATGACAGACCTTTTAGCACACATATTTTAAAGAAGATTGTTTTCATAATCTGTATGAGCTCATGTATACGTTGGTATTATGTATACAACATGTATGTTTATGTATTCATTCATCAGATTCACTTGTGCTAACAGCTCTCAAATATTCTGCCTTTAATACTTGGGGCAGTACTTGCCTCCACAGTCGGGGTGGTCGACAATCATACGTAACATACCTCAGACTCTTGATTTTTGCTGAACCAAACTTTCTGATCCAAGCATCCATTTTATATCAGAAAAAGCTTTTTACACACAATTTATGGTTAATCATCACAAGTTCTACCTTAAGCGATTACGTGTGCAAACTAATTTAGTGTGTAGTTCCATTTTAACACAGTTCTTGAGCCAGCCAAGTCATGGAGCTCAATTAGCCAGGCACTGTTTCCTGTGATTCAGCTGCCAAAATTAAAACTCTGCCATAATTATCACTGTAAACTACATGTGTGCTTCAGAGGTGTAGTAACAGTATCAAATGACTTGTACTGTTGTACATTGATTACCTCACCCTCCTTTTTCTTCCTCACCCCTCTCTCTCCTACTCATTACCACAGCTAATTAAGGATCTGTCAGACTACCCTCTTCTACTCTCCCTCTTTTTTTTCTCATCACCCCCTTGCGCCTCTTGCCATGTGAGGCCACTGGAGTGGAATCATTGTCCAATTCGAGGTGATCGTCATGGTTGCCTAACCCTCCCGCCCTCCACCCTGCCCTCCCCATTTCCCCCTCAATTCATCTCTCCCTGTCTGCTCCCTTTTTTGTCCCCTCATGATTAAGCGGTTGAGTGCCCAAGGTGGTACATCCATTGGTCTGCTTAAAGACAGGGTCATTAACACCAGCAAGCTCCATCCAGACAGGTGAGAGAAAAAGTGGGAAAAAAGAGCAAAGTTCTTGCCAGTGAAATAAGGTGATGTAGGATTTTTAAGGCCAATGCTGATGTCAGTTCTTTATTGCTACACCAAGCATTTTGCACTCAAAATATGCATAAAGTAGATTTTTAAGCAAGGGAGAACTTGCCTGTGGCCCATGAAAACCTTGTATCTTCTGTACATTAAAAAACAAACATCATTTGTAAACAGGCAGCAATTAATCCAGGTTGATATGACAACTTTGGAGGACAATGCAAGAAGATGTCTTCACAGCAATGACGAAATACATATTTAACCGATAGAGGGAATTTACATCGATGGATCTATGCTTTATGGTCCATTTTACCCCAAATGGCACCATAACATACAAAATGAACATTAAGCTATATTAAAAGAAACTGGAAACTCGCAATTAGGACTATTACATTTCACCCCCCACCCCCCACCCCCCAACCAGGTCTCAGACAAATTAAATAAAGTAAGGTTATTCACGGGTGAAACGAACAAAAAACTGCACAAACAAAAAGAAAATGGGGACTGTGGTCTAAAAGGGGATAGGGTATGGTTAAATACCACTATCCCCCACTAAATCTACCAAAAGTGGTAGAAAAAAACAAAAACTGAAACCCCTCAAAAGAAAAAAAACATTCCCCAAAACAAAAAGAAAGAAATGTCAGGCTCTGGGCATTAATGACACAAAGACGCTTAGGTTTCTGGAAAGACGGCTGACTGATGGTGTCGAATCTTCCAGGTCACCTAACCACAACCAACTGAGCAGCTGGGAGATCCCTCCTTATATCCCCGCACAGCTGATTGGCAACAACACACAGCCGAGCTCAATCACATCATTTTATCATAGACTTGTGTCTGACTTCTTTATGCAATCTCAGGAATCGTCTCTGCTGGCTGATGAAAAAACAATCCATGTTTAAGACACTTGTGCACTGGCTTCACTTTTCAGACCTGGAATCTACATCCAGCTTTTACATACAGTCTGATCAGTGCACAGAAAACATGGACAGAAACTCCCCTAGACTATACTTCCAATCAACCACGTTTAGAGCTTGGTCTTTCACATTAACTGCATATCCGAGACAGTTTTAATGGCATACTACATACATAGTTGGTAGATCCAGAACTGCATTTTTTTATTTACATTACATGTGCCTTACATTGCAAGATAAATTAGGAAGATAACTAATAAAGACTCCTGATTATGTATGTTAAACTTGAAGAAAAATACTTTCACACTGGAATGATTTGTTTCATCAGCAACATCACTATCTTATCTAACAATCTGTCAGCTAATTTAAAATGGCTCTTCCACTCTTCCTGCCAATCTGGAATGAGGAGTGTGAACTCAATCAGAATAATCAGATCCGACTGAATGAACACCTGTTTTTCTCACAACCTCAACTTTGCTCCTTTTGAACCTCGATGCATCGTAATTCTTCTGCCGGTCTGATGCTACTGTACTCATATCGTCTCAGGCAGCCTGAATCTAAGCTTCTATCTATACTATCAAACAAAATGGCAGATGTTGACCTGTGATAGACAGGCCATCTCAAGACATTTTCCCTAATCCCATTGCATTGCTGCAGATGGAAGAGAGGAGGGGAAGCAAAAAGGAGAGAGGGTGAAGGAGAGAAAAGAAGGGTCAATCGAAGAAGGGATGGGAAGAAACTGGTTAGGCTTCTCTAAAAGGTCCAAGAAGCTTGTTGCAGACATAGCAAAAGGTTTGAACCCTGAAAAGTGACTGTAAAAGTTGTGGAACACTGTGAACACTGAGTCCCACTGATCGATAAAACTGAAACACACACCGATTTCAGACTGTGTTTAATCATCAGTGCTGGTAATTAGCTGCTAGGACAGATTCCCATTTCCTCGAGCCACATCTTGCTCACTCACACCCTTGTTGTCACACAGCGAGCAAGAAGGGGAATAAAAGAGGAAAAGGTAGTGGAGAAAGGTAGATTAGTAAGAAATATGGAGCAAATGTAGAAGAAATTGGACTAAAAGTAACAACTAGATATTGGTTCTGAAAATAATCCACATGAGAATTTTTATCTCTTAGGTTAACTTTAGGCTTTACTAAAAAAACAATTGGGGCCTCATTTATAAAGCTTGCGTACGCACAAAACAGGCTAGAAAGTTACGTACGCCACTTTCGACGCAAAGGTTGTGATTTCTAAAAACAAACTTGGCGTGAGAATGTGCGCATTGGTGCGCCAACTTTGATGCTGGCTTACGCACATTTTGGAGACAGAGGGAACGGCAGTGGCGGAGGGTGAAGTGGTGAATTGAAGCCAGATTGATCTCAAACCTTATTGTCATCACATATTAGACTTGTAGAGCCGGATAATCATAAACCCTCATTGTTGTAGATGTTCCTATAGTACGCCATTCGGCCTACGACTGTATTTGCAGAACTATGTTCATATATCAAACTTTCATCTTCAAATGATATAGAGCGGTGAGTGGCACTGATTGATTACTAATTTGGAAAAGGCATGTGACAATCAGCCCAATCGCTGATCAAGCGGATAAATAGCGGGTGACAGCCGTGCGTAATGTGACACAATGGATGAGCTGGAATTGCTGGAAGTCACATAAATGGTAGATAAGAATGGAGAGAGATTTCAGGGATCACAGAGATTTCCTGGCCCATGATGACTGGCTAATAAGCCGATTCAGATTCCCTGGAGCAGTACTCTTGGATCTATGTGCTGAACTGGGCCCTGTCTTAGACTGACCCACATGCCGAAACCACGCCATCCCGGTACAGACACAGGAGCTAACGACTCGGGGGTTTCTGGCGACACCGGCTCCTTCCAGCGGGAATTGGTCGACAGGTATGTGTTTTATATGAAGAATATATGCGGTTACATTTGTTGTCTAAATCCTATCTGGGTCTGATATACAGTTAAATGATGTCCTTTAGGTCTGAGATATCACAACCATCCCTCAGTGCAATAATGCCAGCTGTTTTGGATGACATTATAAACATGACCAGTCAATACATCAGGTTTCCTTACACTGTGGGTGAACAGCCCAACATTAAACGGCAATTTGCAGCAATGTCTGGTTTCCCAAATGTAATCGGCGTAACTGACTGCACTCATGTTGCTGTAAGGGCTCCGAGCGAAGAGGAATTTGTCTGTGAACCGAAAAAAATTACATTCAATCAATGTACAAATTATTTGTACATTGGACATGATCATAACAAATTTAGTGGCAGGGTGGCCTGGGTCAACACATGATTCATTCATCCTGATGCACAGCAGTGTGGGGAAAAGACTGCAGGCCGGCGCTGCGTAAAGTGCCGTGGATCAGCAGCTTATTTATATGCAGATCTACAATCTACAATCTACAACTTCATTTAGCAGATGCTTTTGTCCAAAGCGACGTACAACACAGCAGATACATTCATGAGTTACTTTGCATTGACCATTCATGGTAAAATGTGGGTGTGTTGTGGGCGGGATGTGAGGTGGATCCACCTGCGCAATCTTCCAGCTGGTGTGTGATTTATAACGGGGAAATTGCGTGGAGCTGTGCGTATGCACAGTTTTATAAATCAGAATATTTTTTGGCGTACGCCCATTTCAGATTTTCGGCGTACGCAAACTTTTAGTATGGATCCTACGCAATGTTTTATAGATGAGGCCCCAGTTTATTACTTTGTGTTTCGTGGGTATATCAGAGTGTTCCCTGATATCAGAATTGCTACATTCCAGAAACACTTAAGACTAAAATCTGGCTGCTTTAATTGAGATACATGCTGAAAAGGTGTAAATGCATCTGTCAAGTATACGGATCAGCCTGATGAAACAGCCTCTATCGGGTCTGCCCCCTGTGACCATGTAAGTTAAATAACACTGAAATTAGCTGTCATTCTCCATCAGACTTGAGACGAGGAGAGAAGCTGTTTCAGTGAATTTCATATATTAGATCATACAGATGGCCCACCAATCTGTTGAAGTGTTTATCTAATTCTTGATCAGTTCATGATCTGTGCAGAATATATGAGGATGTGAGTGGGATCCATTTTGTCTCACTTGTATATCATCCATGTGTTTGTATTAGTTTAAACACCAGTTTGCCACAACATTAAAACCACTGACAGACGAAGGTAATAACGTTGATTTTCTCATTGCAATGGCACCTGTCAGTGGGTAGGATGAATTAGGCAACAAGTGAGCAGTCAGTTCTTGAAGTCAAGAAACTGGCCAGCGTGAGGATCTGAGTGACTTTGATAAGGGCTGAAGTGCGATGGCTAGAGGATGTAGTCAGAGCATCTCCAAAACAGTCAGTCTTGGGAGGTATTCCTGGTATGCATTGGTTAGTACCTTCCAAAAGTGTTCCAAGAAAGGAAAACGATTGAACTTGTGACATGGTCAATGCCAGCCAACTCTCACTATAGTGTTTGGAAAGCAAAGGCTGACCCGTGTGGTTTGATTACACAGAAGAACCATAGGAGCACAAATTACTAAAAAAAAAACCTTAATGCTGCTACGACAGAAAAGTGTCAGAACACATAGAACATCACAGCGTGTTGTGTATGGGGTGGTGTAGTTGCAGGTCAGTCAGAGTGTCCATGTGACCCGTTTACTGCCAAAAGCACATCATGTACTATGGGACGGTGGCCTGGTCTGATGAATCATGTTTTCCCCTGAATTGTATGTGGACAGCAGAGCAAAATGTGTTGTTTACCTGGAAAAAGAAAAGATTGCAGGATGCACTATGGATAAATGGCAAACCAGTAGAGGCTGTGTAACACTGTGTAACTAAGTCTCTGCTGGCAAACCATGGGTCCTGGCATTCATGTGGATGTTATTTTGATGTGTACCTAAACATTGGTGAAGACGGCATACACCCTTTCATGACAACTGTATTCCCTGATGGCAGTGTTCTCTTTCAGCAGGATAATGCTCCCTACTTCACTGCAAACTTTTTTGAGGAATACTTTGAGTAGTATGACAGAGTTCAAGGTGTTGACTTGGCTTCCAGTTTCCAAGGATCTCAATCTGAGCAAGAACCAGAGGGATGTGCCCAAAAACAAGTCTGATCCTGAAGATCACACGTTACAATTGAAAGATTTAACAGATCTGCTGCTAATATCATTGGGCTTCATAACGCAGGATATCTTGAGAGTTCTGTGGAGTTCATGTCTTTATGGGTTTGAGCTGTTTTGGTGGCACCAAGGGGAACTATAAATTACTAACCTATGATATTCTCCAACATATTTTTAAAGACTCCCTCTGGTGAAAATCTAATTTCACCCTGTTAACATGCCCATAAGGTGTGAGACATCAGAGGAAAAAGTGGTCAAGGCAATGCTAGAGGATTTCCACCACAAAACTATAGAGTACTAGCCTAGCCGCGCTAGACAACCCATGGCAACGAATTTAATTCTCTGCCAGGGTGGGTCTAGTTACCCTCCATAAGGCTCGAGGCTGGATTCTCCTAAAACTGGCCGGACCAATCACCATGAAGTGTAGAGTCAGATGGCGGGTGTAACTAAGTGACGACAGAGGTGCAACGATTCTGACAGAAACAACTAGCCTAGCCACGCTAGACAACCCACGGCAACGAATTTAATTCTCTGCCAGGGTCGACAACAAAAACGAGAACAGTTGTTGAGCTCCATTAGCACCGACTCTGAATAATCTTTCTGTTAACATGTCTGTAATATACTTGAGCTTCACCCATTGACTGTATAAATAAGGCTTCACCGAACTACCGCATCCTCTGATTTCCGGCGTTCTAGGAGCCTATTCATTGCCCTGATTGGTTCTATACCTACCCAATTGCTGCAGAGTGATTTGATAGACAACCTTTTAGCCCGCCTCCCTCCCTGTCGAGCGTGCCTAGACCCTTGCGTCTTCAGAGCATGGGTCTAGCGCGGCTAGGCTAATAGAGTACTGAAGAAAGTCTTACAAATAGAGGTTCAGACTTCTAATGTTTCATATGTAACAAACCTAAAGAACCAATCATGTGAACTTGCAGGATGAGACTTTCTGTATCAGTATTATTCTTCAGTTTCCGTGTGGAACATGTATGCTTGAATTACCTCAGTTTTAAAACTTGCCATTGTGTAATGTAGCTTTACAGTGTTTCAGCAGAGTCATAGGTGAGCTGGTGTGCAAGTAGGGTAGGCAGTGAAAGAGGCAAGGATTTCATAGATCTGCACGTTTTACAGGAAAATACAGCTACATCTAAGCCATTTTAAGCCAGGAAGGGTTTATTTTCATCTATAAAAAAACTTCTAAATACGTCATTTTTATTCAGATAGATGAGTTTTTAGGGTTCAATCAACAGTCAAAGAGGAAGCTTTAAGTATTGCTGTCCAAAACTATTAAAAGCACTTCAGTGAAATGCAGTATTGCACTGAGTGACGTGTCTCTTCATTACAAAAATTCAGGCAATGCAAGTTATTCACAAATTTTCAGACATGAAAGTAATTGCTGAAATGAGTCTTGAACTGAAGCTTCAAAATGAGCAACAGTATCCATATTTTTGAAATGAATATGTCACCCAGTCCAACAATATGGCTCACTAATGTGTTTTTGGCAAAGATGATTCATTGTTAGTTTTGATCTTTTCATTGTGTCATTTTTGATTACAGTAAAATACATACAAAATCACTAAAGCTACCTTGGAGTATTGGGAAACTATAATGATGTTTCTCTTCTCCAGTGACGTTCATCCATTTTCACTCATCATTTTTATCAAATGTCTCTTATATCCAACCTGTCATACAATATTTTTAGACACATAATTGCAGCACCCCATTGATTCAGTTTTTAAAAGAATTTATCAACGTCTGACTCTGACACTCACCTCGTCCTATTATCAAAAACACACTGTGGTGGCACTGTTCAATCCAAGAGGCTGCCAAAATCATTTGAAAGATGCTGCAATTATGTAGATAAAAATTTCTGCGCCTGGTGGCTTTAAAATTGCAGTGGTAAAATACACAGCCCTCAATGACAGTTTGACAAAAGAATGAATGAATGAACGAATGAATGAATGGATGATAAAGAGGCGCAAAAACAGTGAGGAGGAACTAAAGGGTGAGACAAGTGGAAGTATCAGGGGAGACTGGAAAAGGAGGATGAAGGAAAGGGGAGAAGGGAGGGAAAAGCAGGCGGAAGGAGGTGGCTGGAAGAGCCGTCCTTTGTGGAGTGTGGAAAGGTCAATTAGACAGTTTACAGGCCGCCATCGCGCCGAATTACATACCACACGCGCACAACCTCAGACGCACACCGAGACATGACTGGAGGTTTGAATTTCATTATCAGGTTGCCAACTTGCCCATCAATTAGCATGAATAAGATTATATCAGTTCTCACTGAGGGAATAGGCCCGTATCACTGCTATGTGTTGTCATTCATACTCACTGTATCTCCCAGGTCTGCCCTTGTTATTGTATCAGTGAACTATAAAAAAAATACCCAAATTTTTCCGTTGTGACACAAAAAATCTGCACATAAGAGATAATTAATTTTTTTTCTGCTGCGTAAATAGAAGAAGGAGGGAAAAGAGGGCTTGAGCGAATGCTGAGCAGTACCAAAGTGAGGAGATCAATGGGAGGATGGTGACAGAGGACGGGAGAGATGAAAGAGGGAAAAGAGGGATGAGAGGATGAGGACAGGCTCAATGGGTTGTCTCCCATGACAACCAATGCGGCTGATGGACACACACACACTTCCTCATGAATATTCATAGAAGCATAAGGGAAGAGGTTCATGCTATATTCATGCCTTTTTCAATAAAGCATTATTCAATTAGAGGGCGGGAGATTCATTTCATACCAATTAATGCGGTTTCAATAATATATATCTGAATTACAGAGAGGAGAAGAAAAAAGAGGCAGAAAGACAAATTGGAGAAAGAAGGAGTAAAGAATAGTTAACCTACTTACTTGACTGCCAAAAGACTTGCTCTGAGTTGAGGCTGGAAGGCATATTTGTGAGAAAAACAGATAATTGCATGGTGATAAACTAATACCGTATAAAGCTACAGCCAGCAGTGAGTTAGCTTAGCTTAGCATAAACAGCTAGCCTGGGTCTCTCCAAGGAATAAAGATACAGGCTCTCACATACTAGCTCATCAAATTACAACTTGTTGTGTGTTTGATCCTAATGCTAGAATGTAGGGCAACATGTAAAGGAAAAACTGTTACTATATTCAAACTCTAATCAAACGAGTTCACACAATGCCGAATCCGCCTATCAGCACCATCTCTCCGTATTTTGCAGTATTCCCGAGTTTTAAATCTGGCAAAGCATTTTACGTCAGCCAACAATGATTTGTCAGCATCTGTAGTAATGGCGATGTAGTCGGCTGCAGCATCAGGCAATATGGTGGAGCTCATGGAGTAGCTCCAGATGATAAAGAAACTCAGGCCTCAGAGGAAAGAGTACAGTTCAACAAAGACAGCAATCAGTGACGAGTCATACCTCTTAGTCATGCATTAACAGTCTTTGTACAGTTAGTCTTATTGCCATTTAACAAGTGGGGGAAGCTTAGGAAACATAACAGCTCACACAGTGCACAGGAGCTGCAGAGGACTAAGCATTGGCCTCAACACATATCCTCAACTGTGCTGTCAAACTGGGGGGAGGATGGCAATATAATAAGAATAAATAAAACCAAATCAGCCAAAAGTCATATTCTTTGCTTTCACTTTAGCATGATGAGCTTCACATACACACTTACCACTATGGCGCTATGCAACTACTACTACTACCACTCAAGTGTAGTTTTATTTATTGGGTGGAGCTAAGTAGTCACCCCAAATCACATTTAATTGGATAAACTTATGTAACAGACCTCAGATTAAGGTTGAGTCATCGCAA
The DNA here is from genome assembly GCF_021347895.1 of Acanthochromis polyacanthus. NCBI lineage: Eukaryota > Metazoa > Chordata > Actinopteri > Pomacentridae > Acanthochromis > Acanthochromis polyacanthus. The sequence continues at coordinate 21,665,142 of NC_067123.1, forward strand.
CTTTTTTTTTTGCTGTTTTAGAGAAAGAGGAAATAGAAGTCAGGCTATAGCACAGGAGAGCAGCTTTTTATTCTATAACGGGTGATTGAGAGGTCTTTAGAATTTGCCAGTCAAGCCTACATGTGTTTTGTAACAGCCTATGAATTTCTAAAAGTCTGTGTTTGTATGTTTAAATCTCACCTGCTCAGTGTGGGTGTCGGACAAAGCTACACCTTGTCTCCACTTCTGTTTGTCATTTTCACTGAAAGGATTTCAAGGCGTAGCTGCAGTGAGGAAGGTATCCATCACTGGAGTCAAGTGGTCAAATGTCTGCCGTATTTGGATGATCTCTATCTTGTTGCAGGAGGGCCTTCAAGTGCTTACTTGAATGATTTGCAGACAAGTGAGATGCAGATCAGAACATCCAAATCTGAGGCCATGGTTTTCTTCTAGAAAAGGAAAGCATGCTATCCTGGGTGAAGGAGGAGAGGCACTAACTGCAGGCTGGGTGCAGCTTCTGCAGTAATGTACTTGCTGTACTGTACTTTGATCAAAAGGGAGCTGAGCTGTAAGGCAAAGCTGTCGATTCACCAGTCGATCTACATCCTCACCCTTACATATGACCATGAACTTTGGGTAGTGACCGAAAGAACAAGATTATGAGAACATGCAGCTGAAATTAATTTCCTCTTCAGGCTGCCAGGGCTTACTCTCCTGATCAGGTGAGAAGTTCAGAAACCTCAGAGAAGCTCAGAGCAGACCTGCTGGTTCTTCACACTGAGAAGAGCCAATTGAGGTGGTTTGGACACCTGATAAATATGCCCCCCAGGCGCCTTCCTTTAGAGGTTAACAAGACACAGCCAGCTGGGCAGATCTCCCGAGGCCTAGTCAAGACTCACTTGAGGCAATATATCTGTCAGCTGACCTGGGAGCGGTTGTGGATCCCATTGGAGGAGTTGGAATAAGTTGCTGGAGACAGGGAGGCTGTACATTTCTGCTTCCCCTAGTGCTACCACAACACTAAACTGAATCAAGATATCATTTTAAAACATAAATTAAAATTCAACACAGGGATATAGGAACAGAACCTAGAAAATGTAGTTTTCATGTCATCTTGGAACATTAAAAATGTTAGCTTTCTACCTAGAGAGGCCTAGAAAGCCAGTTGTTTCCTTGTCTTCAAGCTAAGCTAAGCTAACACTAGTTAGCTTTGTATTTACGCAACATTAACGAGTATGGTGTCAATCTTCTCACCAAACTTCCAGCAAGAAAATGGAAGAAAGTGCACCTCTCCAATATCCAACTACTCTTTTAAAATAATTCATTGTGTTTTCCATGACTTTAACCTTTCAACTATTGCATTGTAATTTCTATACATTATGACTAAATCAGGTTGTTCAATCTAGTTATCTGAGTCTCTTTGGGAATGAATGATGATTACCTTGGACGGAAGGACACACACACCACAGAATATAAAAGGTGTGTGTTGCGGTGGCCCTGCTAAGTGATGGACTTTAACCTTGTGTTGAAGGTTATGTCAATCCCAATGAGAGGCGCCAGCTGTCCTCGGCTAATCACACTGTGACACATTTTTCCTTCTTGTTTGTTAGAACTCAATCTTTCTAGTGCGACACTCAAAACATTTTCATGCACTGAGTGTCAAGTCAATTGTGAAAAAGGGTTACTCGTTGATCTGAATTTCACTAAATTTAGGTCACACAAATTTACAGTACATCTGCTTTATAGTATGTAAGTTAATATAAAACAATAATGGAGGCTACAGTCTATAGATTCTGCTAATAATAACAACAGTGTGTAAAAGCAATTTGGCATGATAGAAATCAATACATGCACTAGAGTTGAAACCATTATATAACCATGTGGGACATTATTGTAGGGGCTGCCATAAGACAAAAGCCACAAAATAATTCTCTGCACCCACAGTTTCTCTCATAAAATGACATTTGTGCCATTAAGTGAAAACATCGAGACAGTGTTCTGTGTCTCCCAGTGACATTTGGAGCCTTTTTCTCTCAGTTAAAATATGAAATATGTAAATGTTAACCGTAATAGATTCTGTGGGTCTGACTTTCATTTATTCTTTGCAAGTCAGCCTTTGTTTAAAGGAAATAAAACAGTTTTTTAGGTTATAGCCACAATTTTAACTTTGCTATAGCCTTATTCTTTTTCAAGACACCTATGTTTTTTATACCCTGGGTAAATGTCACCAGGCTTTATTTCAGCATTGGAAGTATCAATAGAATCAATTTTTGTCCCACTTTTCACTTGGTTCATTCAACATGCATGTTTTAATTTCTAACCTGATCACCCACAATCAGAATAACAGTAATGATCAGAAAGGCTCAACCTGCACAATTTAGCAAGACCTAAATAGGCAACTGCTCGATGGTCCCCAAAGCTACGGATTTAGTTACTGAAGTAAAGTCAAATTTCGTCTATAAAGCCCAACATCAGTTTTAAAGTCAAAAGTTGTAATGTCTGTACAGCATGCAACACTCCCTACCCTTAAATCCTCAATTCGTAGGAAGAAATAGCTCCTCAACAAACTTTTTACTAAGAGAAAAGGGAAGATATGTAAGGAAGAGCACAGTATAGATACAACAGATGTGTGCGTACAAAAGAAATAACAGGCCCAGTTGCAGTACGAACAATCTGAAAGATAACAACATATAGAGACATAGATGTCAACAGTTTTGTGCTCATTTAAACTGTAGAAGCATGTAGCACTAATGCAAAATAAATGTAATTAAAATCAAATAAAAATGTGCTGGCCAGCATTCTTAGAATCATGTTCACATTTAGTAATGTTGCTGTTTTTCATTTACATCCAATCTCCATGTCAAGTACCAAAATTGACATTTTTCGTGACCCTATGTACTATATGATCTCTCAGTAATGTCAGACAAATGTTTTTGTTGCGTAACTATAATTAGTCATATGTAGGCCATTTAATAATTTACTACTTTATTCAACCATCCGCAACTTTTGTTACCTTTGTTATATTTGTCATATTGCAGACACTATAGACAATGACAATCTCAACATTGTCGAAACTTGGAGATGTTGTAAGTTGTTGGATATTTGTGTTCTTGTTGGGGTGACAGACATAATAACAGCCTCAAAGACTTCTCTGACATGACATGGCTTACTGGTCTGCACTGTATCTGCCTTGAAGCCCAGAGTTGCCACTTTTGGATCTGTCAAATAAGAAGTGTGGGATTTTGTCCAAAACAAACACTAACTAGCTTACTGGGCTAGTAGGTTGTTACTTACTTTAACATCATTGTGCTAATTAGCACTTAGGTAAATAATAAATGACAGCATCCTGTGGTGGACTCATTAGCATAACCCCTTGACCATTGCATGCAAGAAATCACACTCTTTAACCACAAGTTCTGAAAGTCTGAGACAGGCTCAGTTCAGGAGCTGGGAAAAGCAACAACTCAAGACATAAAACCTTCTATAAAGCTTCAAATCAACAGTTAGGGAGCAATAACTTTCAAGATTACCACCACTACACTTTTTAGATGGTCTTAGCTTAGTGACTGAGTAAACAAAGACTCAATAGTCTTTCTGATTCTTCATAAAACATCTGGAAACACATGTCTGTTTCATATTTACAATTTTTTCTATGTAAATTCTCATTTTCTGCCTTATAGTGGCTTAGATGTAACTCACCATTGCTTCCTCTGGAAAGCAGATCTGTGAAGTCTCTGCCTCTTTATCACCCACCCGTCTCCACACACTGCAATTGAAGCACACCAGCTTAGTTCCAGCTCTGGCCAAACACTGTAAAACTGCTCGATGCCATCCAACAGTAAGATGTAATGTTAAAGTAATTCAACCATGCATGTTGAAAGTACAAATGGATTCTGAAGCAGAAAATATGTACAGAAGCTGGAGTTGACAGATTTTGGGTGCTTAGGTTTATTACATTTAAAACCCTGAAAGTCTGAATCTGCGCATTATCTCTAGCAGTGACACAATGCTGTGTAGAATGGTCTGGCTGCACCTCATTATCATTTTACTGTAGTACTGTCTTCCAATCAATCAAATTTGTTTTGTTTGTGGGTACGGACAGGATGCTGTGATGCTATTCATTCTTCATTGCTTTTGGTGGACCACTGGCACTCAGAGAGGGGAGGACTGTCAATAAATGGACAATTTATTGCAAAAAAAAATCTGACAGGATGCCATTTTGCATCATTTGAACCTTTGGCACGATGTTGAACTTGAGTGTAGATGGCTGCCTGGAGGTGGTTGTTGTTGTTTTCCCATAGTGGATGGGATTCTGAAAAACAGTAACACAGTGATTGCAGAAGGGAAGGGGAAAACACGACCAATGGCAGGCTTGTACTCACAGTCTACATCCAGTAAGTCAGACTGGCCTTCAGTACACTGCAGTTTCATGGTGGGAATGCTCAGCCATGACACTGACTGCTGATTTGGTCATAATTTGTCTTCCAACATATCATAGAGACATGTTTACAAGGTAATGAACTTGATTTATCACCAAATTAAGAGAAGCTGATGTCTTTCGATTGGGACTCAGTTTGAGTCAGCATCTAGCAACTGTCGGTGGTATGTAGGCACAAGGTACTAAATTTATTGTGTCATTATCTTGCTTTTGTGAAAGTATAAACACATTTCTTAAGTACAGTTGAATACACAAAATAGTAGAAGTGTTAAAAGGGCCCCTACATTTCATTTTTACCATGCAGGTGCAAGTTAATCCTGTCATAAACGTTGCAGTTTTGAGTTCTGTTATGTCACTGTATTGCGTATAACAAATGTATGTGTCCATGTGGGCTTATCAAGCCAGTCTGCCTGCCAGGTGTGCCATTTAAAGCGTAGGAGCCAACTTATATCTGCAGAAAACTGTCAAACTGTCCTCTCTAAAGCATGAGGTTAAATTAAAAGAGAACTGGCAGCGAACGAAATGAGTCATTTTCTTGTTTTGACTGCTGTTACATTTTCCTATTCAGCTTCTTACCTCCACCGTCCCTCTAGCGCTCTCGCTCCCTCTGTCTTTCTCGCGCGCGGCCGCGGCTTCCCGGAGCGGACGCAAGGGCACAGGCGCACGAGCATGAGCCCGTGTTTGATTGAAGAGGCGCTCCGTCCAATGAGATGACGAGGATCTACCTTTAATGAGACACCTGGCCAATCGCCGCGCGGAGGAGGCGGCCTTTATGCTAATGTGTTGGCAAGGGAGACGCAGCGGTTCATTCATCTTCTTCCAGAGAGAGGTGAGTTAACACGAAGGTGATTTTACATGAGGGAGCAACTGTTTGGGAGCAAAACACCGCCGTGACTGTAGCTGGGAAGCAAAAAATAGGCTTTTGTTTTCTAGCTAAAGGAGCTTGTTCTTCTTCCAGACAATACAGGGTAAGTGGAGGGCATTTTTTCCCCCTTAAATGTGTAAATGGTCTTTTCCCCCATCGTGTTAATGAGTACAAGTGTTAGTGAAAATGTGTCAAATGTGTCTGTATTTGCTAATTAACCAAGGCAAAGAGTGATGGGAAAGGAGGTCTTGGATGTTGTTTTGCTGGACTGTTATCCAAAAAGAACTGAACTCTTAACCTTAGTGTCTTACACTTATTTAGCACTACAGAAGGGGGAAATCAGTGTCTTTATACTTGGACAGGACTGTCTTGTTGAGCAGTGAAGGGCTTATGTGTTTTCCGCAAGGGCAGTTAATGCTGTAGAGGTAATTGAACTTAGGATTATGTTATAAGAAAAGAGGCACTATGGTGAGCATGTTTGCCGTGGTGAAAGCAAACTATCACCCTGAATATATTTCATTTGTTGAGTCATTTCTAAAGAAAAAGCTGATTTCTTCTGCATGCATCTGAAAATGGAGCTTGAGAAGTCAGAATGTCCTTCATGCTTTGGGAGCAAATAATGGATGAACAAAATAAGGCTACCTGTGTGTCGCATAACTGAAACTCTCTCTTCTCTGCATGCAGAGCATCAGCATCATGACATAAGCATGTAAATGGATGCCAATAATGTGGTTATCAGAGCATATCTTCCTGTGCTTAGAGGCTCTGAATGCCCTCTGAGTGGCTACTTGTACTAAATATCACAAGTGCATGTATACCAGTGGGTCAGTGTTTGCAGAAGACGTCTGCAGCTGTGAGTCCGGCTATTTTGTCTTCAAAGTCATCTCTCATTGACCTGTGTGAGTGTGCAGAGAGGGGAGAGACAGAGGCACACAGTGGGCTGAACTGGTGGTTTAGTTCCATCTGCATCATCCAATCCTCTGGATGACACCAGGACCCGCACAATCAATAGCACCAGCTTCCAATGTGTGTGTGAGCTTGTTCACATTACTGGCGGCCTGAATGCAACTGCGCATCAAACGCATATAAGATGAATTATTGCATCGTAGTATTTTACTGTGTGTGTGTCCATATATTTACAGTAAATACATAATGTAGTGCTCATTGTTTCATATACACAAAAAAACAGCAACGCAGCATTCCAAGAAAATGTAAAGATGCAAATGATTGTGCACACATGCGCGCACACATCTGTGATGAGCACATGCATGACAGACAGGTGGTGGCAGTGACAGATCAGTTTGGGTCTGTGGCCCTTTGGCTGCTGGCCTTTAACTGAAGCCGGTCTTCAGTGCATGATGGCAGATGTAATACAGTTCTGTGGTAGCCTGATAGGTCGCAATCTTGGCTCCTGGCTGAACCGAAAAGCATCTTCTGTCGCTTTTCTTCCACTCAACCCACTTTTATACTCTCAGCAGACTGTGTATAGTCCTCAGGAGTCAGCCTGTCTCAAGTGGTGCTGAGCATCCCATGAGGGAGTCACTGCAGAGTCACAATTAGAATCCTTTAAAGGTCCTTCTCCTCCAAAATGTCCCTGCAACCACAACACACTTATTTTTTCATACAATTGTTTTATTTCTTCTAAAAATACCAAATCAGCAGCTGTTTTCAGAATATAAAGTGCTGGAGTGTTGACATATTGTGTACACCTGAGATTTACTTCTGCAGCATACACTCAGCAGAATGGAAATTATTAGGACAGGGGGCTTGAAATCCTGAATTTGAGCTGAAAAAATAAATGAAGTTATCAAGCCACTTTCATTAAAATACATCAATTCAAAGTTAGTTTTAAATCAATTAAGGCAGAAACTTGAGTTTAATTTGCACACAATATTAACATGATATAATTACCAACATTATTATGTCGACCAACCCAATGCAAATAATGTTTGAAAGTTAAAATGTTTGTCTCTATCAGTGAATTTCGTTTTTTTTTTTTAAATCTTACAACCATGCATTTATGTAAGTGGTTGGTTTATAGTGTACATACAAATTAATTATGCAGTTCTGTATTTTGAATTTTGGTGGTCTATCTTAATATTTGGATCATATATTGTGTTAGCACTGACAACAAAATTGTGCATAATTTGTAGCTTAAGTGTTCAATGCTAAAACCACCACAATTTATTCTCCCTCTGTGATACCTTTGTTGATGAAACATGGGCTTCCACTGCTTGTTTCTCCTTTAACTGACTTCAAAGGAACATTTTGTATTCTCAGTAAATGTTACCTGCAACTTTTGTGCAGCTTTAGAGAAATGCGCCACAGACGCATTTCTAATCTTGGCGTTTATGTCCTCATCACAAAAGATGAGCAACAGGCTGCTTGCTAAAGACGTGGTGGGCTGATTGTTTGAACTTTGCAGTGTTGTTCGACGTAGTCATAGCTGCTCTGTTATTTACAGCAGTGGGTGGAAAGTAGCTACAGTTACACATAGCAGCTGACTGACTGACGGATCCCTGCATAGGAAAACACATTATTACAGCTACATCCTCTACTCTGGAAAGACCTATTGATCCGCATTCTGTGGAGTACAATACCATCAGCTTGGAGCAACATGTTACACTACAATTTCCTGTATGTGTCTGTGCATGTGTGTGTGTGTGTCCTCTGCTCCTTTTTTCTGTTCTACGGCAGTAGATGAATAACACTGTGGCACCCCTTTTCACCCCCTCTCTCACTCTTGTGTCTCTTTTTTTCCTCTGCACATGTATCACTTCCATTTTGTTGTAAGCCCGTGGCCAGGTGTACTGTGCATCTGTCTCATGCATCACTGGCTCAGTGTGTGTTTTGTGTGCATGTATTTGTGTTTGTATGGGAGGCTTTCATGAGCTACTGCATGTGTATGTGTCACTTGACTGATTGATTCATCCATTCCTGTCATATGCTTTATTAGCCAGGGAGACAGATGCTGGAATATGAAGACGAGTGTGTGTGTGTGTGTGCATATGTGTGTGTGTGTGTGTGTGTGTGTGTCTGTCTGTCATCACACTACCAGCTCCTGTGAGCTCATAGTTCAGCTGATAGTGGTCGAGCAACAACAAATGAATGTTGAGTGAAGGAGTTTGGCGTCACAGGCAGATAACTAATGAACATCCACTTTTATCAATGGACACCACTGACAGTGTCCTCCAGTGGCTTGACAGGTCCAGTAAGGTACAATGGAGAGGTAACACATACCAGCAACTGTTTCAAAGAATGGATCTCTTAAAAGGAAAAAAAAGGGAGTCACTTTAAAAGGTTGTGTGGGCAAACACCTTTTAAAAAAATAGCATAATGACTTTGATAGCATGCCTTTTAGGTGAGCCTTGACATTGAAATTGTCCCCAGGTGTGCATATGAGTGTGAATGGTCTATCTTGTTATACTCAGCCTCTAGCCCAGTGCATGCTGGGAGTGTCTTATGACTGTGAACACAGTGGTTTAAAGTGGTTTAAATCTCACTAATGGTTTAAAGAATGACTGGGTGATCCTGCTGTAGAAAGATCAGCAATAGCCTGTGGAATTGCTTTTTTTTGTCTTAACCCTTAAATGAATAGTTTTTCTGACACTGTTGCAACTCTCAGGTTGCCAGCAACATGGGATGCACAGTAGGCAGGTGAAGACAAATAATAATATGCTTAAAAATAAGCGTTATATGCTTTATGTAATATTATGAAATGCTACCAACTGTTTACTTGATCTATTAATTATTCTCTGTGTTAATTTCTCATTGATTATTGAAATATATCTGTGTAGTCTGCAGTTTTCCCAAACCCCAAGGTGATCCAACAGTCCAAAAGCAAAATTCATTCAGTTTATTGTTACAGTACCATGGAACAATTACTACTGTTCCAGCTAGGTCTCGGGGAATACAATGATAGTGACATGTGGCAGTGACAGCAATATGAAAATTGTCCGGTAGAAACATTAAGCCATGAAAGCACGGAAACAAAAATGCAAAGTTCAGTTGCATGAACAGACACCAACCATGCTCCTTGCCTGGCTCATGACAGCCCAAAACCTGTTGATAACGTAGCCTCTTCGCCCTCTTTCACTCTCCCTGTAGCTTCCATACAGGTCTCCTGAAGCACACCTGGGCCTCATGACAGCGCTGTTTGTGGTCCTCTGGTGGAGGCTATGATTCAGTAACTGAGTGTTGATTAGCATGATTTTGCTGTTAAACGTACCTGCATTTCCTCAGCAGTAACTTTCCCCAGGTAAGAGGAGTCTGTTGATGTTCCATCAGAGCAGCAAAAATAAATGTCGAGGATAGTTTTACTCCAGAACTTGTTTGCTTACATGGACAAGAGTTTTTGAAGATTGAGGAACTTTCAGGCCAAAATAGCACCGGACATTGCTGTAAGGTCAAGTCTGTTGTCATTTGCAGCATAAAATAATAAGCATGGAGCAGCCCAAGGCTTTGTTGTTCGTTTTCGCAAAAGATGACATCAAGATGGAATTTTTTCTAGTGTTTTTGATGTCAGTGCGCTATATTTCTTCTTCCTGGATCTTTGGACCTGCTGTGGAAACAGAAATAGCAGTACACTGGAGGAACCTGGAAAACTGAAGCTCTTGAAACCTTTGGTGGCCAAGCATTTTTACATTTAAAAATGTTCTAAATGTGTATTGAACAGACTTGATGCAACATTGTAATCAGCAAACAAGTTCTGTGATACCACTGAGAATAACACAGGACACTTACTCTGCAAAGCGCTGTAAGAAATTGCTGAGGTCAGAAGAGGCTAAATAAATGCAGCCCGTTTACCATTTTTTCTGTGAAATATGTGTTTTCCTTAAAGCTGCATTAAATGTGCAGTGTGTAGGATTTAGTAGCTTTAGTAGCTTTTAGGTTGTGGACTGCAACCAAATAAAGACCCCTCCCTCACCTTCCCTCTCCCTTGCCCACATAAAAGCGTGAAAGGTCCTCCCTATAGCCAGTAATTGGTTTGTTCATTCAGGGTTCACATTTGAAAACACAGAAGTGCAACAGGGCAGGCTCCATGCAAGAATACCCACTCCCTCTGTAGATATAAAGGGCTCAATCTAAGTTCATAAAAATGCAGTAAATTGTCCTTTGTAGTTTACGATACACTAATGAAACACTACTAAATACTATTAGATCCCTCTAAATCCTTTGCACTGGTCCTTCAAGTAATTTTTTGACCTTAAATAGAAACAGAAAGACACCAAAGCAAAGCAGTGCAGTCATCACAGATATACTGTTATTATGCTATTATGCATTAGAAAGCAAGTACCTACCTAAACACTTGATATGATGACTATTTATCGTGACTTTACTCATCACAAAGTATCCCTCTGTATACAATAAGCAAACAGATGAACAAGTATATGCCATTAGCCTCTCGAGTTGAGAGTGGTCGTAACACCTAATGGATAAAATAGATTAATAAAAAGCATGTAATTTTGACTATGATGCAGCTGCCCGTCTATCTTTCATCTGGCTACATGGCATAGGTAATAGCTAACCAGCACTAAAAGATCAATACTGAAAAATTCTCTTTTATGTAAAACAAGAAAAGCACTGAGAGAGCGCAGCGCTCAGCCAAGGCTGCTCGGGCATTGTATCATTACCGACGGCTGAAATCTTGAAATAAATTGTGGCAGAAATCACGGCAACATAAAATATGGCCATTTAGTATAGATGTACCCACAAACAAAATGACCTTGTGCTGAGCATAGGTGTGTGTTTTGCATGTGTACATTATGTACGGATACCGAATCGCATGACCTAAATATGTAACGGGTGGTGTGAATTGACAGGACTTGGAAACACCTCCGCAATTTAATCAGTTGTTCCTTGTATTCTTTCTGATGGACAAGTCCCGATTAGTCCACACCGTGTTGCTATCTCACAATGATAAAGAAATCTTTTACAAATACGTGGATCCAAACTATAAGCCGCATCACTGCCAAAATCTAATCAGTTGGTGACTTTGTCATGTCTGACCTTCCTTAAAAATTTCATCCAAATCTGTTATTCTGTTTTTGAGTAATGTTGCTCTCAGACAAACAGACAAACCAACAGTGATCGTCACATAACTCCACTGATGCTCAGCCTCCTTGGCGGAGTAAATATAAAAGATAAACATGCAAAGGCATCTCAATAATTTTTTTGTGTTATTCTAAATTTTGACACCAACATTTTCATTGTTCCATCAAATGTACGTCAGTTCCAAATATTGGTTAAATGGTAAATGGTTGTATTTATATCGCGCTTTTATCCAAAGCGCTTTACATGATATATCATATTTACACACTGATGGTGGAAGCTGCCATGCAAGGCGCTAACCACGACCCATCAGGAGCAATTAGGGGTTAGGTGCTTGCTCAGGGACACCTCGACATGAGCACGATGGGCCAAGGATCGAACCGGCAACCCTCCAGTTACAAGATGGGCACTCTACCCACTGAGCCATGCCGCCCCCCAATGTTACTGGATAATAATAATAATCAGTATTAGTAATGGTGTTAGAAACACTACATCAAGTGGCCTGTCATCAGATGCAGAAGTACTGGGAAGTTGTAATCATGGTTAGAAATACATTGGGAATTACTACATTTTTACTAGAAAGAAAACAAAAGTAAAAATAAGTCAGGGTCAGTGTAAGTCCAAAACAAGCAGAGATGCTGCCAAAATTTACAGAAGTCCACCTCAAGGTCGTAGACACTAAATACATGACTTTCCAAATGTAAAAATAGCTCAAGGAGTTTGTGTTCTCAAACATAAATTTATCTACAGAAAAGCTCTGTTACATCGGCCAGTGCTGATATATTTCTTCATGTAAAATGCAGTTTTGTATTAATCATTTTTTAAGTGTAAATACTTTTTTTTTCAATTCTGTGTCTTTGTAGCAAAAGATCAAGATTATGAAAACATTCTCTGTGTGTCTTATCCTTACCATGTACAATTAGTAGGTTTTTAATATTTTTGTGTGACTGAGGTAAATAGTTAAATTTAAATTAACCTTCAGCACCACTGAATACAAACTTCCATTATTATTGTGTAGGTAGTAAGGGTTTAACATTTCACCTGCTGTCAATCTCAGTTTCTGAACACATACCTGTAAACGGTAGAGATGAGAGTAGCGCTTTCAGCAGAGGAGCAGGGCCAAGCACTGTGGACACTTGTCCCATGCTCGGTTTCCCCTGTTGCCTTAAACTAGTTTGAACATGCTACACAATAAACATACTGCGTGTGTTTGTGGATCTGTGTGTGTATGTGTGAGTGTGTTTACGGGACATGGGCATGTTTGTTCTAGAGACTGTTTTTGTCTGGTGCTGGAACACCTGAGCCTTGGAACTAAACAGTCCTCCACCAGAGCTTGTCTGATATAGAAAAGTGCGTTTTTGTGCTTATAAAATGTACATGTGTGTGGCATTTTCCCACTTCTACCTGAGTTTGTAGGTATTGCTGAAATATTATTAGCCACACTTTACAAGGCTGTACAGTGTTTGTTATTGTGCAGACAGAAACAATACCTGACAATTAGCGCAGCACTCAGACATGAGTCACCCAGACTTCAGTAAACATGTAACAATTGTGGCAATAAAATAAAAAAACACAGGTGAATAGCTGATGTTTTTCGAGACAGGAAATAAAGGTTAGCTGAGAGTCTGACTCATGAGGGCACATGCACACAGTCATTTTGTCCCCCCATGTTTCTCCCCAGGCTCGACATGCTGCCTGGTCTTAAATTAGCATTTGAACTGCACTGAGGTGAGCAGCGTTTCTATAGCGATGCATCCTTCCTGCTCCAGTCACCAGAGAGATGTATGTAGATTAAAATAATATGGCAACCACACTGATAAGAAGTAACACCTCAACACAATTACATCCTTTCATTACTCTAAGTACTTAACTCCTGTTCACTTTTTTATTAAATCAACTTTCACTGGTTATGAATAACATTGTAAGCACTGACTGCAAAAAACTACATCCAAACATACAAACCTCTCATACAGTTATTACAACAACTACTTTATTTACTAGTAGTACCCACACCGATAAGCTGTGAACACTAGATTGGAACTCCTACAGCTTATAGGAGAATTTATACAGAACTCAGACAAGGTGTGGGCAAATAATTGCATAACTGACAATCTCACTTTCTCACTGAACCAATTTTATTACGTTGACATGTCACAGTCATTCAGCCTACCCTTATTGCAAGTCAAAACTTGTGTTATACTAACAATTAGCCATTTGAAGAAATGGAAGAGTCCTGTGCAGACAAGGAAGGAGATGGTTAAAAAAACAGACACACACACACACATAAACATGTTTTGGTGTGTTAGAAAAAAGAACAAAGCTTCATTCAAATACTGCATAGAAAAAGTTGCCAGTCCAAATGGAAATATGTCCAATATGTGTCAACAGCTGGACCTTATCAGCTCAAGCAGCACAGATGCATGCCAATAAAGCATTTCTATCACCATTAGATAAAAACAAAGGCGAGTGTTCCACCTCTGTGTGTTTAATTTAACTCATCACATGCCACTCTGAGGTTTGTTTGGACTTCCTGCACCAAGTAGAAATAAAGATATTATAAATTTAAAACCTAGATATTTCAGTATTTGCAGGGTTTTTATTATTTTTTTCATAAAATAGCCTCCTAAAAAGGGCTGGATAATACTACACAGAGCAGAACAAAGCATAATGGGAACACAACACAGCTCCCTGGACACATTGTATTCCTTTGTGTTTACTCTTGGAGAGAAATGTGATATATGAGTGCTACAAATGAATTATTTTCTGTCTAGGTCATGGAATTCTTTTTTTCTATATAAGCTGTGTAATTTAAATCTGTCATAATCTTCATTAAAATGAGTTAAATCAAAGTAAGGATACATAGTCTACCTGGACCACACTAGCTTTTATAACTGAATATTATTGCAGTTATAATTGCTTAAAATTTACTGTGTAAAAGGAAAATGTATAAGGATTTTGAAGATGTCAGAAAATTTTGTTATGCTGTTTGCTAGCAATATAGCGTAAAACTGTCAAGCAACTTCCTGGATTTTACAAAGAAAAAAAACAGTTAAAAGAAACTTCGTAAAGCCTTTATGTATTGGACGAAACAATAATAATGATAATGTAATTCCAAAGGACTCTCAGAGATCTTAATGGTTAAACACAACTGTTTAACAGAACAGTCAAAGCTTATGTCCAAGTAAAAGTTAAAGACAAAATCACCTCCTTAACCTAGGGACTTTTCAGACACTGCGCTTCTTTGCTTTTTTTTTTTTTTTGGAACGTTACTTTGTTGGGTCAGGTAAGCATTTCGGTTGCTTTTTATTTTACAGAAATAACAGCAGACGTGAAGCAATCCTCTACGTTTTCTTCAGCAACTGCAGCAGAGTCTGTATCTGTCTTAAGTACTGCAGCAGCTGGCTTCTCACACAGACATGGGGAGAAAACAGCTAACTTGGCTTTGTTTAATTAAATATGTCTACAAGTGAAGCTAAGGTTTACTAGTTAATATATCCCATTTGTTTCATTTGTCAGCACCACAGGTAAATTACTTTTTTTAAATATTTGGTCCGGTTGTTTCCCCTTGCTTCTACTGTTTGTGCTAAGCTAACCAGTTGCTAGCTGTGGGTCAATTTAGAGGTGTAACCCATCCAACATGTTTCCCAAAATATTGTCCACATATTCCGTCAAGACCGTCAAGAAGTCAAGTGTTGAGTAAGTCAAATCACATGACAGTCAAGTCTAAGTCATGCCTCTAGCCCCTATTTTTCAAGTCTACAACTCCTACCGTTAGATAATAAAGTGGTATAAACAATATAGTATATAAACAGTAAGATAAAATCTCAGTAACAGATGTTTACGATATTACGTGTAAATTAATTGGATTCATGCTCAGTGCAATGAATGCCTTTCATCATTGTAAATTAAAGAAAAAAACTTTGATGATTTCAGTTTTGATTAAAATCATCAGTCTGGATTGCAAAATTGTACGAGAGGTCGACATAATGCAACCATGCTATCACAATCCAGTACTGTTGGTGTTAATATTTCATCATTTGTGTGTTTAAAAGTAAAATTGATTAAAATAATAAGCACTTTAGCATGAAGAAACTACATGAGAATTCAATCCGGTTGAAAGTTGTCACAGTGTAACGGCCCTCTCTTCAGTTTAGCAATAACTCAATAAGCACAAAGCAAACAAACAGGACAGATAAATGATCAAACACAGAGCCTCACGTCAGATGTGGAAGACACTGGCCTGTATTTAGATTTTCAATGCAACCCCCACATCGAGCCCATATATCAGTCAGTTCATTGGTTAGGTCCAGTTGGCAGAGGGACTGTTTCGATTGGCCCAAAGCCTCGTTCTCTGCCGGACGGCGGTCTGGCAGAGAGCCAGGCAGCTGTTGTCAAGGCGACATATTCTTCTACTTTATTTTTGATGTTTTGTTGAGTTGCCATGAAGACCATTCAGGTTGTGGTTTATAATTCACAGCGAGCTGTCCGTCCACCTCTCATCAGATTTCTCCATCTTGCTCTACTGTGTTCCTTCACTCTCACTCACACACATACATACATACTTCGCAGTGCAGTTCATAGCAGGGCTGGTATTGGACTGGTATCCTATTGATTGCTCCCCTATTGCTGCTATGGTCCATTGGACTTTTTCCACTCTCACAAAGGTTATTGCCATTGCCAACACACAACACAAACACACACACATCCGTGTGCACACACTGGAACTGTATGGCAGACGCAGCTTCCCATTTTTGCTCTCTTTCCAACTCAATTACAGCTTTTGCCAGCTAATCATTTTCAGTCACAGGGACACCAACGCATTTTCCCTCTGGGCTCTGTGTGGCTAAAGCCAGCGTGCATGAACGTCATCATAATGACAGTGTATTCAACCTTGTTTTCTTTCTTGTGTGTAGCTGCTTGAATGCAGAGAGTGTTCGTAAAGGAAAGCTGTTTGGACTGTAGTTTGTTGGTGAAGGATAATTAGCGTGATTTAAGTTTGGGTCAGAAGCTGTTGAAGCTGCAAATTACAGAAACACCTCTTCAGATAATGCACAACGGCACCGTAAAGTGCATCGGCCAAAGTGATCATACAGTTATATCTCTTTAAAACAGTTTCAACAAGAACCTTATCACCTTCATGAAGGTTGGACTTACTGCAGGACTGCAGCAGTACAAACAGCTATGTGTATGTAATACACTCGTAACTCTGTGAAACATTAGAGTACAGCTTGTCTTAGCATGACTGAAACTAGTCTTAACGATACCTTTAAGCAGGTAAGAACGATTGTTAGCTACCTGTTTTCCACAAGAAGTTGCATTGTACATAGTTCCACATGCGACGCATCAGTGGCATGCAGTAAAGTATCCATCCATTCTCTATACACCGCTTTATCCTCACTAGGGTTGCGGGGGGTGCTGGAGCCTATCTCAGCTGACTAGGGCAAAGCCAGGGGACACCCTGGACAGGTCGCCAGTCTGTCGCAGGGCTACATATACAGACTGCAGAAAAGTAGATTTTCTAAAATATTCTGTGACTCATAAAGATGCTGTAACGGACTCTTACATTGAAACATATTACATCCCAGCAGGACTCAAGATTTTTCTGTGTCTATTATGTCAACTTGAAGGAACTAAACAGGCTTGAATTACAGCATCATTATCTAATAATTCATATCATGAGATATATTTTGCTTCATAAAACCAAAAAAAGACTCAGTCACCCATCTGATCTGTTATTGATCACCTACTACGCTTGAAAGATACAACGTAGCATTTTACTTTTTACGTAAGATCTTTCTTTTTTTTGTATTTTCACATTTTCGTTGGATAGTTACAGTTGAGAGAGATGGAGCACATTGGGATCGATTCAAAGACTGGTATACATCCTTACCACTCGGCTCTCTGCACTGTTGAGTTGGTCATCATTTAGGAGAGGAGTGCTGCAGCACTACCAGACAACTGTGAATAAAACACAGTAAAGTTCAGTAAAGACAAGATCAGCTTTCCATTGATACGCTTCATTAAAATACATCTGGATACATCTGTTCTAGAGAACTGGCTCGGGACATCCCTAGTGATTGTGATCATGGTCATGGCTAGAAACAGCTGAAAGTTGTTTGGAAAGGGGAAATAACCAACATTCTAAGCACTGAAGTCCCATGTTTTATTGACATTTTATAGTAGTGCCGCTTGACTTCCCCTGACAGCTCTTATCATAATTACTACAATCTGCTGGATGACTTTTTCAGGTAAACACGTCATTTTGGAGCACTGACTCAACCTGTTAATTCTGTCAGTGTTCTCAGGGGGACAGTCTTCTACAAGTCAAACGTTAATCTGAGAACCTTGAAGTATAGGACCTCTTGTGATACATCAGCCTAACAAGTGCCTTGAGTTTGACAGAACAGCCATCAGAATGTAAGCTTTAGCACAATGGACGCTGACATGTTTAACCAGCTTGTCCAATCAGAGAGATCGCCATGAAGCAGAGCTGACAAATACACACTCCTACACAGGGACACACTCAGAGCCTCCCACGCATTAACAACTCAGACCAGACTTACTGTTTACTATCAGTCTGACAGCTGGAATGAACATGCGTTAAGGCCCCTTCAGACTCAATAAGAGGCACGTCTTTCTCTACTGAACGCCTGTTGGGACAATTTTTAACAAGCTCTGCTTATCTGCCTGCCGTCTCACATCTCTCTCCGTCCTACCATCTTCATCACTTTTCCCTCCCTGTCTCTCTCCTCGTCTGTCTGCTTGTCCTCTCCCTCAGAGGTGTGAATCCAGATTGAGTCATCCTTCTTCTTGCATTTTTGTCTACCTCTGCCTCTTCATCTTTTCCTGCTGTGTCCTTCCTCCTCCTCTATCATTTCCATGTCAGTGTCTAAGAGTCCATATGTGTGAAACTGTCAGTGTGTGATAGAACTAATATACTAATATGTCCTGCCTGTCCCTGATTGAGCTGGCATGTTTAGGTCCGAGTGTGTGTGGATTTGAATGTGTGTGTGTGCGCTCGAGCCTCCGCCGTGTGTTGACGTGAACAGAATGTGAAAGGCGTCACCGTGCACAGCAACAGCATGTTGCCAGGCCAATTGATCCCTTTGATGGGAGGTGCAGAGCTGGAATTCAAGGCTGTACATGTCATGGATATTGCAGCGTTCAGGGGACAAAGTCAACCAGATGTTGTGACTTTGATTGCATCAAAGGTTTCTCATGGAATCTGACAGACTGAGGGTTTATGCTGCCTCTACTGAAATTGGTCATTTTGGAATCAAGCATTGATTGTTGAAATATACAAAGATTCAAAAATCCCACTTTACTTTTTTTTAACAATCAGCTTTGCCTGTTTTATCCCGCAGAGAACTTCATAGGACTGGAGCCTAGCCCAGCATTAGGTGAGAGGCGAGGTACATGCTGGACAAGTCACCAGTGGATGACAGAGAGACAGAAAAGCCATGCATGCTCACATAGCTATTGCCAATTTACAATCACCAATGAACCCAACATGCACCCATGCAGGAACAATGACAACATGTAAACTCCACACAGAAATTATCACCGTGCTTTCTCACATTAAGACATCATTTCAATGCATTTTCGAATATTAAATCATCAATAAATGACAACAGAATGGTACTCTTGACTGCTTAGTTTCCTTGTGCTGTATCCAAGTTTTGAGATCAGTGGCTTCCAGCTGGATCTCTAATTTAGTCAAACAGATTTGAAAGTTTGGGCCCAATATGTGGAATTCCTTCTGTGTCATACCCAAACTGGATCCTGACTGTGAATATTTTAAACTCAGACTGATTTGATAGAGGAGTCTGTCAAGTAATCATAAATCATCTGGTGCTTCTTGTTTCTTGTGTTTCTATTCTATTGTAGTTTATGTCCTGTATTGTTCTGTCTGCATTTTCTCATTTAGTGTTGTGTTTTACACAGGTCATGGGAATGGGCAGTGTAATCTAGCTGAGGCTAGAAATGCTTTTGTGTATTAGACGAGTACATAATACGTTGTGCATTGCAGAAATCACTGATCCGTCAGACTATGTGAGCATCTGTAAGTGGTACTATTTTTTGTCTGCCTAGAGTTGATGCCCATTGCTGCTTCTAATTCTTGTATTCATTGCAGACTCTCCTCCTGTGTGTAACTGAATTATGAATTTTCTTTTTTTCCATTTTTTTTTTTCAATTAGCTGAAGAATGTTAATGTAGAGCTGAGGGAAAATGTCTAGTTCTATAGTTATAATACTCAGTTCTTTTCAACTGTAAAGGACTTCTTTTACATTTTACATGGCTAATGACCATTTTAAATCTAAATAAACTGTAGATGTGGTCAATGATTCAGGAGTTCTTTATCCATTCTTTTGTCTGCCTTACCATTCTTTTTTCCAACACAACAAGCACATCTTTATACAAAAACAAATACACGTTCGTTTAACTTACAGCACGTGTGCACACAGATTTGTATGTTCATACACTCAGATAAGCATCACTTTCTCTAAGGCAGCCAAAATGAGAAAACGGTATAAGAGCTGGTGAATCTGTATGCTCGGTGCTTCACCTTGACTCCCCAGAGATCTGACTTGTTTGTTCTGAGAGGCAGCCTAAGCCAAGAATAAGAAACAGCCAGGGTTATCTCCACATAACTTCTAACACCTGAAAACTCTGCCACACTAGATTTCTACCTCAGTGAGATGAGTTAGCAGAGGCCTGAGGACCCAACCTAGGAACAATTACAATGAACCTACGAGTTGTCTGTTTTGCCGGCATGTGCAGTGTTTAATTTGATTCTTTCAGATGGGGTAAGTTTCCAGTGTGCCCACTCACCTGCCTAGTTTGCACCTCACGCATCCTTCCTCCGGAAACTCTATTATCTGCTACATTTGCTTTCCTAACAGAGGGATGAGACCTCATCTCCTTCAGTTGGAGCTAAGAAACAACGCTACAGCTCTGTGGAGTATGTGTGTGTGTGTGCGCGTCTGTGTTCCCAGGAGGGCACCAGCTAAAATAAATCACTTGTGGCACAAGTTGGTGTGTTTGTGATCTGTTTTTACTGATGCAGTCAGTGCTACCCGAGTGGATACTGTCAATGATTAAGAGATGGTTAAACGTTCATTCCAAGTGTCTGCTGCTTTGGACAGCAAGTCATGTAAGTTTAATGACTTCAATACCTGTAGTTTTATGGAGGTCCCTTCAAACTGACCTTCTCCCACAGGGAAAAATGCTGCTACAAGTGTTTCTTCCACAACTTTACGATCCTTTCTTCACCATCATCTGTCTTCGTACATCCTGCAACAGTTAGCTGTGTGTGTATAAGCAGTGTTTGCGTCAGTGCTTGTTTAAAGACCCTCTAACATGTCCGTCCATAAGCTGTTTTTTATATTCCAGAAGACACATCATGTACTGTGAAATTCTTCAAAAACAGACTCAGACTTTGGGGTTTTATACATAACAAACATAAGGTTGGGACTTTCTGTATCCTTATTCTTCTTCAGAATAGGTTTCCAGTTCAAACATGTACAGCTAAATGACTCCAATGTATGCTTAGAGTAGTGATGCAGCGTTCAAGAGTCACGACCGAGCTGGTGTGCCCGAGTTGCAGCAAGTAAGAAGGTGTGTAGGGGTCGTTGATTTAGTTTTTTCAGGGCCAATACTGAGACAGACTGTGAGAAATCATGGAGAATGCTCATATTTATTTGGAACCAATATACATGTGCTGTTAAAATGAAGTTTCTGGTGTCAAAATTTAGAACAACAAACAAGAGAGAGGCTTAAAAAGGGG
This sequence comes from Acanthochromis polyacanthus, assembly GCF_021347895.1. Classification (NCBI taxonomy): domain Eukaryota; kingdom Metazoa; phylum Chordata; class Actinopteri; family Pomacentridae; genus Acanthochromis; species Acanthochromis polyacanthus. The sequence goes on from NC_067123.1 coordinate 21,686,262, forward strand.
CTGAACAGACCTGCACATTTAAAAGGTGTGGAGTTCAGTCGAAGCCATTTTACAAAAGGAAAGAAAAAAGCATATATAAAATAAAACATGTAACTGTGATACACAGAGATGAGTTTTAGGTGTTTAATTAATGGCCAGAGGGGGACTTCAGGTAGTGCATTAGATAAATCTTAAAACTGATGACACACAAATGAGATGCCATCTAAAACCAAACATCCCCAGTCATCTCTAAATGGATTCAGTGTCACTGAGCAATTTAAACACAGACTCCTTTGTGAAAATGAAACACTTATAATTGCCCTTTCACTGTTCACACATGCTGAGTGCTATTTTAATCACCCTAAAAGAGAAATCCAAGTCTAAGATGCTTGTATTGTATATTAAGTGGAGTGTATTGAACAGATGAAAATCCAGCTGACCTGTTCAGTGTTAAGGCTTTGACTCTTTGATTGCAACTGCTTTTATATGTGTCATCCATTTTACATGATCTTTACAGCTGCCCTTTTTTTCTGTGAAACAGCTGTAAGGATGTTCTCTGAGAACTGAGAAACATTCATTTTTTGCTTTTGAACTTGATAAGATCACAGGTGACCTTTTTTTAAAACAAGTTAGTGCTTCAGCAGCCTCTTATTGGCATCTTTTATTGCTCTTTCTCTAAGCTTCTGCCTCTGCTAGAGTGCCTGCCACTTGTCAGGGGAATTCAAAGTCCAAAATAATTCTGCAGCTTGCAGTGATTCGGGGTTTAGCTGCCTCTTTCTACATGACTCATTCGCCATAAAGTATGACTGGGGGGATATTTCAGCCACTAAACTGCACTCACACCAGTGGGATTTGTGGCCGCTTTGCTCAGCAGTGTCGGCTGTGTCCTGGTGTCAAAGTGCGAAAGCTGTCAGACAGAGCTATGAGTCAGGAATGGCGTCACAGAAGCACTGCAGTGGTCCTCAGCCTTGGGAATATGTGTGTACTGATGGAGGTAATGGACCATTTTATGGCCAAAATAGCAGTGATGTTATCAGGTGCTTTACTCACACAAAGTGATTACCGAGGTAAAATATCAGTCATTATGGAAATGGCAAGTCTTTTCAGAGCATGAACATTTTCTCTGTAACGTATGTGCCCTGCTCAAACTGCTCATCTAGGCAAATCATTAAATCGCTGCCATAAATTCCACAAATGCAGATTTGCATGATTAGCAACTAATTTCTGGCTGCTTAACTGCTTTAACCTGGTTCGGTGACTTCGCAGTGTGTTATACACACTTAGATTCACTAAGTGATATTTTCTAAAATTGCAGTGAATTATATACTGTGACTGTACAGTAGATATTCCGTATGACACACAGAAAAGGAAGACTAGCAATAGAACATTTTGATGGATAAAAATAGCATAATCAAGGGCTTGTAATAATTACAAAGTCTGCCTCTTTCTGCCTGTAAATGTATAGAAAAACTCTTTTTATCTTGTAATCAGTATATGCACTAAAAGAAAATGTATTATTGAATTTAGAAAAATACCAGGACAGATTATTGCAAACGATTACGAACTAAAACTGAACCAGACAGCTTTGAATATGTGTTTTTTCTTCTTCTATCAATTTGTGTTAATTCTGCTTATAATGTATACATAATAGTGCTATCAGTCTATAACTAAAAAGCTGCTTTTCATGTTCCAGCTGTATGAAAATCATTTGATCAAATGCTTCACTCTGATTAGTGAACGTTGCTGTGAGATAATAAGAAGACATCTTTTACAGAGTGGTCTTTGTGGACACATAACATTTAAGAGATATTAAAATTGTTGTGATGTGAAAACCTAAGAGTAGTATAAGTGCATTTTCATAATTCTTACAACAAATACATCACTAAATGTCTTGGTAAGATTATATTTAATGTATGTTTTGACAGACAAATGCATAAAAAGACAAAACATGCGTCCTCTGTGTGTGTCTGAGTGGAAGTAATTCCTTGTTTGGATCCTTCCTCAAGAGACCGGTGCTGTTGCAGCAACACAGGTGCATTATCACCATCAGTGTTGTTTGTCTAACACCTCCTCACCTGTGTGTTCGCTCTGTCTCTGCCTTTCATCCCACAGAGGTGAAGCATCATGGGGAAACACAACAGCAAACTGGCTCCAGAGGTCTTGGATGATCTGACCAAGAACACCGAATTCAACGAGGCAGAGCTCAAGCAGTGGTACAAAGGCTTCCTCAAAGACTGTCCCTCTGGCATTCTCAACCTGGAGGAGTTTCAGCAGCTCTATGTCAAGGTGAGAGCAGCAGAGAAGGGACATGGTATTGAAGAGATGAATTTATGACATTAATATCGATAGTTAAGGTCTTTGTACGTGGGTAACATTGTGTTTTTTCCTTCATTGCCTGTGGTTTAAGTATTACTCATTGTTTTTTCCATAGTTATAAAATAACAAAAGTTAACTCTTTAGTGAGTCATAGCATTGCTGTGTTTGTACATAGGCAGCTTATGTTACAGAGGATAACTAATCAATGTTGGGGTCATAGAGAAGACGTGAAGCCTCTAATCATACCTGTAACTCTGTTGCTGCCTGAAACTCCTTCATAATATTCTGGAGCTTTTGAAATGCCAAAGTGCCAGAGAGAGACCTACTGATTTGTCACTGGTTGCATGGTGAAAAGATATTTTTAAATCAGTTTTGCATATCCTCTCAAGTTCATTCACTCCCATTCAGTTTTAAAGATCACGGAAAACAACCGTGGGTTGCACAAGTGATGTGTGAAAAGTACTACTTGTATAAAGAATATAATTCAATTTCATAAGCAGAATGCGTTCATGTTAGCATTGGCTCATGTCTGTTGAAACCTCATTGAAACAAAGGATGACTTTGTTGTTAAGAGTCATCTTTAAATGCTTAGGTGTTAGGGTGATATCATTTGAGTTAAGCTAATGTCCTTTGAGCTAAAGCTCTCATAGTCATGCAGTGAAAGTGGATCATAGATTCTACGCTATTATTACTCTGCCAAGGAATTGGAGTTGTGTAACGAATGGCGTACATTTGCCCTTCCGTCTGTTAATCTGTCGTTCCGTCTGTGGGCAACATTACTCAAAAATGAACTAAAAGGTTTGCATGAAATTTTCAGGGAAGGTCAAAAATGACACAAGAACCAATTCATTAAATTTTTGTGTTGATGCAGCTTATAGTCTGGATCCACAGATTTGTTAAAGTTTTCTGTATCATTGCGGCACGGCATCACTGTAACTATGACAAGTGAACACTACGTCAGCTACCTGCTGACGATCACATGATTGTGATCCTACTACAAATCCACCACTGTGGACTTGTTGGAACTTATCCATTGGAAATCATACAACGACCGAGCAGCCTAGGCGGAGTACTGCACTCTCTTAGTGCTTTTCTTGTGTTGAATCTGTGTTGATGCATCAAATCTGTGATGCCAACCAAGCTAGGAAAAGATCACACAAAGAAAAAACACATTACCTGCTAAAACCTGAAGTGGAAACATTGAAAATAGCATGCTCTAAAGACCCAAGGAACTTCAATTATGACATTTTTTTGTTTGAAGGATCGAAGAGATTTGATGCCTTAATTAATAAGTTAGTCTGACTTAACAAGCCCAAAATTTCTGCTGTGCATTTCGCACTTCGTTCCCATCTCCTTCAGCTATCTGCATTACAGTTTTCAAAATCTAGTTCAAAATGGCAAAGAAGAACAGCATCATTTGACCTAGCCATTTGTTGACCTTTCTTGGTTCTGAAAATGGCAAGTTTTACAGAAGATTAGTATTATGGAACAAGGTTTTTTTTTCACGTATAATCGAATGATAATGGGTGGAGGTAGACCATTTCACAGCAGTGTCAGAATGGTCTGACTATGTAATTTAAGTAAACACGAGACAGGTTCAATATAGATGTTTGTATATGTTTAAGCGTTCACAAATAACGCTCACTCTGATGCAATTAATGTGTCAAACTGGAGCTGTAAAAATTTTTTAAAAATATAGATTTAAATCCCTCACATGGGTCAAAAATCTCCACTAATGCAATCCAGTATGAGCTTGTGATGCAAAATATTCATTTAAACTCATTTATGACAACTTGTTTTTCTGATTTTTTGGTTTTCTGCAGTTTTTCCCATATGGCGATGCCTCCAAGTTTGCTCAGCACGCTTTTCGGACATTCGATAAGAATGGCGACGGGACCATCGACTTCAGGGAGTTCATCTGTGCCCTGTCCATCACCTCCAGGGGCAGTTTCGAGCAGAAACTCAACTGGGCTTTCAACATGTATGATCTGGATGGGGATGGAAAGATCACACGTATGGAGATGCTGGAGATCATCGAGGTGTGTGTTTGCGAGGAGTGTAACGGGAAATCTGCTCTGTCCATTAAACCATTTAATCTGACTTTTTTTTTTTTTTTACGCTTTTCCCTCCTGCAGGCCATCTACAAGATGGTCGGCACGGTGATCATGATGCGTATGAACGAGGACGGGCTGACCCCTCAGCAGCGTGTGGACAAGATCTTCTCCAAGATGGACAAGGATAACAACGATGAGATCACCTTGGAAGAGTTTAAAGAAGCCGCCAAGTCTGACCCCTCCATCGTCCTACTGCTGCAGTGTGACATGCAGAAGTAGAGAGGGAAGGGTGGAGAAACAGAGGGAGGGAGGAGGGAGGGACAGGGTAAGTCTGAACTGAAATTAGAGAAGGAAGGAGGCTGAGTGAGGTGGAAGTAGAGAGGGAGGGATGCTGCAAGAGGGAGGAGGAGGAGGAGAGAGGCAGGGAAGCTTTTTTTTCCCCCTTTTTTCTGAGACACAGATGCCTGGAAATGAGCCATGTTTGGGACACGGTGAGTCCCTGATTGATGCTATTCTTTTTTGTAGGCCTCCCCGCTGTGCAGTGTTCTCCTGCAGCACTGCTGCCTCACTCTAGATGGGTGTCTTTATATATTCAGTGTGATGTTCTGTGAAAAGCGGAAATCCCTCCAGCTCCATTTGGCACAGACCAAAGAAACGTGGTAGGGATTTACAGAGGAAATATGTAGTGTAAGTGTCACTCATGCTTTCGCGCTGTCAAGATCAGTGCCTAGCATGTGACATTACAAAGCTGCAGGGTGTGTTAAGTGCGAAGATCTGCTATCTTTTTTTTTAACACAAATTTTCCTTTGTATGGTAATGCATTGCTTGCTCAGCCTTTCTAAGATATTAATCACACACGATGCAATTGCAAAGCAGGTTACATCCAACTGATGTCAGCCAACATGTACCACACTCCTTGGTTTTCTATTCAAGAGTAAAATGAAAAGGTTGATACCACTCTCTGCTACAGTCAGGACACAACATAGTTTTGCATAGAGACTGACAACAGGAGACAGCTGACCTAGCTCTTGTCAAGTAACAACACCGTGAGGTTGCCAGGCCTAAGACTTATAGAAGCCAGTGATTTCAACCAAGAAATAATCAATCACAGAACTAGCAAAGCCACAACTTTTTGCTTTTACTTTTTTTAAACCTTTGGATAGAGTAAGGGTAGCTGTTTCCCCCTGCTTTCAGTCTTTTTGGGAAGCTAAACTAATCATTGAACGGCTCCACATTCATATCCATCACACGGCCATGAGGGGGGTAATAAACAAACATGTTTCCCAAAATACCAGACGATTACTAATGCTGTCTTATTGGCCACCAGTGTAAATTCTGGCATAGAAAAATCTAATTTCTGCGTGCACCCAGTGTTTGGATGCTGTGCACCATGGGATAGCAGAATGAAAATGGAATGGCATTACACCAACTAAGGACCTGTTGTTTGGACCATATGGTCTGTCTGGAGCAGCAAGTAAGAATCAAATGTCATGCTGCTAGAGAGAAAATTCTGTAAATGAACACAACATTAGCTGTGTGCGTGCGTGTGTTTGTCTTTTACAGTGTTATGTGAGCATGAGCTCAGCGTTATGTCGATACAGGAGACCAGGTTACAAACAAAATGCACTTTTCCTCACGAAACCAGATCAAACTGCCTCTTCTGCAAGTGTTTGTGCGTAAATGTGCGGTGACATTCATTAGCTCCTCCACAGCTAAGTTCACAACCAGTTAGACTGCATTTAAAGAGAGCATTTCTCAGACATTACAGCACAAAGTCCACATGCTTTACTCTCTAAGTACGAGCCAGGCAGGTGATGAATGTCTCAGACGGCTGCCTCCAGCAGTGTGGTGAGGCATACTGATGTGCTACTCAGAGACTTCTGGCTGTCCCTGAAGCTGTTCCCCATTTGATAACAAAATCAATATCTTATCAAACTGATTACATGTGTTTCAATAGAAGGACTCGTAATCAGGTTAGAATAACGTCTGGTCTTCCACGTGATGCAGTCTGGGCCGACCAGCAGGAGAACATGCATCCTTTATGACTTTATTTTAGCTTATCATAATTAAAGCCTCTTTTGCACAATTTCTCTCTTTTAAATTGTTCTTTTGATCGGTTTCTATTGACAGAAAAAAATGGCAAAATCAGTGGAAGTCGTATGGTAATGTTGTAATGTTTTCAGCCTATGTCTTGCGACATTCATGTCTCTGTGTTGTCGTTCAACACAGAGTTGCTTTAAAGCCCTTAAAAATATTTAAAATCTTAAGAATTTCTAAATGACATATAGTATTTATGACTGAATTAACTGCAGTCATTGCTCAGATCTTGAAAATAACTTCCTTAAGTATTATTATTAACAATACATCCAAAATCTTCTTTAACCTGTTAAGCTATTAAGCAAACAGCCCTCGCACAGTGAACAAAATCTGATAAAATTGTTGCTAAATTCAGATTGGTACGGAATTAAGGGCATTGCCTTTTTTACAACACAGACTCACCCAGTGAGAAGACTTATAAGTTGCTTCAAATATTATTAGATTAAGTTCATTAGCTGTAATAGATCACACTTAATTACTTCTTAAAATGCTGCCCCAGATTTGGGTATTTATTTCTGGGTAACAGGTTTAATTTTAATGAGATATTACATTATTAGCAGTGCTTGTGTGTCTCTCTCGTGTGAAAACCCAAAAAACAAGACCTGGACTAACTCTCACAGTCCACAATGTGATATAGCTGCAATATAATAAAAAAACAAAAATAAAAAAAAACACGCATCCTGATACAAACGTGGTTATGCTCCTTGAAGACCAGCAATTTGAGTGCCAGGAGGAGCCACTAGAGCAGCGTGGAGTGGGGATAATCAGGACAGTAATTACAGGCCTTATGACAGAAATGGTATTTCTCAGAAAGGCCAAACCTGCCTCCATGATTCATTGTTGTTTCACATGAAAAGCTGAATTAGCCGTCTCTACTCTTTCTCTCCCACTTTCCTGCTCTCCCCCTTTTTTTGTCTTCTTCCTCCCTAAATGTCAGAGAGGAAGTGCTTTGATAATAGGTGGCCGGAGAGGAACTTTACTGAACTCAGCTCAGATCTAAAATCAATGTGAAAAAGAGCAAAAGGTTGAAGAGGTAGCTCAGGCGGTGTGTGTTTCTGAATGTTTGTGAAGCAGGAAGGAGTCATTGCACCTGCACATTCATTTGTAAAGAGCCAGAATTTCACGGCTACAACCTCTATGTATGCTAGCTGATTAGCTCAAAAGGTTACATCGAACAGTTTAGTTCCCATTTTAAAGCGAATTGATGCATTTTTTTAGGCCACATGAAGTCAGGAAGATGGTACGAATCTAAATGTATCATAAATATGAAGCTATAGCCAGGAGTCGCTTTGTTTAGCTTAGCTTAGCTTAGCTTAGCACTATGATTGAGAACGGGGAAAAATAGTAATTAAATTTTGGTACGAATTGAAAAAATGCAATACAAAAATATTTGTGAACTTCAGAGATAACAATAGGTAGTTTTTTAAAAATAATTTAAGAGTCAAACTAGTTTGCTCTTTCCCACTAATTTCAACTTTTGGCCTCTCATAAGCTAATCTAACCATCTCCTGACCATCTTCATATTTGCCATGATGTACTGACAGAAGAGTGGTATCAATCTTGTCATCTATCAGAAAGAAAATGAATAAGTGTGCTTCCCAAAACTAAATAATTTCCTCGATTTATTATAGTGAATGATGCGCCAATTTTGAAAGGTGGTTGTATTTACAAAAGTAAGTACAGCCTGTGTTTTGGGGAAAAGGGCAGTCCTTTCTGTTTGAAGTCATATTCTGGCTGAGTAGTTCTAAAAAAATTTGCAGATTTGTTCATCTGACTGTCTCAGAAATGATGGTGGTAAAAGCCATTTGGTCATGGAAAGATGTGAAGGAGAGAAAAAGAATCAGAGTAAAGTAAAACTCTTCATATTCATACACTGTCAATCAGTGAACTTCTCTGTATGTTCGAGTAAGGAACTACAACATGCTTGTATCTCCTTTTGTTTGTGTGCAACATGCCTGTGCAGTCAATTTAGGAAAGAAGATTTAAGAAAGTTGTTTTACATGGGATCATTGCCATTTCCGATTTTCACACATAAATATTAGACTTCTCTCCTGTCAGCAAATCAGATTATCTCCTCCTTCTCCCTCAGCCAAGGAGCATGCTCCCTCCCTAAAGCCACAGAACGAGCCTCCTCTGTGTGATAATGTAATGATAAATCTACATGTACATTACAATACGACTGTAATCGTATTTATGAATATAAACAGATATAATATGTAAATGTACCACTAGCTTAGGCTTAATTTCATATGATGACACGGCTACTGTGTATGTGAGACAAAGAGAGAGAGAGAGAGTGTGTGAGTGTGTACATGGCGAGCCTGAGTAACTGTGAGTGCTTGTGGAAGCTCGGTGTGTGTGTGTGTGTGTGGCACTTGTGCGAGTGTTCACGTGTTTTGTATTTGTATCATTTGTGTAACAAGAGATGCCTCAGACTAGTTTAACTTTGTAAAAAAATGTAAGTGTAAATCCTCACAATGAAGCACTGAGTATTATTACCCACAACTACATTTGCTTTTGTGGTCCGCTGGTATACAGTATGTGCCGTCTCCAACGTGGGACACGTTTTGTTGGCGTACTGTTGCAGTTTTACAAGTAATACTCATATATGCTGGTTAGTTTTCACCAAGTGACAGATCAGTGGCGAGTAGAGGGTTTTTTTGAAATGATGCTTGTGTGGCAGGAGAAGCCTGAAGTGTGAAGGAGGGCTGTATGTTATTAATGTGATAAAAAAAAACAGCCCTATGTCACAGTGTCACCCAGTGGATGGAAGCGTAATGCCACCGCTCACAGCTCAACTACTGTACAGTCCTCTCCATTTATTATGTAACGAACATGCCTGGAGATCAAAGCTAGCTACATTATGTAATGCAGACAGCTTTCTCAGATTATTTTCGCTCTCACAGTCATGGTTTCTCTAAAAAGAAGTGCGGAAATATGACAGTGGAGTAAGGCTTTTATAGGTTGTAAGGTAAGTTTAGTTGGTTCATGGAGTGGAGGCACAAATGCAGCCTTGCATGCAGAGGCTAAACCTTTCCAGACATTCAGTTGTCTATATGGAAAGGATCCAATTGGTTTGAAAGTTTAGAGCGGCATGTGGAAACAAAACAGTCTGATGCAGAGTTTTTTGTCATGTTACTGAGTGACACTTAAAGCTGCATTAATAACATTTCTCTTTTGGAATTATTTTGTAATTACAATGTGACAAACCCATTACTACGCCCAACTCTTTCTAAGCTTTTAAGCCAGTTTTAACTCATTGTTTTGGTTTTGCTGCCTACACTTCCACTTCCATCAACCCCATTTCCACAGCAGTTTATAAATGTATATCTAAATGCAACCTGCATGCAAACTAAAATTCTTCAGGAATTGGTTAAGACCTCAACACAAATGAAGCAGGTCCAAATGACCAAATTGCTACCTTTACTGTGGTGATATATAATAATTTTGTGCAAATATTTTTAGTTTTTCAACTGTTCCCAAAGCAAAACAAAACCACAAAAAAAAACTATTTTGCTGCAGCTTTAAAGCTAATTTAAAAACCCCTTATTTTAATGAGCATCCAGCAAAAGATTTTTCTTGAAACTAGAAACACAATCATCCTAACTTTTAAGATGGCATAAATCATTATTAAACTTGTTGAAATTAGACTGCGTTGCTCCTCTGGAAGGCATTTTTGCACATATTTGAAGAAAAATAAAAACGTGATATTGAACCGGCCCTGATTGTACATTGTTTCCTAACAGTTTTGTTGTTTTTTCCTCCCTCCATTATTGCCATAGGCTTGATTAAGCATCCTATTTTATAGTTTGATCAGAATACATTGGTTCACAAAGTGGCTTTACAATGTGTTCATCTCGGCACTCCTCTGCTGATTAGACTCTGTCCATCCTCATTAGCACCGGTTCAGAGCGAGACAGCCACTTTAACGTTCCCTCCTAAGACTGCAGACACCTTTGGTTTTTCTTGCTCTCTCATCAGGCGATTTTCACGCAGTTACATAGACAAAAAAAAAATCAGCATTTGCTCTGCGGATTTCATGTGCCAAAGATGGGTTTGTGTTGCATTTAAAAACCGAAAGATATGACTGCTGTGGTTGTGCTAGGTGAAGTTAAACATGAAGTGATGCTGTATTGATCACATGTGGCGCAGCTCATCAGTTGTAAAGTCTTCAGAACGCTCTGAGCAGACACTCTGAGCTGTCTGACACCAATATAAACATGGATATTCTACTTTTCTTTTTTGACAGGGGATCATTTGTGCTCGGTTGTGCAATATAATTCTAATCTTAAACATTTCTCTAAGATGTTCATGTAAATGTCTATTTGTCCCGTCGGATGATTTTTGCTTTTGTTTTTCTTTTGTTTTCAATATTGTTAGACTCCTAGAACAAAGACAATGTAATTATTTTTGTTACATAGAATAAAACACATGGATGTCGAGAGTGAATTGTTGCTGTTTTCTTGCTTCGGCCTATGTGTTTCCTCCGATTGAGTCTTCACACATTTAGACCAGCTTTCGACAAACACACACACACACACACACACACACACACACACACACACACACACACACACACACACACACACACACACACACACACACACACACACACACACACACACACACACACACACACACACACACAAAACACTGAGCCAAGAGAATGAGTCACCATCGAGCAATGATGTCACACTACTGCAGTGATGTCACCATTCATGCTGTTCTCATGGTAACCGTGCTGAGGCCACAAGGCGGGGGACGTAAACACGCACAAAACACTTCCACATTACTACACATCTTCATACAAAAGCCTGAACACACACACACACACACACACACACACACACACACACACACACACACACACACACACACACACACACACACACACACACACACACACACACGTCGTGAAATTAAATCACTGCGGAAATTAATGTTGCCGGTGGTGTCTGCGGACTCTCATTTACTCAGCTGGACAGCAATGGAGAAATAATTGAACACAATGAAATGACTCATGAGGATTGAGCTTTGACTTGATTACTCAGTACAGGCAATCACTTTTATATATTGTCCTCTCACAAGAGATGGGAACACTAACGCACAAGTTTGATGTTGAAAGGTGAAGAGAATGTCCTGTTTATAAATGCAGATTTAGCTTTCCATTTAGTTAATGTGCTTTTCCTGGGTTCAGTGTTTGTGGGCATCACTAAAGATGCAAAACTAAATTTGTTCCTCAGTCGCCTGCTTTCACTCCTCTGTTAAACTGTGTCCACTAACCTTGCCCCCCCCCCCTTCCATTCCCTAGCTGTCCATCAGGGATCAATAGAAATCTATTCCGAGCCTCGCTGCATCAGGCTTCAGTTCAGTGGAAAACCAAACATCACAAATGCGCACACAGTGGGCTGTAAGCAGCAGAGAAACAGTGAATCACACTGCAGTAATAGAGGTCACAGCGATGGGGCGTGCAGTTTGCAGAGTGGCCGCAGGATGGGGCTGTCGGCTCAGTCACACTCCAGCGTCTTTGCGGCGTGTCAGTGACATTTTAACTGCACCGGCCCTGCAAAGACCATGAAAAGGTCAGCTGTGTAGTTTCCTCATGGCATTCTGGTGATCATGTACAAGCAGCATGAAACAATCGAGGCAGAGAAGCACAGGAAATGACACAAATCTCAACAGACATCAGCGTTCAGCTTCAAAAAAAGTACACTTTATCGCACTGAGTCAGAGCAGCACTGACCAATGACCTGTCGGACGGACATGGCTGCTAAGCAACCTTCCCTCACACTGTGAATGTCTCACTTGTAGAGAGTAAGAAATGATCAGAGGAAAGAAAACGTACCTCTAACTACAACTACTGCTACCATCATTGCTGTAAACACACATTGTAGTAGTGCTTTAATCCTTTTACTTCTCATGACTCTTGGTGATATCAGCAGTTATTAGATTTTACAAAATTTTCTCAGTTAAAGACAACTAGAGGTTGCTGTCATTACCTAGAACATACACTACTGTCCAAAAATCTGAGATCACGAAAAGCATTTTTGTCAGCAAAGATAACATTAAATTACTCAGAAATGCAGTCTAGACATTGTTAATGTGGTAAATGACTATTCTAGCTGGAAACAGCTGATTTTTAATGGAGTATCGACGGATTTATTTAAAGTTTACAAACTTCGGTTGAATCTAGAAAAAGCAAGGGAATAGGATTATTAAAAATCCTTGACATGACAAATCTGATGAAAGATCCTACAGAGTTTCATGTTAAATGTAGGATCCAGCATTTCTGGATGTGATACACATTGTAACGACTAATATTCAGGATAATTCTGAACTATTCCTATTCAAGTGTGTCTGTTTGAAGCTTTGCAGCTCTCTGGAACTGCAAATCAGTGCCCACTCCTCTGCACATGTAAAGCCATTACAAATAATAGTACTGAATAACAATACTAATGCTAATTTTGCTACTAGTCGTGTAAATACTGCTAATAATGCTAATCCCTCAAAAATGTAAAACCCAAGCAAAATTTTCAGAGTGTAGGAAACTGCTTTTACTTTTAATATGTAGAAATGCAGCTAAAATTAGCATTTATTTTCAAAGATACTCAGTTTGAGAATTTGAAATCAGCCCATAATTGTGTTGAGATGGAGATCACTGTACAGCACAAGGCTTTCTGAGTGAAATAAATGAACAGACAGCTGAAGAAAAATCCACCTAATACTACAGAGTTAGTAGTGGTAATAGCATTACTAATTCTGTATCTATTGTCAGACAATGTTACTTGAAAATTCTATCAAAACTGATTATTATTGCCCCAGAAATCTCTACAAGAGAGACTAGAGTATGTAGATCACATTTGATTAACAAATTGTGTTTAACAAAGAATAAAAACTACTGGCTGTTTCTTTGTCTTCAGGAAAGTAAAATGGTTATTAGTTTATTAGAATTCTCTATGGTATTCTGCTGACATGGAATGGAGTAAACTACCTCCTATAATAAAAGAGGAGTCACACCTTCCTTCCTCTTTTGCCCACTGAAAACTGTGTATCAAAGTTATCTATTTAGAAGTTGGTTTTTCATGAAACTAATCCCTTCCTGCTTTAAAATGGCTTTGATGTAGCTCTACACGGTTGCTTCTTTCCCAGATCTATGTAGTCCCTGCCTCTCCATTCAACCACCCCACTCTGCTTGGTGCAGTCTGTTCCTGACTCTTCTCAAACACTGTAAAACGACTCTACACAACACAGTAGTGAGCTGTAATAGGGATGGCTGTGGCTCAGGTGGTCGAGCGGGTCATCCAACGATTGAAGGGTTGGTGGTTCGATTCCCGCTCTCGCCTAGTCGTGTGCTGCATGCCAAAGTTTCCTTGGGCAAGATTCTGAACCTCAAATTGCCTACCAGTGACTGTTCCACTGGTGTATGAATGTATACTGACTGATGTTGCAGGTTGATTAGCAACCTGCACGTGAATGGGAGGAATTGTTGTAAAAGTGCTTTGAGTACTCTGATGAGTAGAAAAGCGCTATATAAGAGCAAGTCCGTTTAATATTTGAATAATTCAGCCCCTATATGTTCAAACTGGAAGAACAAGTCTGACAAAGAATAATGATCCAGAAAATACCACTATGCAAACTGACAGGATTAGGTTGCTGTTTTTTTTTTAAGGTTGTATAAAAATAAATCTGTGGTATTTAGACTGTTACTGGTACACTGCCGTGTCAAAGTGGACATGCTCAGCCATGACACTGATTGCTAATTCAATCTTCAAGCAGATATAAGTTAAAAAAAAACAAAACTTGTTTTTCACCAGATGAGGTATTGCAAGGAATGAGGAGATCCATCCATTTTCAGATGAGATGTACAATTATTCCAGTGAGTTCTGGGTCGACCCTGGGGTTTCCTTCCAGTTTGATGTCCTCGGAAAAGAAAGGCGCCCTGTAGACATCTTAATCAGATCTATACCCTACCTCAGATAGCTGCTTTCAACATGAAGAAGCAGTGACTCTTCTGATGTCCAAGATTCCTATCTCTTAAGCTGAGCCCAGCCACCCCACGGAGGATACTAATTTTGGCTGCTTGTATATGTGATCTCATTCCTTTGATCACTGCTGTGTAGTGGATGGATACTAAAATGTGAGAATTTTTTTTTAATTTACTTGAACTGCATCAACCAGCCAAGATCAATGCCTGTGATGTTTCCTTTTAACGTACAGCACTGTTGAAAAGCTTAGGGTCACCCAGGCAATTTCATGTTTTCCATGAAAATTAACACTCATGTGCTAACATATTAATATTATTAATTATTAACATTCATGTGCTAACATAATTACACAGGGGTTTTCTAATCATCAATGAGCCTTTCAACACAATTAGCTAACACAATGTAGCATTAGAACACAGGAGTGATGGTTGCTGGAAATGTTCCTCTGTACCCCTATGTAGGTATTCCATTAAAAATCAGCCATTTCCAGCTAGAATAGTCATTTACAACATTAACAAGATTGCATTTCTGATTAATTTAATGCTATCTTCATTAAAAAAAAAAAATGCTTTTCTTTAAAAAATAAGAACATTTCTAAGTTATCCCAAACTTTTGAACAGTAGTGTACATAACAGGGTTGATGGCTTGTCTAAACATCATGGACTTGATCTGTTGTCAGTAAAAAATTATGTTTAAAAAGTATCTTTATGTCTTTTTTTATGTGCTTCACAGTTATCAACCCAGTAGTACTGAAGCCACTGGGGTGAAGCTGCACCATCTATCACAGATATCCTCAGGCGTTATGCTCCAGCTCCACTGAGCTGTGAAACATAGAATATTTTTTCCCGTTTAATTAAAAAATGAATGATTTTGTTCAGTTATCTCTGTATTAACATGACCGTGAACCACAGAGGCATTCAGCTGCTGTAAACCCCGACACTGCTACAGTCAGCACGCACGAGTAAGGACGCTAATGGCCCTGTGTTAAACTCAGTGTACAACCTTGATTTTTAATGAAGGTTACATCCATTATCTGCTACCTTTAGGCTAATCCATCCCCATCCCCTGATAAACCGCTCCCTAACTCACTCTCACTCTCACACACAGTTAGCAGTCTTGGCTTCTTTCAAGTTTAAACCTATTTACGTATCTTTTCCACTGCTTTCTACTTTTAGGTGTTTTTTTAAATGATGTGATAATAGGTGTAGTTTGCTTGTTCCAGTTCAATATAAGTAGAATATGAAAAATCAGGGAGCATACTGCAGTTGAACATTAAATTCCGCCAATATGGGATGAAAATGCACCTGCTTTTCTAATGATTCATCCAGTTTTTCAACGGATTTGCCAACAAGCAACATCCCCTCACTTGGTCTCACTTGTGAAAAAAAAAAACCTTTTTCATTTGCCCCTAGATTAAATGGCTCATCATGATGGCTATTTTTTGCTGTGTACTTAGCGAGTGCCTGAACTTCCCATGAGCCTCTTGGGCAAACTGCCTCGCCAACAAGGGGATGTTGGGGTGGGAGGGGGGAAGAGGCGGGGCCGCACTGAATAAGGAAGCAGGGCTGTGATTGGCCAGCGGGAGGGGGAACGAACAGGAGCCAGGGAGCTGAGAGAGTGATTGAACGGGACAGGGAGGGAGGGAGGGAGGGAGTGGAGGGCACTGAGAGGGGATAGAGGGAGACGAAAGAGGTAGCAGCAGATGGACTGCTGCACAGCCTGCAACACACTCAAAAAGGACAGCCTGTATGTATGACAGTATGTGTGTATGCATGCATACTGTAGCAGAGCAGGAACTGTGTGTAGGATAATGGTGGGGAAGGAGTGAGCACCTTTCATGTCCTGGATGCAGAGAAATAATCCTCTTGGGGAAAAAGGAAAAAAGGGATAAAGAGAAGTGAGCAGGAGGCAGAAGAGTGAACACTTTTGCTCTTCACACTTAAGTTGTTTTCAGGGCAGGTGCAATCCCAGCAGAAACCACTGTAGCAAACCAAAACATCAATGTGTGTGGCAGGAGAACCTCGATAAATGCTACGGACTGTGGCGGGACTTCTTGTTTATTTGGTTGCACCACTTCTCTCTTCTTTTTTTTTTCACTTAAGAAAAATACGGCGGTTTTATACGAGATAAAATAGCCTGGCTAGCTTTGGGAGCACACACTGAGGGATCCTCTATGGTGAAGATGAGTCTGGATCCTGTGCAGGTGATGAGCGGACAGGTCACGGAGCTCAAAGTTGCCCCTTCGTCCAACGGGGACAGCAGAGGATCATGGGAAGAGAAGGAAGAGTTTGACCAAGACCATCTGGGCCTGACTGCCAAGCCAAAACCAGTAAGTGTCACTGGCCGTTGAGAGCTACCTGTATGTCTGTGTCTAACTGTTATTATAGGTGTAAAGGCCTTTTTGTTACGAAACTGGACAACAAATGTCTTCCAAACATCCCTGTCCCTCTTTTCCCTCATCTCCTCTGCCCTATTGCTGCTCCCTCCAGGTTATTACTTTAAGTCAGATGTTTACATCGCTCACATGCGACTTAAAGCGTAAATAGGGGGACTGCAGGACAAGGTCATGCAGAGCACATGTGTGGAGATGTGTTTTTCAGTATATAGTCTTTAAGGTCAGACTCGTTTTACACCCTTACATCTGAAGGAATTCTAAACAGACACACAAGAAAACTTTAAAGGTTTGGCTGTTTATACATGAGCATGCCAGCCAAGAGCTTAGAGGCTAGGCTAAGAAGCTACCCTAACTGGATTACTTTTATTATTGTCACTCATCTTTGTCACTGGACTTTATTCTGAGGGCTCAGTCATGTTGGATTTTTCAAATACCATTCTACAACTTACCTCACAGCATATCAATAGAACTTACAGCAAAGTTCTAATGATCTGTGACCCCAGATGTTCTTTAATAAAACTCTAAAAGAGGCAATATTCACTTGGCTAGAAGTTCATTGCGAATAATGCAACCGTCTTACGGACTTTACTTAGTTATGACTTCTACAGTAGGTCCACAGTTCTGCCTCCAGAGCAGACAACATGTAGAGATTTAAGACTCCAGTTTGCAAAAGGTTAACATGAATCTGAGCTGACAATTACAGAGACGCAGTCACACTCACTGGCAAAGGTTTAGTGCTGTTTATAGCATTGCAGGACATCAACATACTGAAGAGGACACGCTGTTGCTTTTCCAGGGATTCAGGGAACACACTGCTGAGTCGCCGTGAAAGGGAGTTACTGCAATCTACCACAGAAAAACCTTTAGTAAGCTTGAAAGAACAAACATAGAAGAATGTGGAGACAGAAAAACTCCAATGAGTGAACAAATTACTCCAGACTGAAGTCAAGTGGCTAAAAGCTGAGTAATCTCTGCTGCTAGAGGATTAGTCACAGTGGTGTATTTTAGACTATAAACATCCATTACCATGTCCTAACATAGCTTAAGTATCAATCCAAATATTACCGCATTACGTTACTGTCTAATGCACCGCACAGATACATTTCGTGTACATAACAGGATGACGGTAAACTGCATTTGATTGTTCATCAGAGGTAATGGACCAGGCAGATTATAGGGCTTTTATTCAAATGAATATCTGTGAAATTAGATTATGACACTTATAACTGAGCAGACTACAGAGCGGGCCATTAAGATATAATTTTGTGCTCTTTATCATGGCATTTAAGTCATACATTTCTTAGTATGACTATTTTGGACATGATTCATAGTCACACTTTAACACATCTTTTCATTTTGACAAAAGACCCTCATTAAAAGCTGTTATTTCTACAGAAATCAAACATCATGAAATTCACTTCATGATGCACTTTATCCAGTGATACATTTCCGTGGACGACAGCCCCATTAAGCATAACTGGCCGACCAAGAGACTGAGTATAAAAGATAAATAAGAAGGTATTGCAGTTTTTCAGCACTGGGGCTTTTTCGTTCAACAGTGCAGGTTTCATTAATAAAAGAGAAATGCAGTGCTAATTAATTATCTAATTTTAATTAACATTAAATGGCCTGGTCAAAGGAATTAAGTTGCATTCATGGGAAATTAAAGCCACTTTTCATCTCCATTTAACCTGCAGATGAGAACCGAGAAGGGAAAATGACTCAATGCTGTAAATGAGGTGGGATTTTCTGTTAACTTACCTTTTGAAAATTAAATATAAAAATAAAAATTTGAAAATGAGTAATTTACCAGTAGATAGGTGGGACGGAAGAATAAAACTCAGAATTCACATATTCTGATAAGTAACATAGCTAGATGATTACCACCTTGATTGATGAATTCAAATGGAATTTATTAGGCAGTCATTACAATATGAGAACTCATGTTCATCAAATACTTACACTGGTCATAAGCCATCATGTTTTGATGTTACTATCACCATTTATACACCACCATGATGAAAAAAATCTCAATTACTGCCATACAAAAACCAGAAAGGCATACAGAACAATACTAAATCAAGTCACTATTAGCCCCAGCCATGTTGGAGAACTTCTCCAAGTAAATCTATAGATTTATGCTTTCTTTTCTATGTCTTTCTGGATCCTACACTGAGTCCATAAGCCTGCAGGCCATTTTAGTGCAGCCCAAATCGTTATGTGTGTTCAGCCCAGAAAAATTACTGTCAGAGAACATCTTTCAGGGATTTATTCATTGGAGAAAAAACTTCCTACTCCAGGGAAGGCCATGATAACACTACTATGTGGGTCTTGTCGAAGATTTTTTTTTAAACTTACAGAGAAGTCCTAGTTGGGTATAGGTCTTTTAATTTTGCATTTTGCAGTCATATTGCCAGAAAGCTATGTTTGAAGGGTTTGGAAGCTTTGGAACCTTTCTGTAGTTTTTGAGAAAAATGGGTTTAGAGTTTTGCGTTTTCTAACATTCAAAGTGCCACCGTATCGCTATATTTGGGTTGTGGTTTCGACCACATTATCACTAAAATCTAGACCATAAAATGTTACGGAAATTAAATTAAAATTATATTAAAACTCAGTTTGGATTTATTGTGGGTTAGATCACTCTGCTTCTAACCCCCTAGTTTTATCCGGATTAACCAAAATTAGATTGAATTCCTCCTGAAAGATGTATAAAGCAACACTGAAAAATACTGTACACACCAAATGTGTAATCACACATTATATCTGGGATTCCTGTGACTGCCTGGCTCATATGTAGATTTTAATTAAAGGACAATAATGGCCTGATTTCAGATCCACCACGACATTAACATTACTGTTACTGGCGGTTTTAAGTCACACTCCATGTTACCATATCCTCAAAGACACATACAGACTGCATCATCGCTGGCCTTTATCTATAAATATCAGCACCCCGCTGCTGCTCACCACTCCACCCACCCCGACACTTTCTGCTCACACTCTCACCTCTTTATTTTTCCCACTGCTTTCCCGCTCCGCCTGGTGTCTGGAAATCCCTTCCATCTCTCACCTTTTCATTCCCCAACGGATACAAGGAATGTCTCACAGCCTCTTGACGTGTAAATAACTGATGACTCATAGATCTGGGTTATGCACAGATACCAGCTCTGCTGATGTGGCAAAGCTCTGATAGGATTAATGTAAAGAGGGGAGCGCTGAGAGAGACTTCAGACAAACACATGCGAATGTTTACTTTCATTTACAGCAAGTTGAATTATTTATGGCTGCCTTGGCCATCATACGAATCAATACGCTTGAGGTAACTACAGTTGCTGTGGGTTCCTGTGCAAAAGAGCCTTGTGGTCGATGCATTCCCAGTGGGTGGGAGGCCCCCTGAGAGAGGGCAGGCAGTTAACACTACCGGTATCGAATCGCAGCAAAGAACTGAACTCTTGCTCTGGGATAACTCCCAAACTGTGCGACATGTTATTCATAGAGTAAACTGACTCTAGCAGATAAGCTGCACCAAAGGTCTTGTACATCTGCAAAGCTGTCTCTAAGCTCCTTGTTCTCCTCTGCAAACAGAGCTCTTTAAATATAGTTTCACCTGTTTTTCGACATATATATTTTATCGACTTTAAAAAAATGTTCAATGTCAGACACTGCAAGAAAAAAAGAAGCCTTAGCAGGACACCTAAACTCCATAAAAGAGATTTAAAGATGTAGAAAATTCTTACTGCTGAATAAAAACAAACTGTCATTCTGCTAAGGTGACAGGGAGACGAGCCCGGAAGGTGGAGGGAGGCGTATTCTTCGTAAGTATGCCCCATCGTCCTGTAAGATCAAAAGTTGTGT
This sequence comes from Acanthochromis polyacanthus, assembly GCF_021347895.1. NCBI lineage: Eukaryota > Metazoa > Chordata > Actinopteri > Pomacentridae > Acanthochromis > Acanthochromis polyacanthus. The sequence goes on from NC_067123.1 coordinate 21,706,943, forward strand.
CCATGGCTACTGAACGACCACCAATGCTGCCCTTCCACCCTGTTCTAACCTCCTCTGTGGTGGCTGTTGATGTGCCTGCATGATCACGGACACGTGCACTCTACTAACCAATAGCCTGACCTGATGCATCATCATGTGTGCTGTCATGTTGATTCATATTGTCCTGGATGTCACTGGCTGGACTGAGCTATAAATCCAACACACTGGGTTTTAATCACTGGGCGGGTGTGGCTCTTTAATGTGTTTACTCACTGTAATCTTTGGTTAGGGTTTAGTTAACCAATTATATGCTCTTGTGTTGGCTTTAAATCTATCCTCATGTTGCTGCACTACAGTGAGTAATACTGAAAGAGTTTTCAGTGTTGTGACAGGGACGGCAGGAGCTTCAGTCACAAAGGCTGCACAACAGGTCTGTGTTTCAGTGGGAATAGTGACTAAAGTGCATTTAGATTTATGGTAAAGCCTCTATACATTTGATGACAGTGTTGCTCGTGCTTTAGTGCAACATAAAAGGGAGCAGAAGAGCAGCTCATCTTCAGGTGACAGAGTATGTCACTGCAGGATTTGATCAGTCCATCGACTGAAATTCAGGGATATCATAGTGTTGTTGTGGTGCTTGAACCCCTCATTACAAAATGAACGGCTATTGGACTGTTTAGTGGTGCGAAAACCATAGAAGTTGGTCCTATTAGGGTATGGATATAAGCGATATATAAAGTAATGCATCACCCTTCACCATGTTATCCACAAGTGGACGAGTGCTCATGTAGTGTACACTAAGAGAATAGTACAGATCTGAAAGCTTGACCCCTCCACTAAAGGCATCTGTTGGCTCTGTAATGATGCACTATTCTTTCCCTTTTATTTGTTCCCTGTTCATATGTCAAGATAAGGAACATAGTTGTTTGAAAAACTAGTGATCTAATATTGTAGTTTAATAAACATTTATGTGTTTGGGTGGCCTTTAGCAAGCACCATTTGCAAACATTTGGTGGCTTATCTGGCATTCAAGTCAGAGGAAATGTGATCGAAAAGAGTCCTGTGTTTACAGCTTTCCAAGGTGACAACTCAACAACTCAAAATGGAAGCTACTGATCTCCTAAGTGCTACTGCTTCTCTCTCATTACTGCATAGTCCAACACGAACCAACAAAAAACAGAAAGATTCAAACACTAGCCTTCTGCAGAGAAAAGCGTACTGTACAGTGTAGTTTGAACAAAGTGAACAATGTCAAATGAGTGTTTTAAACAACTTTGGGAGATCCTTGTTTGGTTGGTAGTACTTCCCACTTTTCTGTTTAAAATGTGACATTCCCAATCATAATAAGGATTTTTTCTGTTGATATGGACTCTGTCTACAAGTAGGAAAATGATAACTACTGTAAGTCTGATATGAAACAAAATTGGCATAAAAATGATTGGTTAACAAGAGTCCAGGAGTGAGTTGAGGTGTTGCTATTGTATAGTACAGCACATATTGTGTGATAGAGTAGATGGTTTTAACCAACAGAGAGTACCGCTAAGATGCTAAAAAAGAGCATTGGTGAGTTTTATGGAAAGGAATAAAAGCAAGGTATAAAGGTGGAGTATGTAGTTGTATTTCAGTTCACTTTGTCAAATTCATTGGATATCTCCTCAGTCAATTCCAAGTGTATGTTCTGAGTGTGACTGGAGAACCTGAGGACAGTACGCACAAAGATAAAGTAGCCCAGCCCTATAAATTACCCTCTGTCATCAACTGTTTCTCTCTAAATGGGACCTTACTTTACAAAATGAACATCACACAGTATTAAAAGAAGTTTCAAACAAGTGACCGAGACCATAAACTCATTAAGAAAATGCTTACTGAGATAGCGCGGCAAGTGTGAAGTTGGGGATTTTTTTTTTTTTTTGCCAAATTGTGCTACCCCCTGGTGGCTGTCAGAGACAATGCAAGTCTAAGGGACTTATGCGTTGGCTTAAATTTTGGACAACTAGAAGCTTCATCTGTTGCATAAGATTCACTGGAGTAAAAGGGATGGTAAATCTGACACGTCTATCTCCTGTAAGCATGTTAAATCACTAAACATCAACAGTCTTTCTCCAGGATGGCACACTCCACCATTAAATACCTGCATTACTGCACTTCCATTTTCTTTGTGATCAGGAAGCATGACAAATGACTTTATTTCTGATCGCAACTGAGCACATGATTTTTTCAGAAACACCATTGCTGAATGAGAACTTGCACAGCCTTACTGCAACTAGTGAAACAGAAGCACAGATGTGATGCAATGACTCCGACTACCTGTGTAATAAAATATTTTGCTGTCTTGTAGAGCATACAAAATGTTCACTTAAACCTCCTTTCTGAAGAGGACAGGTAACTTAGGTTATGTTTTATTTTAAGACATCTGTTAATAACACTGAACACGTGTAGCATGCTGGACAATCCAACTTCTGCTCATTTAAGTTGTGCCTGCAAAGCCAGCTTGCTAACATCGGCATGGATTCCCTCTGCAGATAATGTTTCATTCATGTCGTTTCAACACATTTATGTACAAGACAGCATCATCATAGCGAGCTTCACCTTCACGTCACCTGCACTTTCAAGGTCCTGTGGGTTCATTTTGTTTTGTTCTGACAAACAGCAGCCTTCACACCTCCTGTTCTCTCCCTCTCCCTCTCTCTGGTGACAAAAAAATAGTCTCATGCATGTGTGATGCAAACAGCACCTTTACATGCCTGAACGGCTGCATTTGTATGCACAGTTATACAATATATTGGAAATACCTGCATGACGGTGAACCATGTTAACATTCATGAAGCGTTTAGTGCCATACTTTTCTCCATAGCTAAATGTATTGAATCTGTTGTGGAGATTTGTCACACAGTTGTGTGCGGCATAAATGCATAGGAATGAATGACAAAAGAGGACTGAGAGTTGATGAAATAGGAATGTATTAATATGTATGAAGACACTGTGTACAATTCAGCTCAGTGCACACAGAAATACCAAACTTTACTGATGAGAGGAATTGTTAAAATTGGATAATGTTTGATGAAATCTGCCTTTCATCGGACGAGATGTGGGTCAGGATTAATCCTGAGGAGGTGGTGTGTGTGTGTGAACAGGTAAGTAGGTGACATATCAGCAGGCAGCAGTGTTATGATGGAACAAGGCTAAATACAGGAACAATGGCTCAGTGCACCTGTCAGCACATGTGGCCTATTTACAGGCATAAAGCCATTGTGACTAGGGCACACAAAGATCTCAATGGACAGATTTTAACCCTCACTACAAATACACACACTTGCCCAACATGCACTGTGATGTGAAGCATCTTAAACTGCATCCAGACAAAGTTTTAATGATTATACTGCCCAGACATAATGCACGACACACTTGTAAAATAAAAACATCCAAAGTATTCTTAACAGGGTTTTGTTTCAGGCTCAGTTTTCAGGTAAATAAATAGAGTCATCCATTCCTCTGACACCTCTACCCTCTCCTTCCTGTGTGTCTTCCAAGTCATCATGCCATTGGGTTATTGCTGCTCGCTTTTTTTTTCACCATTCTCTTCCTTGTGCCTCTTTTTCCGCAGCCAAAGCCGGAGAACGCAGTGACTATTGCCGTCTCTTCTCGGGTCTTGTTTCGGACTGAGCGGGAACAGAAGGTGTTTGAGCAGAAAGGTGTGGAGGAATATCTGAGATACCAAATCGAACACGAGAACGAACCCTTCGCCCCCGGACCTGCGTTCCCTTTTGTCAAGGTTAAATCACAAAAATGTCTGCAAATAGGCTTTGTTTCATCTTTTTTGCTGTCTTCAGTTAATTGGCCGACTGTTGTTTTACCCTGGCAGGCTCTGGAGGCGGTCAACTCTCGCCTGCGGGAGTTGTACCCACAAAGTGAGGAGCTGTTCGACATCGTTTTGGTCACATACAACCATGCACACGTAGGAATCCGGCTCATCAACACCATCAACCATCACAGTAAGTCTTGCAAAAGTGAACTTGACAAAGTACGTGCAATCTGAAAATTTATGACTTTGACGACCCTTTGTAGCACTATTAAAAGATACAACACAGCAGACAGAATACTGGTTTTAAATATCTTCTTGTCAAAGGGTAATGCCCCACAAGTTAATAATATATGACATTTCAAGCAGCCACGCAGGCTCTTTCACATCACTTTGACAAGCTCATTATCTGACTCCCTATGTAGCCAAATTGAACATATGCTCCCCAAGTCACTTATTCAAACACCGAGTTTGAAAAGACCTAATTTGTTTTACCAGTAGGGGAGAAAATGATCTAAAATGCTGAGATCCAATTTTGTGCCTTTGAAGTGGCTGTCAGACATTTTTTTAAATGCACACGATGCATCTAGAATCATTTCACTTGTGGCCACCAACAGCCTTAAGTAATTTAGAAAAGAGGACAGGATGGTCAGCTGACATACAGTTCTTCAGTGACAGGTAGTTGTGCTCACAGAACATTTTCGACACGTTTGATCGAGCTGCTTTGCACTTTGCTGACCTCAAGTGGTCATGAGAGGAAACTACTCAGCAGACCGAGATACGATATTAGGAGCATTTACAGTTGCATGTCAAAGTATTTAAAGTATATGCGCATAATGAACTCCTTGAAGCTATGTCTGCATACAACGAATTTTCGTTTCGGTGCAACATAACCACTGGGTGGATTACATTCAGAAGCATTTATGACCGCCATTGGCAGGAGGTGGTTGGGGTGGATGACGGGTGTATAAAGCACAAAACCAGAGCCAAAATACGTCATACCAGGGACTGGGACAGCTCATGTTTTTGTTTAAATGTGAACAAAAATGTTGTGTCTCAAGTCACAGCTAACGTTTCCTGTAATAAACCATCCACCATCTTCCTTTTTAAACTAACCCCAGTGTAGTGAGGGGCTAAGCATTACCATTACAGTGTTTCTAAAATTCATAGTCACTTGGTGACCCAGTAGCCAAGTGGTTAGAGTGTATAATGCTTGGGCAAAGATTCCCCACTTTGGTTTCGAGTTGCTGCATGTCAGTCCTTGATTATACTCCATAGACAGCATGGACACAAATGTTCTGCTCGCAGCCATACATTCTAGGGAAGCGCTGATTAATTCTACGTATGCGTACTACTACTGCCCGCACCAGCACAAACTTTGAACTGCATGTGGACATCCTCAGTCTTGGGAAGATAATGAAAATCATGTCATACAGACATACAGATCCTTGCGGACATTCGCATTGTTGTGTATGTGGAAAGTATGACACTGACCTCACTCTCTTTACCTCTATGACTTGTCTCTTTGCACTTTCTTTGTCTAAGAGAGATAAGTGAGTTATTTCCACAGCAAAATTGGATATTTTAGTAGAAAACATTGTCATCGGGATCACACAATAGCTTGGTGGTTAGCACTTTTGCCTAGCTAAAATCCCCACTTTGCCTTCACGGGATCTTTCTGCATGGAGTTTGCATGTTCTCTCTGCCCATGTGTGGGTTTTCTTCAGGTCCTCCGGCTTCCTCCCACAGTCCAAAAACATGCTGAGGTTAACTGGTAACTCTAAATTGTCCGGAGGTGTGAATGTGATTGTTTGTCTCTATGTGTAGCTCTGTGATTGACTGGCGACCTGTCCAGGGCGTCCCCTACCTTCACCCTAAAGCAGGTGGGATAGACTCCAGCCCCCCGCAACCCCAATGAGGATTAAGTGGTGTATAGAAAATGGATGGACAGAATATTGCCATCAACATATTACTGATATGCTGCTGATCATCATATTTTCAACTTGCCAAGTTCATTACCATTTTTCTTCATTACATTAATATAAAACATCAGTTATAATTATGTGTCCAAGAAACATATTAGCTGCTACAATTTAGTTGAGTAGGAATGTGACTTGTAGGAGATTTGATGTAGCTATGACATCGCAGATGTGCTTCTCTTTAAAAATATAACTACAAATAGAGGCTGCTATAGAGACACTTCATGGAAACCGGAAAAACTTCAGCATGGACTGCTTGTGTTTTTGTCCAACAACTTTCTCATCCTAGTGGAGATTATTGATTGTGAGGGTGACATAAGCAAGTTGAAGACAGGCTTAGGTATGTGTTGCTTTTCAGTAACACACAATGAACAAAACCATCTCTACTGAAAACCCACTGCTCAACAAAATGGCAATGAAGAAAAGAAAATACAGTGACTGCACTCAATAGTCTCCAAAGAAACAAAACACATACAAGTTGGACCAAAATGAAACCTCCCACTTCCCACAGAGTGCAGAGAACAATCTGCTGGTTCTGTTCTTCATGCCATGGTGTCCTTCTTATGGTGAGAAAAGACAGCCTTCCCCAAGGTTTGCCTGTGTGACAACTCAACTAAATAGCTTAAAATATTCTGCTTTAGTTAATCAAGAGGTGAAATCCAAACTTAGACTGGGTAACTTACTGACTCCTTATGCAACACCAAGAAAAGAAAATCAACACTGTAAGATGATAAGACACAGACAGGGATATAATGAAATAATCCAAACGGGTCAGGAAATGGAAGCTGACGCAGGCTCAGCTGAGAGACAAACAACAGAGTGTATGAACAGCTGACTGACAGGATCCTTCCCAGGGAAAATCTCAGACCCTGTGATGACATCTTCCTCACAGACCACTTCCTGCTCAACTCCTCAAATGTTTTCAGATCCTTAGAGCTTCAGGTCGGGGGGAGTTCAAGATTACGCCTCTTGGGACACAAGAGGCCTGAAAGAAAAACAGGTCTGACTGGAGCCACCAGATGCTTTCATGTTAGATCTCTCTGGTGGCCCTCTGAATGCGAGGCCCTGTGCATTCAAACAGTCCCCCGACCTGTGGCCTTTCCTACAGAACTAACGGAAAACAGTTCTCTGATCCCAGCTTGTTCACGGCCACTCCTGCAGCGGATCCTCCTGAGCAGCACAGCTATAAACATGGTTTAGACAGAAACATTTACTTGCTCTTTTAGCTTGAACAACAGAGAACCATTCAAATACTCGTCTGTCTCTCAGCAGTGCTCAGTCTACCTATTTATGGCAAAAGCAGGATGATGTATAACTTATTTCTCCTCGCATTTATGGGGAACTGCACTGTTAGAGTTTGCACATGGCTCTGACTGACAGGCGTGCTGTAGGTGCCAGTCAGCAATTCCATGCATCTACTTATCTATACATTATAGGACATGAGGGCCAGATTGAATGACAGGCTGCGTAATGTGCTCTGTGTGTGGATAATTGAGATTTCATGTGACAACTTTACATCCTCTATGGAAATCTGAACTGGACCCTCATATATGCATTAATATACATAACATCCAACTGTATCAGGCACACACCTTACATCTATAAGAGCAAAATGTTAAACCGCACGACGATGCTGCTGCTTCTTTGCTGTGACAGAAGTGTCTCTGCAGTCGTGCTTTGCTATATTACCATGTTTTAGATCTTCTGAACAAACAAATAAATCACACAGGGACAGATGATATCTAAACATGTTTGCAGGCAGGACAAAAAAGAAAGAAAGATACAAAGACATCAAGGGTGAGGACATTTTCCCTCGAGCGACTCCCACGCTCTAGCACCAGTCTGAACAGCGGGGTACGTTTGAGAGGTTTGAATCTATGAGGTATGGTACAGTGGAGCAGAGGGAGGTCAGACTCGCTAGAGCCCGACTACAAAGCTAAGTAAACCATTCAGGAAATCTTTAGAGGAAAGTTAGTTGTTTGCGTGACATAGAGATCACTCAGTGGGCTTCAAGCAACACTGTCCCTTTGTTTCTTCTAGTTTCCATCTCATTTTGCCTCAAGCCTGTTCTTGAGTCACGTTGTATATCTCTGTCTTTGTTTCTTGCTGCTATCTTTAAAACTGCACAACTCAACCTGCACTTTGACTGAAAAATTAATATGAGAATCCGGGGAACATTCAAAAGCAGCCATATACAAACGGCTTAAATAGCATGACAATGACACAAAGCGCGCAAGCAAATCCACCTCTGAGCAGCTCAAAAAGAACAAAAAAAAGGTTTTTGAATGATCGAGTCAAAGTCTAGACTTGAATCTATTAGAGATGCTGTGGCAAGACTTCAAAAGGGCAGTTCGAAAACCATCAAATGTAGCCGAATTACAGCTATTCAGCAGAGAAGACTGGTTCAAAATCCCTCCGTGGTGATGTACAAGACTGATCACAAGCTATCACAAACTTTTAACTGCAGTTGTTGCCGCCAAGTTGCTCAACCAGTTATTAGGTTCAGAGGGGCAACTTTTTTTTTTTCAATAAATCTTTCAGAAATCATATTTTAAAAACTGCTTTTTGCTGGTTATATCTTTCTTTTACTCAAAACATATAAATAATTAGATGAGTTACTTTGATGATTTAGAACATCAGACAAATATACAAAAACAGATTTCTGCAAATACTTTTTCACATCACTGTACTGATAACAGGCAGTACCTACTTGCTGCTATTTTCAGTGTACCAAAGTTCCTGCTAGTCTGTAAGCCTGCATGCTGAGTATAATAAAACACTCAACTGTACCTGCCTTCCTTCCTCATGGCTGCCCTTCCTGAGTCCTCCTTCCTGTCAGGTCATAATAGAGGATGATATTGCACAGGAATCTGCAGTAAGTTACTGAAGCTGGTCTCAGTGAGAGAATTTGCCTTTAAAAAAACAACGATAATTTATAAAAATAAAAATTACAGAATCTAAAGCAACTTTCTCTCAATGAACTGGCAGCTTGGTGGTTATGATGCTGTGAACAGAATATGTTCTATATATTTATAGCAACGGTCCCACGTCAGTTTTAATAGGAAACACATCCAAGACCCCCCATGGTTAAGAGGTCTGCTGGGAAAAAGCCACTTGTTACCAAACTAATGAAGGCAAAAAAAAAAGCATATTGTAATGATGAGCTGTGCAAAACTGACACCAGTCTGCATTTTGCTGTGTGTGTGTGTGTGTGTGTGTGTGTGTGTGTGTGTGTGTGTGTGTGTGTGTGTGTGTGTGTGTGTGTGTGTGTGTGTGTGTGTGTGTGTGTGTGTGTGTGTGTGTGTGTGTGTGTGTGTGTGTGTGTGTTGAATCCCTGCTGTCTAAAATCCATCTGGAAAACAATGATAAACCAGACATTTGCATGGATGCACATGTCACAAATGCTTAATTCAAATCTGATTTAGATTTATTGCACGCTGTTTACACTGAATATATTTAGACAGGCGGTGTTTATTTATGCAAAGTGTTTAATTTACATTAGCATTGTCTCTTTCGATGTAATATTTGGCTGTGAAAAATGCTGACTTAGTGTGGAAGGAGGGAAATCCCGAATAAGCCACATTTTCAGTTTCAGCTAACTTAAAGGACCACTCCCCTGATTTCACAGATAAAGGTCAGTTTATTAGTCATGGTGTGTACAGCTCAGCCTGTGAGAATGGTGATATAATATCCTCTACAGCTCTGGAGGGAGCTTTGTTAAGTCTGAGTAAATAAACTCTGTGATGTCATTGGGATGTTGCCAGGCATTCTTATTATTATTATTATTATTAGCAGGCGTTATGGGGAATGTCGAATCCAGCACTTTGGACACACTCCGTAGAGACTAAAAATCACGTTTCATCAGTTCTCACAAAATGTCTCATATGAGTTTGAAAATGCTATGAAAGCCTGGTACTAAATGACTGCAATGCCCCTTTAATGCGGGTGAAGCCTTTGATAAGTTTCTTGCCCTGACTAGAGCAGCTTTGAATAAATGTCATAACCCTGCCATGTCTGTTTTCATAAATCTCCCACCCGCACTAACCTTCTCCTTTACTACGTCTCCATCCATCTCGGGTGTCACACACCTTTTCACTCCATTATAACCTTCCACTCTATTCAAATTCATTCTATCACCCTCTCCACGCCAACATTAGTCTATTACTTCACTCCCATGCCCTTTCTAACAGGCCCCCTCCATCCTCTGCTCTGTCTGCTCCCTGATAAATATCACCTCATTTTACCTGAGGAGACAGATATGATCCACAGCTCCGCAATCATGGATCTAATTACCTAATATCAGTTTCCTCTCCACATACCGACTCGCCGCTGCTCTTTGGATCCAACCACAGCAATAAATTAAGAGGCAGCGCTGGCCAAAATGCAAACAGACACTTTCCCAGCAGTCTTAATACCGTCCTCCTCTCGTCTGCCCTCCCACGAAGCTGTCTTGCAATCCAGCTCTTCATGTTAGCCCCCTCTTTGGACCCTTTCCACCTATTTGTAAGTTTATCCTCTCAGCCTGTCCTTACTGACAACTCCCCTCCGCTTCGCCTTCTATGGCTCCTGAAATGACTCATCCTGAACTCACTGACAGCTTAAATATGGATTATATGTGTCAGTCTCTGAGATCACGTGATGTTGGCCGTATTTCCTGGCATGTTACCGTACAAACACATACATGCAACAGCACTGTAACAGATCTCTAAGGTGGTGAATGCTGACATTTACCACTGAGTGTTGGACTGTAATTAAAAACCTTGTTGCTGTTTGTTCCTCTTGTTCCCAGACTTGTTCATTGAGAGGTTTTGTATGACGGGAGGAAGCAGTCCTATTGGCTACCTGAAGGCATGGCACACCAACCTCTACCTGTCTGCTGATGCCGACAAGGTCAGGGAGGCGCTGGCTGAAGGTGAGCTCACACTACTGGACACATGAATGAGATTTCAATCAAGGTTTTAACATTCGTAATGTCGTACCTGGGAGAATGTTTAATGGCATTTGTAGTCTAAACGGCTCTTTTTGCCGTATTGAACATCAGTAAGATTAGACCCTTCCTGTCTGTACAAGCAGCACAACTCCTGGTACAAACTCTCGTCATATCACGCATCGACTACTACAGCTCCGTACTGGCAGGGCTCCCCTCAAGCATGGTCAAACCTCTGCAGATGACTCCGAATGCAGCAACACTTCTGGTTTTTAATCCAGCCAAAAACAGCACTTGTCACTCTGCTTTTCAGATAGTTTCACTTACTTCCAGTTGCTGCCAGCATAAAATTCAAAACTCTGACACTTGCCTACAAAACTGCCATGAAAACAGTTCCCTCCTACCTGAACTCTCTCATTCAGGTCTACACTCCCTGCCACTCACTACACTCGGCCAACTAAAGGTGCCTGATAGAACCACAACCCGGCTCATAGTTGACAGCTAGGTGGTGGAACGAGTTACCAAACTCTGTTCGATCTGCAGAGTCTCTCTCAGTCTTAGGAAGAAACTAAAGACCCAGCTCTTCACTAAATACACACACAAAAAAAAAACTTTTACCTCCCACACTGCGTATAGGCACCAAAGTCCAAGTTATTACACTTGAATTTGTTTTATGGCACTAATCCAAGTTGTTTTCTCCTCACTAGATCCTTGCTTGTGTTGTATCTGCTCTCAGATGTACATTGCTTTAGGTAAAAGTGTACCCAAAATTGTAGAATTGTGGATTGTGTAGAAAACAGACTTAACTCATAGAATAAAATCAAATTGAGAGAACGAAATATTAGTAGAACATTGGACACGAAAGCTTCCACTATCCCCTGGAAACACCTGGAAACTGGACCTCCTATATGTCTGCTAGTGTTTATTACTGATGCATGTGGCAATAATATGAGCAGTTTTGACAAAACGGCTGCTAAAGATGAACCAACAGGTAGTTGCCCCAACAACAGTTATGCATTTTTTAATATATGCTATGCTAGGTTAGATGCAAAGAATGATACTGCTCTCATGTTTGTGTCTTCAACAAGATGCTCGAGTCAGGAGCTTGATTTCAGGAAACAATGAAGCAACAACTAACCTTCTAATTACCAGTAGCTCTCATGAATGAATATTTTCTATGCTGGTTGTGTAATCTGAGCAAAAACAGATGGATACAATATGACAAGTTGTAGTTTTACAACAGGTTATAAGCCAAACTATTTCTTGGCTGGAACAGTGACTTCCTGAAGTCCTGCTTGGCAGCTTCACAGTGACACCAAGACTCAACAGGCAGCTCTTAATCAACATTAGAGACGTGTAATATTTCTCTGTGAAAAAAAGACAAATAGTCCTCATTCTTTAGTAGGAGTAAAACTAAAGGATTTCCCTGTAGGTGACAAACTTGTGTTGCAAATTACCAACTAGGCACTGCTGCCTTTCCCACTGCGTTGGAGGTGGATGATTGTGATAGATAACAGTGGCAGAAAGTAATAATTAGAACCCTGGATTCGTCCTTCAGATTCTGATACTCCTACATGTATTCATGCATACTGGACTCCTAATTATGATCACATTTTTGGAGAAACACATTTCTCTTTTTGAACATGGAAGCAGTTTCACAAAACAAATGCAAATCGCACATGATGCCACTGCCACATTCCACAAATGGCTGTAAATCTGATATTATACACATTTGCAAGTCCCACACAGCTCCCACACTCTCATGCATGTAAACAGTTTTGCTTTGATCTGTGAAATGTGTCCAAATGAAATCCTTTAAGTTACCTGGAAGCAATTTAGATCTTTCAGACTCTATAATGAAACTCGTGCGCCTGCAGAGTAGCATGTATGCGGAAAAAAACAAACCAAAACAAAACAAACTCATGTTTTAGTCATTTTTCTTTACTCTGCCAAAAAGTGGCGACTGGCGTACATTTGTCTGTCTTTCCGTCTGTGTGCAACATTACTCAAAAATGGACCAATGGATTTGGATATAATTTTCAGGGAAGGTCAGAAATGACACAAGGACCAAGTGATTAGATTTTGGCAGTGATGCAGCTTATTGTCAGGATAAATGGATTCGTTAAGGATTTCTGTACCATTGCGAGATAGAGGCACGGCCTCACTGTAACTATGACAAGTGTCAGCTGCTATGTCAGATCGCATGATTGCGATCCTACTACAAATTGGGACTTATCTGTTGGAAATGATACAAGGAACACCTGATCGAATTGTGAGGGTGTTTCTGAGTCCCATCAATTCTAGCTTCCCGCTACATATTTAGATGAGGCAACTCGGTTTCTGAACATAACGTACACATGCATATCACAGCCGTTTTGTTTGTGGGTACATCTTTATTAAATGGCCACATTCTTTGATGCCGTGATTTCTGTTCATTAATAACTAATAAACAAATGCTGCATTTCTGACAATACCGTATGGGGCTAGGAGCAGCCTTGGTGGAGTACTGCGCTCTCTAAGTGCTTTTCTTGCTACGAATGCTCTCACATTAAAACTACCATTTTCAAAGCTTAATAGTATTTGAATGTCTTTCCTGCTTTTCAGGCACCGCAATCTTAACTGCTGCCTTATAGGAATCATGGCAAGTTCTGCCTTTAATTTCACTTTAAATGGAAAGTGGTTCCTGTATAAAGCAACTTCTATCCCACACCAAAATCACTGTGCTGGGATTATACATTGTGCAATATTTCCGTCCTGTTTGCATAACAAGAAGCAGTGACATTACCGTAAATTGGCATATTGATTATTTCCTCCCTTTGCATTTTATTCGATGCATTCCTATATGTCACGGCATATCCACACACACACACATACACTAGGAGAATAACCGACATCACATTTGCTCTGCCTGTGGCTCTAAATATGTATCAGTATTTGAAAACATGAGCCTCCCTCTGCCAGAGAAATACAAGAAGTTAATATTGTGGAAGCAAGACATACTGATGTGAAATTTGTGAGACTTGAGGTGATAACCGCTTCTGAAGGTGTCAATCCGTTCAGCGCAGCACATTTCATGTTGCATTATTGCTGCTGTGGAAATGGAGACGCTTATACAGAAATACAGCAGAGAAATCTGTGTTTTCTAGCAGTAAGAACCAGAAACCAACATACTGCCGTCAGGTAGCGTGACTGTGAGCTGAGGGCAAATTAACTGGAGTGCTGATTGATCACAGCATGATCACATAGCTCTCAAGGAGACTTCGGGGACGCTCTCCATGTGCCTTACAAGCTTTATGTCAGTGATGCTGCGACCCTGTGGGAAGCACACAAACACACACAAATAGAGTCATGCAAGGGAAGAGCCCTTGACATTCTACTCCAAAGGTCTTAATTAGCTGTAAAGCTGTTTGTTAATCCTTCCTGTAAGGTGAAGGCCACAGCAAAAATCTGTTTTAAGCACTGAAGCACTAAACACTACATTATATTGTTTTTGAGCAGGTCTTTGGTAACAGTCCGAAGAAAAAAAACTACCCTTTATCAGGGAAAAACTCCAGCAGAACCAGGCTCAACTGGTTGGGATGAGGTAAAGGGGAGAGAAAAGGAAAGGCTGTTCTTTTCCTCATAATTTATCCATTTGTGTGTTCAGGCATTGCAGCAGCCACCATGTTCATGCCAGAAAAGCTGACGGAGGTATCACAGTCCCAGCTGCGGGTAGCGTTTGACGGTGACGCCGTCCTTTTCTCTGATGAGTCTGAACGCATCTTCAAGGCCCACGGGCTGGACAAGTTCTTCGAACACGAGAGGGAAAATGAGGACACGCTGCTGGATCATGTTTGTATATTTTAACGGAAATGCGAATGTTTTCTTTCTTAACAATAGCAATGTGCCATCATTAAGGATATCCCACATTTTAATCCCTGAGGCTGAATTAAAAAAAAAGTAATCACAGCAGATTCCATTTCACACTTTCCCAGAATGAGGTTTGGATTTCTGTCATTCATGAAACAAGCATAAGAATGTAGGTGAGCTTAAAACTAATCTGTTTTGTAGGCTTATACTGCCTTAATCACCTGTAAATGAATATGCAGATGTTCTCCCCATATAATCCATTTTAGAAACTGATTGTTCTATAAATATGTTATGCAACACAAAATTATATCATATGATGAATGGATTGAATAGGCAGTGAGATTCAGTCTGTCAGCTCCTGTGTCATTCTGTCAGACAGCCAGCAGTTTAAGAAATTAGCCGTAAGCTGTGCAGGCGTCACACTGCGCAGCATTAAAATAAAATGAGGCTAACTCAATGAGAGTTTGTTCAGGCTGAATACATAGAAAAGCTCTGACATGACAAAGAAACCTCAGTGGATGATGTAAGACATTAAACACACAGCTCACTGGCTCTTCCTCTCCTCTCTGCCAGGGTCCCCTGAAGGGTTTCCTGGAGGCGCTGGGGAAGCTCCAGAAAAAGTTCTATGCTAAAGGCCACCGCCTGGACTGTCCCATCCGCACCTTCTTGGTCACAGCTCGCAGCGCAGCGAGCTCCGGAATTCGGGCGCTGAAGACGCTCAGAGCCTGGGGCCTGGAGATCGATGAGGCCTTGTTCCTCGCAGGTGCACCCAAGGGCCCCATGCTGGAGAAGATTAGACCCCACATCTACTTTGATGATCAGATGTTTCACGTGGAGGGAGCGGCAGAGATGGGTACCATCGCTGCCCATGTTCCCTACGGCATCGCACAAAAACACAACGCCAAGCAGAACACTGGTGTGAGGAAGTAGGCAGCAGGACTTCAGCTGTCAAAGGCGCAGAAGAAGGAAGGGATGAAGAAACATCTTTAAAAAGAGCCAAAAGAAGAAGCATTTAAAATGAACTTTTAATGTTGAGTGTTTGGGAATGAATCATTTCCATAATGCAGCAATTTAACTGCAAGTTTGTTTGATCGTAATGTCATCTGTCTCAGCTTAATGCGATTAGGAGTTACACAGAAGACTGGATAAAGGTCAAGTAGCGGTCTGGAACCTGAGATGACCTGAATGCCCACATGTCCTTCTGCTACACATTTCAAAGCCTCCGTCTACTGAATACTGCTGTGTTTTATCAAATCTCGCTTTCTATGGCACTTTTGAAGGTGCTTATTTGCCACAGAGAACTGGGTATTTCCTCTCAGCACTACTTGTCTTCATGAAGAAGACACATCTTCACTGCTGCAAGGCTGGAGGACACTAAATGAAAGGTTTCACAGGCTCCTGTTTAAGTAAAGCACTACACTGTATGTTGTCAATAGAGCACAATGCAGAGATATTATATGGTTAAAGATTATAGTGATGTTCTGTAGTATGAGAGTTAAAGTTTCTGTGTCAGTCATTTTATAGAATGACTTCACAAAATTGTAAAAATGTTTGGTTGGAACTCTACAGAAAGTTGTTGTATATTACTGATGATAGCAATGCTATCTATTCTTCTGTTCAAAGCAAGTATAGAAAGCCATAAGTTTCAGTTGGTGCCTTAAGAGTAGAATTATACTTCTCTGGGCTGCATGTAGGCGAGAGTGCACAGTTCCTTTTATACTTGTATGTACTATGTTTCTGTTTTTACCCACATTTCAACACTATGTCCTGACAGGATCTGAGTCAACCACTGGAGTTGTTGTTGAGCCTCTATGACATGTCCATAACACACTCCTCTACTGAGATTCTGCTTTGTACCAAAAGCATAATTCCATGACTTTCAACTGCTGTAGGATGGAGTGCCATGAAATTCAGTATAGACATTAAGGCCAAATTCTCTTTAGCCTCATCTCTATGCAAAAGCATTAATGTGCAATAGCAGGACTTGTCCTGTTGGCAACGAAGGTTGATGAGAAATCAACCAGGTTGCAAGTATATAGTATATGCACTTTTGCCATTCGGCTACCAAACATTATGAGATGCATTTCATTTTGAAGAAGATGCCATATTATTTTAGTTTTTGTCCTAAACCTGAGGCTGTAAGTTTCAGTGGGTGCCTTTAGTTTCAATGAATGCATTACTTATAGGCAAGTGTCCCTGACTTTAAAGGTAACATCATGAACAAGTCAAAACTATGCATGAGTTTCTCTTACTCAAAACCGCTCAAACCAACTAAAATGAATTCCCATCTATTGCAACTCACCATTAGGGACGCTAAAACTAAAGGTCAGTACACGCTGTTTGTTCATCCAACCAAATTTGTAAAGGTCTATGTTGTACAACTAAATTTATTCTTTATAATTCAGTTAAAAAGATGGAATTGAGGTAGTTTCTTCTGGACTTTGCTCGGCACGTCTCAGGAATAATTGCATTGACACGCTGCTGCAGTCCAATCTGTAGCCAGCTGCTGTATCCTGCAAAAAGCCTTTCAGAAACATCCAGGGGAGTCCCATGTGTTTTCCTGTGTTCAGTATAAGTGGCCATATGGCTGCTGGTGTAGTATGAATAGAACTGCATGCACAATCACGGTCCACTTTCAAAGTCTACATCAGTCATGCAGAAACCATGAACTGGCCTCAACAAATACAGACGAGAGCAAATAAAGTTGAGTGAATTCTGATCATTTGGTTCCACTGATCTTACAAAAATAGCGAAGTTTGATTTCTGTGTTTAATGGATTCGGTAATTCTGCTTTCTGGTGAGCATTACATTTGCACAGGGATTATGTGTGCTTAGCCTTTAGCCCCTGTTTAAAAGTCAGTCTGGTGGCTGAAGGAAATAAAACCCCTGTGTTAATACACCGAGTGAAGTATCACATTATAGATGTGTATAAGGCAGCTATCGTGGCTCTCCTGTAGATCAGCGCTAGATCAAGATCACACTCTGCTAAGGTGGCATCCATTAATGTTGTGTAACCAATATAATTGTCAGCTTTCGATCAATACCTTGTTTCAATTATGACTTCTGTTTGATTTAAACACAGAAAAATTGACTTTCATTGGCAAAATGGCCTCAGTGGCCTTCAGAAGATGTCAGTCCACTTCACATCCCTCCGTACTGCTTCCACTCTGTGTGTTCTTAGCGATGCCTCATTACACCTCATCAGCTTTCTGAGAAACACGAAGCTCAGGAAAGTGACAAGCAATCCATGGGTTTAACCTGACACCCGAGACAATTAATTAAACGCATGCATCTCTTGGCGCTCGTAAACGATGGCAAGTTATCAGCGGGTCCAGATTCAGCAGGGAGGGATAATCAAGACTTGAGTTTGGTGACGTTCAGCGCATGAAGCAGCGGTTTTGTAACAGCTTTGTTGTCAGCTTTGCAGTAAGAACATGTCAATGAACAATAAATAACAATCAAAATTTCAGTTTGTTTTTGATTTATTAATGAAAATAGCCGCAGATTGAATGGCTTCTGTGAGGAAACATGACGGGGACTTGTGCTTTGGGAGTCACTGCTGTGCACTGCTTCAATCCACCATGCAGTGGCAGCATTGGAATAATGAATGACCAGCTGCTGGAACTGGTCTTCACACAGCACAGGAATGAAAAATGACGGGAAATGATCACTTGACACTGATTTAACATCCTCACAGACATTAAAATTAACTTAAATTGTCAGTTTTTTATCTTTCCATCTTCTCTTCTTATCTACCTTCATAATTTCTGTCTTCTCTAACATGCCCTTGTCTCCCCCACTGTTTAATTTATCAGTCTTCACACTGAGCAGAATCTTATTACTACCCACACGTTCCTTCCCCTATCTGCGTAACCTGTGATAAATGTGTTAATATTCCCAGTATTCTCATTCCCAGTCGAATTGAATCTTTCCAGCAGAGTCTGGGTGATAAAAAAAAACGGAAACGGCAGATCTTCAGCGACACTCTACCAGGTGCCATATTGCAAACAGCACCACAGGGACGGGCCCTGCTGGTAAACGCTGATGGATTGACATTGGCGTGGATTTTATAAGCTCCAAACCAGCAGCGAGATGATGCTGTTGGCAGCCTGGCGTGGAGAGCAGGGGCAGATAGATAAGACGTGGCCAGCTGGCGAACTCTCCAAAGCCTATGCACGGTTCGTAATGACACATGTGCGGGCTGCCAGCTGTATCTATAAACAGACAATAACCATGAGCGTGAATGGACAAGAGTGAAAGGCTCTATCCTCCACTGTGCCAGATTGAGACGCCGCCCGGGGACAGAAATGACCACAACCTGCCATCTTACAGATACTCCATCTAGTATATATTAGCTGGAAGGCACTCAAGTGAAGTATAAGGAGAAATTGTTGGGATATATTTTCATTTGAGTTAAAAAAAAAAAAATCAGCAGTGCAGAGACTGGAGAGCTGTTGGTTGCACGAGTGTAAGAAAGAAATAAACAGAGTGAGGAAGGCGGTTGTTTTATTCAGTGATATGGCTGCAATGGGTGACCAGATGTGGGGAGTAACAACCCATAAGCGCAAATAATATCTCACAGCCAGATGTGACCTGCAGTGGAAAGGCTGAGCAGTGGGTGGGGGGGGGTTGTAGTCAGCCTTTATCAGGCCTGGATAACAGCACGATAAAGAGCGACAACGAGAGACAAAAAGATCAGAGTAAAGACAGAGACAGATGGAGAGGAAAACAGCACTTGCCCCAAAGACACACATATGAGGAGTGTTGTTTTCCTTCTGCTCGCTTACAAAACAGCGTGGCACCCGTGGAGGGGAGACATGGGTGACTCACTGTGTCTTGGCAGAGATGCTGGTCAAGACTTGGAGGGTCCCTGCAGTGGGAGACCAATCCAAGAAGTGTTGTCAATCTGTTCTAATACACTTTTCTTTTGTTTTGTTTTTTTGCATTTGTAGTCTCACGAGCTCCTAAGATAGACAGTTTTCTGAATGTGCGGTAATGTTTTTAAATAGGAATTGAGCTGAAAACACACCGAATGAGTTCATGAGTTAATATACCTCCATTTCTAGATTCTGAGCATTTATTTATTTAGAGTGCTGGGTTTGCACACCACTCCGAGATCAGTAACATGATACGCTGGTATGGACTGAAAGAAAAGCAAAATGCGCGGTTATCCTCTCAGAACATTAATCTGTCGGTTACGTAAAGCTGACAACTTATGAAATCAAGAAGTGTTTTTCTTAAATTAGTGTTGCATTTCTGTTGATGCTACATGTGGATTTTTGTACAGTATAAACCATCTGCCACACACTACTGATCAAAAGTTTGGATTCACCTAGAAATTTCTATTTTTGATAGAAAAGCAGTTGTTGTTTTTTTTTAAATGAAGATAAAATTTAATTAACATAAATACAGTGTCGATATTGTTAATGTGGCAAATGACTATTCTAGCTGGAAACAGCTGATTTTTAGTGGAATATCTACATAGAGGTACAGAGGAACATTTCCAGCAACCATCACTCTTGTGTTCTAATGCTACACTGTGTCAGCTAATGGTGTTGAAAGGCTAATTGATGATTAGAAAACTCTTGTCCAATGATGTTATCAAATGAATAAAAGTGTGAGTTTTTTATGGAAAACATGAAACTGTCTGTGTGACCCCAAACATTTAGTTTCACAGTAGCAGAAATAAAAATCAAATGTGCAACTCATCATTTCAAACCTTTATGACGCCTTGAAAACCACCGAGGTGATATTGCAGTGATATTGAGTTACAGAAGAATATGTCGAGTTGAAAACTCAAGTGGACAGTAGTCAGTAAAAAAACATTTCAAACTACTGCACCTCAGATTGTTTTTCATCTTTAAATGTCCAGTCATACTGACAGTGTCCATCTTGGCAATATGTGGTAAACAATTCAATGTATGTGGTGCACAAAGGCAGATGTTCCAAGTCACGTTCAGTAGGCTCCTGTGGTCCACTCCATCATACATGTGATATAGGGTGCTCAGTGTCCAATATGGGATTTACAGATGAAAAGATATCAGGGTTTGTCACAGCTCGGCACCAGAGAGGACTGAATGCAATGGGGAGTGTAATAGAGATCTCTGGCAATCAGTCTGACAGCGAACAGAAAATATATCTAGGGGATCAAAGGGAAGCTCGACTTCTCTTTCCTTTTGATTTTGCTGCAGTTTAAAAATACGGTTTTCCATATGATGTTTAAATGTAAATTGTTTGTCAAAGTGAGTACTCGGATGTTTACTCTCTGTGGCTCTCTCAATATTGTGAGCATTCAATCTTAATGTTTACTGAAGGGGATCTTTGAAGTAATTATTTATTAGCTCCAGAAAAAAAAAAATGCTTGTTTCAAGTGTTGGTTTAGGATAAACAAGTGCATATTGAACACTGAGAGAAAGTTGTACGTTTTTAAGACATACAGAGTCTGCAAAACAATGCAGAACATTGTATGATTGACATTACAGTCAGAAAAGAGACAATATTATAAACATAAAAAGCAAGCAGGCCGGGGCCCAGGACTGATCCTTGTGGGACAAATCTGAGTGAATACATATATGAAGTGTTTGCAAAAGGTAATTCTGAAACCACCTACAAGCAACTGAATCAAGCCAAACAACCATAACTATTAATAACAATAGCATTAATTCAAAGAAGGAAAAGTTTTGTAATATATTGCGGGTAATAGAGATAAAAATGCTTTCTTTATTAACCCATTGCTATTAAGGCTTCTTCTTCGTCTTCTTTTTCTTCTTAGGTGTCTTGCGTAATCGCGTTGACGACCATGATTTTGCACTTTTCTCTGTCATACGTTGCATGTAGCAGTGTTGACATTCAATGCATTTGTCCAGTCTTTGTTGTCAATATGTCATTCTCTGGTGTCCTTTTTCTGTCTTCCCTTCCATTTTGCCTGTTATCGCAAGATTCTCTATGCTATTCCTCCTCATCACATGTCCTAGGAATTGAATTTTTCTCAGTTTGATGGTTGGCAGCTTTGTTCTTTTTGCATTTGCTCTCGTAAGCACCTCTTCGTTGGTTACTCGTTCTACCCATGATATCAATCTTCACAGGAACCACACTTCTGTTACTTGGAGTCTCTTCTGCGAAATATTTGATTTTGTCCACATTTCGCATCTGTATAGCAAGACTGACCAGACGTAGCATCTGAGGATTCTTAGTTTTCTCGGCATATTGATGTGTGAATTCATGAAGGTGGTCTTTTTTGTGTGTTTAAAGCATCTTTAGCTTTATATTGTGTTGGTCTCCTTTCTGCTGCTAAAACTCCTCTGACCCAGTGGGGCATGGACACAGGACCTCTGGGGACGTCCTGTGGCACCGGGATGGTTGCAGTGCATTCTGTGGGCCCTGTGGGTTTCAGGGTGGGACCTAATTAGATCAAGGTTATCCTGGTAAATCCCACAGATGCTTAATAAGATTTGGATCTGGGCAGTGAGGAACCCGGGTGAACAGCTTAGCTCTGTTGTGTTCCCCGGGGCACTCCTTTTGTGGTGTGCATTGTCCTGCTGATGGTGGAAACTGGACTGCTGTTGATATTTGGAGGTTGCTTGGCCTGCAGTGTTTAGGTGCGTGGTACATGTCATACATCCACATGAATGTCAGGACTCAGTGTTTCCCAGCAGAATGTTGCTTAACCCATTTGGCCTGTTGTAGTTACTGCATTATGCAGTTACATAAACTTAACATTTCCTGTGTCTGTTTCAGTTTTAAATCCCAGATGGGATTAAAGGACAACAGCTGGCTGAGACATTAACACACACACACAGTGACTGAAGTAGGACAATAATGCTGCAGATGAGTAATCCAGAACAACAAAGTGTTGAAAATAGCAGAATTATTTTGCTGAATTTATCCACATGAAACAACAAATGACCATATTGCTAAAGTAGCAGGCTCATCATACGACAGGCATCATAGCTTATCCAGCCTTGTTTTTCTCCCGGCACGTGTTCAGGGGCCAGCATTTATTTGTTCCTGTTGAGGATTATCAGAGACCCAGCTGTTTAATGACCACTAGGTTTTATTTAACTACATGCAGTATTATCCAGACTAACGGGGAGTTTGTCCACTGCGACTCTGTTACACGTGTATTAACGAGAACTTGATATCACATTCAAATGAGACAACTATGAAAAAGGCCCAATGGTGCGAGAGGTTTCCTCTGTCTTGGAAGTGGTCTAAGCTTACCTGAACTGTCTTCACCTGATGCAGATTCCTGGGAGTTCCAGGTTATAAACATTGTTGTGTGCTCACTTTGTCTCTTCCTGCCATCCTGCTGCATCAACCTTCTTCTATGTTTGTACCTTCAACAACCTTTAAATGACAAACTTTCACACTGCTTGCTTTGTGATCTTGCTGACTGCCACACTTGATTGCTTTCTCTATTTGGATTAAATGTAAAAGGAACATTTATTTTTAATCAAATCTCTTGTGTGGACATTGTTGTCAAATCTACATGACAGTTCTACATTTTTGTGTCCATAGATTATGAACATGTACAGTAGCTTCCTTCTCCAGTCAAGTGTAGTAAGAGAATGTGTAGCCATGACCTTTAGATATGTATGAGAAGAATGAAATGGGTTTTTCTAGACATTTCAAATGTTATTAGAGCAGAGGGAGTAAAATCTGATAAAGAAGGAATCACACTCAGCTTCCAAACAATCTGATGAGATTCTTCAGCATCTAGTGCAGCTCAAAGTGGGTATCAGACAACTCAGAAAGCAGCTACGTTAAACCATGAGAGCAAAACATGATTTAATCAGCCACTAGTTTCACTCAACTGACTTTTATTTGCTGGATATGGATGACAGTTAGTTTGC
This sequence comes from Acanthochromis polyacanthus, assembly GCF_021347895.1. Taxonomy (NCBI): domain Eukaryota; kingdom Metazoa; phylum Chordata; class Actinopteri; family Pomacentridae; genus Acanthochromis; species Acanthochromis polyacanthus. Next base: position 21,730,328 of record NC_067123.1, read on the forward strand.
TAGCATTTAAAGCAGTGTAGGTGGCAGAAGACAAGCGTCTGCCAGTGTTGAACTTTAGGTTGTGACTATATGGCTATTTTCCATTGGCTGTGCTTTTCATATTTGCAAAAATGTCGGTATAAAATATTTTCAACCTTGGCCAGCACTACTGCACGGTGTCACCTCATAAAAATGAAAGGGAAGCCAGTGGAGTTAATAGCCTGACTCGCGGATGGCAAGCTAATTTGGTGAACTCTCCATCAGATTGGTAATGTGCAGTATCGCTGGTGAAATCAATGGTCTGCCTCTTCAAAGTGTGTCTGTCTTGGCCTCAGTAACTCAGTATTCATTAACTCGCAGGCTGCATTTCACAGATTCTGCAATTGCCTGGACGAGCAGCAGCTGGGAGCAAGAATGTAGTGAGTGGAAGAGGTTGCCAATCACGTATTCTGCAGTCAAGGTGTAATGAGGAAAAATACCTGTTTCACTGCACACACTAATGGATGTTTGACTGTGCAGATTTTGTGTTCGATGCGAGATGAGAGCTGCTCTGCTGGACAGCAAAATAACCGATTCTGTCAGAGCTGAGAAAAAAGTTGTATTCACCACAACTCATCTTAAATTCTCTCCTTGGTCTTTGATTAAAGCCCTCATCTCTTCATATCGATGAGATTTTTTCATGAAAATAATCTGTTCCTGCCTTTAAATGGCTCAGATGTAACTCTACATTGTTGGTTCCTCTAAAACAGGGATGTCAAACTCATTCCACAAAGGGCCGGTGTGGCTGCAGGTTTTTGTTCCAACTAAGCAGCATCACACCAGACCTGACTCATTTAATCAACCGATCTCAGTCTCCAAACAGGTGATTGGTCAGACTGTGTGCTCTAGGCTACAGCATTTAGTTCCAACATATCTACAGCACACAGTCTGACCAATCACCTGTCTGGAGACTGAGATCGGTTGATTAAATGAGTCATGTCTGGTGTGATGCTGCTTAGTTGGAACAAAAACCTGCAGCCACACCGGCCCTCTGTGGAATGAGTTTGACATCCCTGCTCTAAAATGTGCAGATCTATGAAGTTACCACTTCTTCCTCCATCCGCCACTCCACACTGGAGCACACCAGCTCACCCATTACTCTGTTTAAACACTGTAGAACTACTCTACACTACACAATGGCAAGATGGAGTTTTGGAATGATTCAGCAATCCATGTTAGAAATCCATTTTAAAGAAAAATAATGATTTGGAGAGCTCCACTCAGTAAGCTGACAGGACTGATTCCTAATGTTTGTTACTCCACCAAGTAGGCAAAGCCTCGATGGAGTGAAATGATGATCAGCGCTAGCTTGTCTGCCTGTCTGTCTGTTAGCAACATTACTCCAAAACGGACAAAGGGATTTGGATGAAATTTTCAGGGACGGGCAGAAATGACACAAGGACCAACCGATAAGATTTTGGCAGTAATGCAGGTTATGGTCTGGATCCACAGATTTGTTAAAGATTTCTATATTGCAAGAAAGTGTCATGTGTCACTGTAACTATGACAACAAGTGAACACTACAGCAGCTGCCTGCTGATGATCACATGATTGTGATCCTACTCAAATCAACTGTTGTGGAAATATTGGGATTTATTTGTCCGAAATAATAAAAGGAACAATGGATTAAATTATGGATTTATTTCTGAGTCTCATCAAATCCTGTTACCCACTGCATATTTAGGTCATGCTATTCGGTATCCATACATAACATACAGATGCATAACACACGCCTGTGCTCAACGCAATGTCATTTTGTTTGTGGGTACATTTGTATTAAATGGCCACATTCTATGGTACCGTAATTTTTGCAAACAATTTTTCTTCAAGATTTCAGCCATTGGAAATGATACAATGACTGAGCAGTCTTGGTGGAGTCTGCGCTCTCTGACTGTTTTTCTTTTTATGTATGAAGCCACGGAAGCCTGAGACTGGTGGACTGCAGTGTTATTCATAACGTGTCTCCTAACATAAAAAACACCTGAATACAATAAACATGATCATTTGTTTTTGATTTTCACTCCGTGAAGTCTTTAAGAAACAAATCTATTGATAAAAGGATGAATCTGGTATATTATTTGTGCCATTACAATCCCAAAACCAGCCAAAGCTGGATTGAGCTTCTTTTCAAATAAACTCCAAATGTGCTGCAATTTTCAGCTGAACATTGTACCAAACAACTGCCCTATTTCCTGCTGTTCAGGTAATGCTTCCAAAAAAATAGTGTCTAGATGTTTTAGGAAGTTACTGAGCCATCCTGTGAAAATAACACTATGCATATATTCACTGTAAAATAAAACTTATGACTGAAATGGGTGCCTGAAAAGATTTGATCATGTCAGAAATCTGTCCATTCTCCATGTCCATTCTCTTTCCATTAAATGTTCTGATTTAACACTGCCTGCTGCATAAACAGCCCGATCTCACGAGGATTCGTGAAACTGTCACGTAAATTTTTGTTTTGGTTTCGTGCGCACCAACACGATTTCGTCATGTTTTTCATGCCGCTCACAACGAAATGCACACCAGTGTATTTTAAACGGCGGACTTTTCGTGCCACTCAGAACGTATTTCAAACGAATGGGTATATTATATTTTTAATGTGAAACCGTTGCGAATCCAGCGCTATATTTTGCATTACATCATCCCTAACCATAACTCGGTGGTACACTTACCAATTTGCATAGGAATTTAAAGAATGTCCAAGGGGTGCAAACGCGATTCTAAGAATGTCCGACGGCTGCAAACGCGATTACACAAACAGTATACGCCGATGGACAGCTTAGATTGTCATGAATCCGCCGGTATAAACCACTTTCAGATGTGATTACCACAGCGGGTTTCGTTGTGAGCAACACGAAAAACATTTCGTTGTGAGCGGCACGAAAAACATGACGAAATCGTGTTGGTGCGCACGAAACCGAAACAAAAATTTACGTGACAGTTTCACGAATCCTCGTGAGACCGGGTTGGCATAAACTATTGTCTTGTTCTGATTTAACTTTGTCAGTTTAGCTCCTCTGCCAGTTCTTTAAACTTAAACATACATTTCAATATAGCCAATATCGTTAATGTTTTGTGAAGTTTAGTCAGATTCTCACTCTCAACATACAGCAGCAGCTGCTCTTGTCTTAATAACTTTTTGTAAGGCTGCTTTCATTAAATTCTAAAATGTACACGGATAGGGCATGAATGGGGCAGGTCCTAATGCAGGGTTCAATGTAACATTATTCCACAAAGGGTCAAGCAGGGAGTGCTGCTGGTCACTTTACCAGAATACAGTCTCACATGATGTTTTTAGACTTTGGTCTGGTTTCTGTTAAATTTTGTGGCAAAGAATGTTTTGGCAACAAGTTTAAACTTCTTTCACTTGCTTCAGTTATGCAAATCCAATTTTACATTATCTTGAAAACTGTCTCATTGCTTAAAATGTAATGCTGTTTCCATGTATCACATTTCCAACTCAGAGAAAATGTTAGTCAGGCTTGAGAAGCTCCACAGTGGGGGTAAGTTCTAACACAGTGTTACAACTTTGCTGCTAAATTTAAATAAAAACCACTGATTCTTGTCACTCTTTTTGGAAGACACATCCCCTGTTAAAGTTTTGATTTCCCGTCAATATTAACAACAATGTGGTTCTTATAAAGTGTTTTTAATACGCGATTTTCACGTGTGCTTCCTGCCTTGTGGACAAAAATAAATTTATCAATGCAGTTTTTCATAAACACAGTTTAACATCATATTTAGAGGATCTATAATCTACAGTGAATAAACTCCATCTGTTTGCATCCGTTGGGTCATCCATCTGAATATGCATTCATAATGCACCATTGGATGATGGCTGTAGACATTTATGGATATCTATTCATCCATCCATGATATAGAAGAAAGCACAGACAGATTTCCACACATACCTATTTATCCATCATCTGTCAGGGATACAAAGAGATGGGTAGATAGATAATATCCATGTGTATTCAGCCGTCGTATCCATCTGTCCATCCATGACAGATGAGGGATGCATACATGTGTGGACGTCTATCGATCAAACAGTCCACAAACACTACCTACCTGTACTATACAGGTAGAGTTGCATTTGCATGAATAGCTTTCTCTACATCAAACCATTTGTGTGTCACAATTACCCTGTCCACTGGGGAAGTTGTAGCATTTTACTTCTTCCACTCCTGTTGAAATATTACAAAAGATGTGCCTGTTGTTTGTCTAAGGAAAGGCAAATTAGCCTGCTTCAGATATATTTTAATTATTAAGCTGAAATTAAAATGTGCTGGGTTGTGTCTCATGACAACCTTCATCATGCTATTTTTCAAGATGTTGAGACGAGACAACCATTACTTATGTTCTCATGCATCTAAAGTTCAAATTTCTTCTCAAAATATTTGTTGACAAAATGCTGATAACCACCATCCTGAAATCCATCCATCCATCCATTCTCTATACACCGCTTTATCCTCACTAGGGTTGCGGGGGTGCTAGAGCCTACACACGTGGACAAAATTGTTGGTACCCCTCAGTTAAAGAAGGAAAAACCCACAATTCTCACTGAAATCACTTGAAACTCACAAAAGTAACAATAAATAAAAATTTATTGAAAATTAAATAATCAAAAACAGCCATCACTTTTGAATTGTTGATTAACATAATTATTTAAAAAAACAAACTAATGAAACAGGCCTGGACAAAAATGATGGTACCTCTATAAAAGATTGAAAACTATTTGACCAGAGTGACATGATTAACTCAGGTGTGTCATTTAATTGACATCACAGGTGTTTCCAAACTCATAATCAGTCAGTCTGCCTATTTAAAGGGAGACAAGTAGTCACCCTGCTGTTTGGTGAAAAGGTGTGTACCACACTGAACATGGACAACAGAAAGCGAAGGAGAGAATTGTCCCAGGACATCCCAAAAAAATGATAGACAAACATCTTAAAGGTAAAGGCTATAAGACCATCTCTAAACAGCTTGAAGTTCCTGTGACAACAGTGGCTCATATTATTCAGAAGTTCAAGACCCACGGGACAGTAGCCAACCTCCCTGGACGTGGCCGCAAGAGGAAAATTGATGACAAATTGAAGAGACGGATCGTTGGAATTGTATCCAAAGAGCCCAGAGCAACCTCCAAAGAAATTAAAGGTGAACTCCAAGGCCAAGGTACATCAGTGTCAGATCGCACCATTCGTCGTTGTTTGAGCCAAAGTGGACTTCATGGGAGACGACCAAGGAGGACACCACTGCTGAAAAAAACTCATAAAAAAGCCAGACTGGAATTTGCAAAAATGCATGTTGACAAGCCACAAAGCTTCTGGGAGAATGTCCTTTGGACAGATGAGACCAAACTGGAGCTTTTTGGTAAGGCACATCAACTCTATGTTCATAGACTCAAAAACCAAGCATACGAAGAAAAGAACACTGTCCCTACGGTGAAACATGGAGGAGGCTCAGTAATGTTTTGGGGCTGCTTTGCTGCATCTGGCACAGGGTGTCTTGAAAGTGTGCAAGGTACGATGAAATCTGAAGACTATCAAGGCATTCTGGAGAGAAATGTGCTGCCTAGTGTCAGAAAGCTTGGTCTCAGTCGCAGGTCATGGGTCTTCCAACAGGACAACGATCCAAAACACACAGCCAAAAACACCCAAGAATGGCTGAGAGAAAAGCGTTGGACTATTCTAAAGTGGCCTTCTATGAGCCCAGATCTGAATCCCATTCAACATATGTGGAAGGAGCTGAAACATGCCATTTGGAGAAGACACCCATCAAACCTGAGAGAACTGGAGCTGTTTGCTCATGAGGAGTGGGCCAAAATACCTGTTGACAGCTGCAGAACGCTCATTGACAAATGCAGAAATCGTTTAATTGCAGTGATTGCCTCAAAAGGTTGTGCAACAAAATATTAAGTTATGGGTACCATCATTTTTGTCCAGCCCTATTTCATTAGTTTGTTTTTTTAAATAATTATGTTAATCAACAATTCAAAAGTGATGGCTGATTTTGATTATTTAATTTTCAATAAATTTTTATTTATTGTTACTTTTGTGAGTTTCAAGTGATTTCAGTGAGAATTGTGGGTTTTTCCTTCTTTAACTGAGGGGTACCAACAATTTTGTCCACGTGTGTATCCCAGCTGACTCGGGCGAAGGCAGGGGACACCCTGGACAGGTCGCCAGTGTGTCGCAGGGCTATGTATACAGATAAACAGTCACATTCACACGTACGGACAGTTTAGAGTTATCAATTAACCTCAGCATATTTTTGGACTGTGGGAGGAAGCTGGAGTATCCGGAGAAAACCCACGCATGCACAGGGAGAACATGCAAACTGCATGCAGAAAGATCCCAGGCCCACCCCAGGATTTTAACCCAGGCTCTTCTTGCTGCAAGGCGAAAGTGCTGACCACTATGCAGCCCCATCCTGAAATGAAAAAAACAATATTAAGTGCTTTTTTTTTTTTTAGTTCTTCCAGGTACAGTTTTCTCTATGTTCTTGTTTTTTAAATGGTGATAGCAGAGGTAGGAGACAGAGTAGACCATAACATGCAGTAAGGTGCAGTAATATGCTGTCTTAATCCCTTAGTAACTAGATTCCATTGTTTTGTTTTGTTTAGTAGGTTTCAGAATCTCTTGTGTTACGTTTCACCCCCCAGTCTCAGACAAATAAACTAAGGTTATTCACGGGAGAAACGAACAAAAAACTGCACAAACAGAAAATGGGGTCTGTGGTCTCAAAGAGGATAGGGTATGGTTAAATACCACTATCCCCCACTAAATCTACCAAAAGTGGTAAAAAAACAACAACAACTGAAACCCCTCAAAAGAAAAAAACATTTCTCAAATCAAAAACAAAGAAGTGCTGGGTTCTGGGCATTAATGACACAAAGACGCTTAGGCTTCTGGAAAGGAGGCTGACTTGTGGTGTTGAACCTTCCAGGTCACCTAACCACAACCAACTGAGCAGCTGGGAGATCCCTCCTTATATCCCCGCTCAGCTGATTGGCAACAACACACAGCCGAGCTCAATCACACAGGTGCTGCAGGTTGAGCCTGATCTCAGAGTCAGGCTGTGAACTTTCTAAGCCCATAACATCTTGTAATACATACCATAATTTTCATTAATAACAATAACAAAGAAATAAAACAAATTGATAATTTCCAATTGGAGTTTAATACAATTTTATCAAAGTGAAATGATTTTCATTATTCAGTTTAGAAGCTATAAGAAACTGTAATGATGAAAGTTGATGGCAAAAACCTGCGTAGGGCAGATTATTCCCTGAAATAGAGCGCCATTTGGTAATAGCTCTATTAATTAGGGTACATGAAAGCTATAACATTCACAAACAAGGTGTTTAATGGATCATTTGTTCTAGGAACAAAGTGTTTTATTGTCTCAGACTATTTTAGACATTTTAATCAAATCCTCAGTATGCTGAGAGAAAACCTGGTTTTATAGTAAAGCCTATGAAAGCCACACAAGCAATCGTGTCTACATGCACTTTCTGCCCTTTTAAAACAACACCGAGTAAACCACTATGTACCAACACCTGTATCCAAATATAATACTAAAGCAGTGGTAACCTCTGGCTGGAAATGTGTACTGACCTTTTCAAAATCAGCAGTGTCAGGTTGGAAGTGCTTTTGATATGACTGTCAGTGCCGTGCCCTCGGCTTCACACTTACGAAATCTGCAGCACCTAATTTAAAATAACTTTGGCTAGTGCAGTAGTATGTCTCTGCTGTGTGTGTGGAACAGACAGCAGAACAGAGGAACAAAGTCAAACCTGCAGCAGAGAAGACAGAAGCACCAACCAGACTCTGAGTGTTAACTGAGAGCAGATTTAAAAGTACAACCAGCTGAACAATCTACTTAAATGCTTCCATTATCGTGCTTGTGTCTTTTAAGTGTCTCCAAGTTTCCATATAGAGGGATTCATCGCTCCATGTTGGTATCCATAGAAACAGATTAAAACGATCCTTCAAAAGAGATGAGAGGAGAGATGCCAGCAGGAAAGTTCTAATGTGTGTGTGTGTGTGTGTGTGCGCGCATCAGGTATGTTAGTAATCCCTGGATTGGTTTTTAGAAAATCTATTTTGTCACCACCACACTTCTACTGTGTTTCCATGGCTACCTTATCAGAGTGTTGAGGAAGGAAGGAAAGAAAATTTTGTGGAAAAAGTGGATGAATGTACACAAGAGGAATGAAAGTTAATAATGGTGGAAAACAGAATCTAACAGAATCCTAAATTAAATTGTCCTTTATAATATTTTACAGTCATTGACACCCTGAAGTCTGGAACCCATAGACATCACCAGACGCTGGGTTTGGTCCCTGGTGATGCTTCTAATGCTGCTGTATTTACTTCCTGCTTGTTCTTTGAGGATATTCCCTTCAGTTTTGTCTTCAGCAAGTGAAATTCATCCTAAGTTGGATTCAGGTCAGGTGACTGACTTGGTCATTGCAGATCATTCCACTTCTTTGCCTTAAAAAACTCTTTGGTTACTTTCGCAGTATGCTTCGAGTCATTGTCCATCTGTACCGTGAATGAGTCCAATGTGTTCTGATGCATTTGGTGGAATATGAGCAGGTTATATTGCCTGAAATACTTAAGGATCCTTTCTACTGTGTTTTTTCCAGCAGTCACATCATCATACATATAAGAGAACATGTTCCATTGGCAGCCATACATGCCCATGCCATCACACTACCACCACCATGCTTCACTGATGAGCTGGTTTGATTTGGATCTTTAACACTTCCTTCCCTTCTCCAGACTCTTCTCTTCCCATCATTCTGGTACAAGTTGATTTTTGTCTCATCTCTCCACAGGATGTTGCTCCAGAACTGCACAGGCTCTTTTAGATGTTTTTTGGGAAAACTCTAATCTGGACTTCCTGTTGTTGAGGTTCACCAATAGTTTATAGCTTGTGGTGAATCCTCTGTATTCACTCTGGCAAAGTCTTCTCTTAATTGTTGACTTTTATCTCCAGGGGAGTGTTTTTGATCTTGCCAACTGTTGTTAAGGGTTTTTTTTGACCAGAGAAAGGAATCTTCTGTCATCCAACACACTTGTTTTCTGTGATCTTCCCGATCTTTTGGCGTTGCTGGACTCACTAGTGTTTTTTTTCTTTTTAAGAATGTACAAAGCAGTTGATTTGGCCACACCTAATGTTTTTCCTATCTCTCTGATGGGTTTGTTTTGATTTCTCAGCCTAAGAATGGCTTTCTTCACTGATAGTGATGCTCTTTGGACTTCATATTGAGAGTTGACCTCACCAGAATCCAAATACTACACTTGAAATGAACTCTAGACCTTTTATCTTCTCCTAGTAAATGAAATAATGAGGTAATAACACACAACTGGCCATGGAACAGGTGAGCAGCCAATTGTCCAGTTACTCACAAAAATGTGTTGTAAATCCTCCATTGTTCCCCTGATTTGGGCATAAAAAACCTTCACATTAAAGCCTAAAGTTTGCACTTAAAGCACATCTTGACTGTTTCTTTTCAAACCCATTGTGGTGGTGTACAGAGATGAAATGCTGAAAATTATGTCAGCGTCCAAATATTTCTGGAGCTGACTACACAATGAATACCCATGTAAGTGTGAAGTCATGTACTATCTGCACTCACCTGAGGCAATTCAAACATACAGCACGTGGTGTACGGCAGAAGTGTCACATAAAGTGTGTGTGCACTCACATTCCCAGCAGGGAACACTTATTGAACGTGTGGTGAGTCATGTTGTTAAGCACTGACAGATCCTCCCAGATAAAGGGGATAGAAGTGTGGGGATGACGGAGGGAAGGCGTTGGAGGGGAAGATAGCGAGTAGATGGCTGGCAGAGGCGTTTTACTTCACTGAGCTTCATCACATGGAAGGATTTTTCCTCTCAGAACATATGAGAAGAGCTTAGTCAAGCCTGCATCAATCATGTCCAACTGCACTGGACCAGATAATAATGGTCAAAGCTGACATTTCAGATTTTAGAAAACTAATTTAATATTTCCCACATGTGGTTTTAAGACAACTTTATTCACAAATTGATGCAAAATGTACAAATCATAACAAACAAAACATATTACTGGTGGAGCACTTAAAGGTTGTAGGAGTTATTTGCATAGATGAGAACATATATGAAGATATACTGATATAACCTCATATCTGTGAGTTGACTACAGACCTGCTGCTTGTAGCTAATTACCTCAAGAGCTGCAATCAGTAAAGTCAGAGAATGAGCCAATAAAAATCAAAAACCACACCTGATTTTAAATTTGGTTTGAAGCGGTCTCTGCGCATCGATACACTGCTTCCAGTGCTCCTGCAACAATTAGAACGCCCCCTCAAGTTCTGTTGCTGCTGGATCAAAGTAGCAACCCTTCAAAACTGAATGTCATATTGGAGAAGAGGAAGAAGGGAGCCAAATGTTGTGAGTAGGGCAGATGGTGAGCAAAGATACAGTTAGTAAGTCCAAAACATTTTCTTTTGCACTGACTCAGACACCATAGAACATACAGTAGCACTCACCGCTGACGAATTCCCAGTTAGTGTTGAGCAAAATGACGAGCATACTTTTGGTCAGACTGCTGACCTAAAACACCTTCCTCAGTCTTGGAAGTTACTTCCTCAAATGATCGGTGGGCTTCATTCAAGTTATTTATTGATGTATTTTTATGAATAGACTGTACAGCATTTATGTTAAAATATTTTAAATAATTTGGATAAGAAAAGCAGCTATTCAGTCAACATGAATCCAACTCTTTTTACCTTCTTTTTTTCTCTGTACCCATCATAAGGAAAGAAAACCTGGGGAAATTGGCTTTACTGATTGCCTTACATCAACATAGACAATATAAATTAACAGATTGTGTGTTATGTTTTCCTTCAGATTTCATTATTAAACAAACCAGTTGTAGGGTTCCAATTAGGTGCATCAAACTGGACTGCTTGACCGCTAGTTTTCGCTGTCATTCCACATCTGCCAGGCAATTTTTTTATGCAGCTTAAAAACAAATGGACTTTTACAATAAAAAAGGCCAATTTAACTATTATCATTTTTAATTGGAAACTCTGATTCAAATAAAGCAACATTCTGGAAGGTAGTGAATTCTATCGACCAGTGAATCCTCTTCCTTTTCATCCCCTTACCACAGTGGATAGAGGTTCAATATCAGCTCATAAAGAGATTTCTGCAGCTTTTATTGATCTTTTTCCATCTGCCGGTAATCTTTTTGATGAAACTCGTGCAGTACTCCCTCCATATGCTGCTGATCCTGATATGCAGGTGATGCCAGCTGTTTTATGTTACAGCTGTTCTCTTCTAGCAAATGTTGCCGTTTGAGCTCCAATTGTTAAAATATATTTTTAACCTTTCATTTTTATCCTTAGCAGTTTCTAAGGTCTAGAAGGTCACTTATGTAACTCTTTTACGTAAGAGACGGTGGAACATTTGACCTCAATAATTATAGGCCAATATCTAAATTATCATGCCGAGCAAAAATACTAAGATGAATAATCAGCTTAAACCATTTCTTTCAGCATATTCTATTCTTAGCATACACCCATTGTGTTGTGTAGAGAAAAGAACATCATTGTTACTGCTGCCAGTTAAATTTACAACATTATCAATGTGGCTCTCGACAGGAATGAAAACTGTGCTGCTCTTTTTAAATTATTTTTTCATAGATCTTTAATACAGCTGATCAGGCTTTGCTTCTGTGTCAGATTTGAATAAATTACATAGAATTGGTTTAAGAGTTACTTCATGTATAGACGGCAGGGTTTATCCCATGGAAAAGTCAAATATGAATTTGTGAAATTGCTAAAGGTGTTCCACAAGGGTTAATCCTGGGTCCTTTTCTGTTTACTCTTGATATAGATGAAGCTGTTTTCTTCTGTGGCTGGATGTAAAGTACACCTTTATGCTTATGACACTAACTTGTACTGTAATGAAAATACTATTTAGACTGCAAGTAAATCCCTTCAGCACTGCTTTACTGAATTAGAAGTTGCACTAGATAACCATAAATTCATACTAAATGCAGATACGGTTCAACACATCTTTCACCAGGGCCAAAATTATCATGAAAATCTAATCATTTCTGCCTTCTTTTACAGGAACAAATCATGTTTTCCATTGTCATTTTATTGACATTTTATACATGCATGCATCACCTATGACAACAGTAACTGTTTATCAGTGCACACGAAGATTTATTGTCAGTGACAGTTATTATGCTCATTACTGTGAGCTGTGTGCTGAGGTTGGGTGGTCCTCCCTCTATAGACATGATAGACATGAAGTTTAACTTATTTATGAGGTTCATTGTGGTTTTCTAATCCCTTACATTACTTCAGTGCTGTCTTTTAATGTGGGTCCTGATCAAACACGCTTAAAAGATTGGATTATGTTACATATACTGATTGTTTTTACTGAGCTTTCATTTTCACTATATCTGCACCTACACTCTCAAATAGCATGCTGAACAATCTAAAGACTGCTTCATTTTATCCCTAGGGCAATTTAGGTCTTTAATTTCATCTTATCTGAACCAGTTGTTCTTGTTTCACTTTGTCTTAAATCCTAATTGCTCTGTTTGTTCTTAATGGCTTGATATTTTACCTTCTTGCCTTTTTAATATTTGTATCACTAAATTTGATATAAGTATCATATTTATATGCCTACATCTTCTGTTGATTTGTGTCATTGCTCAGGTAAATGAGTCCTCCGCGCCAAATAATCACACGTTGAATTAATGAAAAGCAAAGTTAATTGAGTCACAGCTTCACAACAAAAAGATCCCACAATGTCAAACAATCCTTTAAACTGCAAAAAGGCTGCATAACAAAGACTGGAGCACAACAGTAACTCTAGAGTAATCATGCCAGGCATATTGATTTAATAATGATTTTATTTCTCTCTGATGAAGAGAGGAAACTGAATGTGACAACCTGGGAGCAGCAGCAGTACCTTTTGTATTCACTTCATAATCACTGCTTTATTTTCCAACTGTGCATCAATTATACCCAGCAGAATGTATAAAAAGAGTCCTCTAATTAATGCATGCATCCTGAATATAATTGAATCAGAGATGCTGGCAACAGCAGGAAAACAGGCTCCAGCAAAGGATTTACTTTGTCACAAGTGTAATTTTTTCAGTTATATTTTGCTTTTTAGTTCCCAAAAGCATCAGAGAGACAAACAAGTGAGTGTGGAAAAGGCAGTTCCAAAACACATTGTTTTGATGTTTTTGAAAAATTAACTAAACGTGAATACATTAGAGCGTGATGCATGTTTGGCGCCTGCTGCCACCTCACTGATTATTAGGTTTAAGGCACTGCATGACTTCATATGGCTCCAGGATCACAGTAGTTGTTGCTGTGTGGGGAAACTTTGATTCAAGCTGTAGAGAGGCAAAGCCTCTCAGAGTGTGAAGGATTCAGAAATGATCAAATTTGATGTTGGGGACAACAATCAACTCTCCATATACTTCTAATTTAAATCTCATAATAAGTTACCATTGCCTGGGATTCCCTTACTGTTCTGCCATTTGGTGTTTTCACTAAAAACATGAGCAGCTAGAAGAAGTTGGATTTGTGATCTTTAATATCTAATCATCAGTGTGGAGGCAGCAGGGGATGATCGTGTGAACTGAGTGACTCACATCCAAAGCCAAATTTTCTTTTCTTTTTTTTATCAGGCTTTTCCATCAGAGCCTGAACTGAGACTTAAAGTAACAACAAGATAACAGCCAGAGAGTGCGGATCAGGAGAAATCAAAGGGAATATCAAATGTGAACATTCATCTTCAGGACTTGTCCACTGCAACAGAGTGAAGTACATATACATATGTATACACATATATACACATGTATCCAATTGTTTGTATCCAATGAGCCCCGTTTAAATGACCTCAGGGAAGTCAGCTGTAGTCACTCATAATCACTCACAAGAAGTTAAGAAGCCATGCTTTGAAGATCGTTTCATTGACACAACTTTCTAAGTCACCAAAATTGCTATTTCATGTTGCTGTATGTATATTTTTGACCCAGCAGATTTGGTCACTTTTTCTGTTCACCCATAATATTGTGGATTACAATATAATATTGTGAGTGGTGTCAGATACATGCATAATTTCAAGCTGCTGGGACTTTCAAAAACTGATGGCCTGCATTCCAACAAAGTGGGCTCACACGTTCTGGCAACAAACTTAATGCACAATATCCACCAAAACTGATCAGCCTCCAGCATAAAAAGCGTGGACAATAGTAATCAGTTCATCGTCTCCACACCTGCTGCCATCAGCAGCTGACATCCCCAGGGAGGAGTCGCTTTACTGGGCACGCACTGTTAAATTGTCCACAGACCATTCACAGGCTGTGTTCCACTGCAACACACACTTCACACATATCAACAACATGATCCGATCAGTTTGTGCCATCTATCTGCTCACCAGCTACGATTTCCATCAGTGTGACTGAAAGACCTCATAGGTTGTTGTTAAAATCTAACCTGACAAATTCACAGTCACTTATAAGATTGAAACTCCAAATTCACAGCAGAGTAAATTTTAACAACCTCGTATGTATCCTTGAATTGGGTCGATGTTGTCAAACACTAAGTAAATACGTGAATGGCATTCCTCTTAAAGTGGTTTATGGCACTTCTTAACAATAACAATAATTCAATATCTCATCTTTTATCCCCATTGTTTTAGCAATTGTTCACTGATATAACATACCTATTGTGTTAAGCAGCAAATCTCTGAATTTGTCTCACACAGACTTAAATTGTTTTGCAGAGGAAGTTTAACTATAACTGATCACTTGCTATTCACCGGCATCATTTCTGCTGCATTTAAAAATACTGTAATTAAACCATTGGTTCAAAATAAGAGAGAAAAATTCAAGTGAAAAAGTTGTGTTTGGAAAATTCCAGCTGAATTTCAGAGTTCAGACCAGTACAGAAATAGCTCTAGTCAAAGTTGAAGTTCTTACATGGTTCAGGTCTAACGTGCTCCATGATTCTTTGTGGCTGTGGACGACCACCTCTAGAATAAAATAAACGAGGTGTCCCACAGGTCTCTATGTTCGGCCTATTTCTTTTCAGGCTACGTATGTTACCATTCAGTAGTATAATTGCAAACTGCAACATCAGCTGCTAGAATTTCACAGACAATTCCTGACTATACGTCACTCTAGGCTCAAATGATTATGGCTCTATCAGTGATTCGATTCCATGCATCTCTGACTTGCAACTGGAAAGATTCATAACTTCTTAAAACTAATTCAAGACAAAACAGATTCAAAACCTGCAGAAGAAAAACTGTCTGGCCAATAATTTACTTTACAAAACGACTGGTTAGTTACAGCTCGTACAGGTCACAGCAACACATGTTCTGACAAAAAAATAGTCAGAGCTCACATTAGTCCAATCTTAAAGTCTTTACATTGGCGACCACTCATTCACAGAATTCATTTTCAGACTATGTTGCCATTTTTAAATCACTGAATGGCCTTGACCCATTTTATCTGTCAGAGGGAGTTAAGACATATGTGGTTTCTTAGATCCACTGGCTCAAAGTTTGAATTGTTCCTGAGGTTAGAACTGAAAGGTAGCTTTTGTTACACTCTAAAACTCCTGCGACAGTCTCTCCAAAGGGTCTTCTAGAGGCCGGTTTCTGACAGCCAGAGAGCCAAAGTGTAGCTCAATATTTTTGAACCAATTTTCAGTCAAGCATCACCTTTTCATGCCAGGGTGTGAGATGTGATATTCAGCCATAGACCGGCTTTTTGCACCCAGCAGTTATAGTAATTAGGTAGACAGAGACAAGCTGGATAATTGCAGCTGATAGGGGTTCAGTACTGTCAGCAGGGCCGGCACTCAGCCAGCACTCATGAATGAGAAGAAGAGGGCGCTCAGGTCTGGTAACAGGGAGGTAATAAAAGGTTTCCGCAACAACTGGCAGAGATTATATCAGAGAGGGAAAGGAGGCTTATGGGAGGAAGAGGCTGAAACAAAAAAGGGGGGGCATCATTGTAGATGAGAGCATTAACAGAATGTATGTTTGAATCATACATGTTAGCTGCCTTATTTTCTTCCTTTGTTGTCACATAGACCTCTTTCACACACCTAACGAAACCGTTCCATTAAGTGTCCCAGTAAACCATTACACTGAGTCAGACTACCCAGTACTAAGGTCCTGGCATTGATTCACCGACATGGAAAGCATTTGTTTTAGTCAAAAGTCTGCCGAAAAGAAGGTCTATTGTTGTGTATCATGACAGAGTACCTACCACCTGTAGATCAGTGGACCTGTGCAAAACTACTGGCTTCACTGTTAATAGCATCACCCCAACACACATGTGTGCCTGTGCACCTTTATGTGAGCAAGAAACAAAACAGTGGCATGCGACAGTCAAAAACTCCAAAGGGGAAGCTGTAATTAATGATTGCATCCAAATGGGTTATTATTATAAAATGTTATTTCATCATTCTTGCCTTCAGATTAATTGGAGTTTTGTTTCATTCTGTTTTTTTAATGTCCCTTTTCTAAGTCTGCTTTTATGGTTGATTTGATTCCATAATTACAGTTTTCACCAGGCACCAGCCCTCGTCCCTGAGCCAATTACATGTCCCCAGCCTCCCGTAACAGTGTGTTCATTCAGTATTCATAAAGACATTAGCCATGAGAGGCAACAGTAACAAATGTGAGTAGTACATGTTTAGATGTGAGGCAGCTCGTACAAGGTGAAATGACTGTAGCTGTAATGTGTCTCTGATGACCACAGACAGAGCAACATATAGATTATTTTCAACAGAATCACACAGAAATGATCCAGTTTCATTGAAACTAAACGGTATGAAATTTGTGCTTTGAACACTCTGAGTTCGTGCCTTAGCAGATGACCAGTGTAGCTCAGGGTAGTTACAGCATATATGCTTAGAATAAATGCTCATGATGTTTAATGCAAAGTGTATCATTTATTTAACAGACATTCCTCAATGGTTTGAAGATGTTGTGAAGTGGTGTGGGATCATGGCAATTGTTTTCACCGGTACTGCTGAAGGAAATCTTTCTGATTTGACTCTGGCAGAAATCATGCTCACGGATGTGGCCGTGTAGTAAAGTTTGATTTAAGTGAGGTGTAGTCACATATATTCATGTTGACTGTGTAGATGCACAGTCATCCACGCCTTCAGAACTGAAGAAGTCCAGAAAGAGTCTAGTTGCTGACAGTTGTTGCTGAAGTCACATAATTTTGCCCCTGTGCACCACCCAGTAAATCTGAAATGAACCAATCAGGTGTTGATGTTAATTTCAACTTTTTCCAAAGGATTTAACAAAACCATTCAATTAACTGTTTAGGAATTACTGGCATTTTTTACATAGCCACTTTAGTTTCATAGGTTCAAAATGATTTCCTAAATTAATATAATTACAAATACAAGGATTGTTTTTAATGCTTAGATGAAAACCTTTTAAATTCAGTGATAGCGAAGACCAGAAAACATTGGAAACACCGAATGCTGAGTTTCCTCCAGGCCTTTACAGCAGCCACCTTCAGTTGCTGCATATATATGGATCATTCTGAACTCAGTTTTGTCCTCAGTAAGTGAAAGCTGCTCCGTTGATCTGAAGTCAGGTGACTGGCTTGACCACTGAGTAACTTTCCATGTCTTTGCTTTAAGAAGCTAGGAAGTTGCCTTAACAGCATTGTGCTTTAGGTCATTGTCCTTCTGTACAGTGAAGCACCACACGATCAGTTTTGCAGTATTTGACTAAACTTGAGAAAATAAAGGAGTCACATCATCAATAAACACCAGTGAATCATGTCAGTCACTTAACACCGCCTCAATGTTTGACTGATGACATGGTCTGCTTTGTTCAAGGTGTGGTGCACACCAAAATTGGGTGGCCACTTATGTGTGTACTTCATTTAACCTGCTAAATATGTTGTTTCAATCAATCATTTATTTACTGTTTCCTAAGACCTTATATTTGCCCTCGTAATTTTGGATGTTATTTATGTCGATTCATTTTCCATATGTAGTGTGGAAAGAAATAATAATTATAAGCAGCATACAGGTGGAACTTTTGGCACGGGAGCAGTTGCACCCCGGGTTGTCTAAGGGGGGGGAGCATCCGCCCACACCTCAGACACAAACTGGATGAGAAGCTGAATGCTCCGTGTCTTCATTGCTGCTTAACTTTTCTGTTTTATACAGGTTAGTAATTGGTTAAAATGACCACTGTAAACGCTGTAAAGCCACCTTAACCTGGGGAGATGTCACAAAAGTATTGCAATACTATTTTAGCCTCCCAATTAATATTGGAAAAATCGCGCGTTTGTGTGTGTGTGTAACGCGGCCATTTCAGGTGTCACTGAACGGGCAGGAACTATGCCGCGGGAAGTCTAGTTGCCATTACCCGAGTATTGTCTCGTAGGCAGGTCTTTGGGGTTTAAGTAGTTTTTATTTTGCAGTGTTTTATATTTGCTTATGGATAATGTGCACATTGTTATTAAGGTTTCAGGATTGAATTTAACTGAGATTGTACTGTATGGCTGTTGAATGTAAAAGGTTACTATGATATATATGAATATGGTTGATATAATTGTTTTATGTTGAATTTTGAAAATAAGACACAAACTGGATGAGAAGCTGAATGCTCCGTGTCTTCATTGCTGCTTAACTTTTCTGTTTTATACAGAGATTCATCTTCTGTTGCTGGGGCCCCCTCCAAAGCCGGGGACCTGTAACAAAGGCATTCCTTCTCTTCACATATTTTTGATGCAGGTTCATCTTGGTTTCATCTGTCCAAACACTTGATCCAGAACTGTACAGGATCATCGAGATGTTTTCTGACAAAGTCTAATTTCTGTTTTTCAGTGTTTTCAGTGGTTTGCATCTTGAGGTAAACTCTCTGTATTTACATTTTTGAAGGCATCTCTTGATTACTGAATCCAACCTGCTACAGAGTGCTGTTGATGTTTTGAAGGAGTTCTGCAATCTTCCACTGATGTTATCTTCACTTGTCTTTTGGTGTGGTTTTTTTTTTGGTATTTCTGAGCTCACTGATGTATTTCTCCTTTTAAACAATGTAGCAGACAGTTGTTACCTCTTCATTTGTCAGGAGGGAAACAAGCCATGAAACTGCATCGGTCAGTTATCCAGTTACTTCTGAGAGTGAAAACGGAGGCATTATGTAAGAAATGGCTGTAATTTCTGAACAAGTGATGCAATATTTTGACTAAAAAGCTGAAAGTCAACACATCAGTGACATCTCGACTGCTTCATATTCGTTGTGATGTGTGCAAATGCTGAATTATGAACTCACTTTTTCAAATAATTTAACAAAACAACAGCATTACTCTACTTCTTTTTGGATATTTAGAAAAGTTAAGTATTACACCTTTAATTGTGCAACTTTTTTACCACCTCAGTATGAATTTGTGACACTGGCTTGACTGACACGGAACAGATAAACATTCTTGATAATGACAAGCTAAATATGAACAAGAAAAGTAGTCATTTACTAATATTTATACTATATTTTACTTTCACAGTTTGTCCTCTCACCCTCTTTGCATTAACAACTTATCCCCATAGTTGCCATAGCAA
Source organism: Acanthochromis polyacanthus (assembly GCF_021347895.1). Lineage (NCBI taxonomy): Eukaryota > Metazoa > Chordata > Actinopteri > Pomacentridae > Acanthochromis > Acanthochromis polyacanthus. Next base: position 21,749,985 of record NC_067123.1, read on the forward strand.
CATCCCAAACTAATCTGGCTAAATAGGATGCAGAAATAAAGGTGCCTCAGGTGCAGGGAGCTGATAATGTCATCCACTACAATCTGAAGCTGCAAAAAGTGATGTCAGAAACCGACAGTCCGAAACACTTTGGAGTTTTTCCGAGAAACAAGTAGACTAACATACAGTAGCATGAAGTTAATCAGCACCTCGTTTAACTGTGAAAAAAGAGATATACCATCTGGTGCTGTCTGCTGAAACACTGGCATTTGACTCAGGCTAATTAGAGGCATTTAACTATCAGAGCTGGGTTTTAGACAGAGTGAATTTCTTTGCTCATTCAGTGTCTTGTCAGAGCTAGAGTTTATTTTTCCTTCCAGTGATGGAGGAAATGGTCGGCTGCTCTCAGATGATCCAAAGCACTCTGAATTTGCAAAAAAGCTTCGTGGCAGCTCTGGTATATTGCTGCTATAATCACTGCTGATCAAACAAACAGATAATGTTCCTACTAATGGCCTTAATGTCCACACATTAGCCACAGTAATCTAAGTGTGTGTTAGTGTGTGTGCATAGGGGCAGAAGTGGCGCTGTGTGAGCCTTTGGTTTATAGTGTGTGTGTGATTTTACAAGCCTTTAAGGTGTGTGCGTGCGTGTGTGATCTGACAATTGCAGTGAAGACTGACAGAATGGATTTCCTGTTTGACCCATAAGAAGACACAGTCGATCGATGCTCTTTGACGCAAGCACACACTCAACACTGACTCACACACATTTGTTTCTCTACCTTTGTGAGGACCAATGATTACTATAAATCTAATTTTCCTACATACAAAACTGAAATACGCCATTTTTACAATTATATATGTGCGCATTGAGTAAATAGGTAAAACATATACATATATAACACAGCTGTGGACATGTTAGAAAGTTTGCTTTTCAATTTAATATGCTATACCAGTATTTATTTACTGTTCCCATCTGTGCTAAACTAGTGCTACACATGTCAAGAACCCACAGTATTCCTATTGACTTCAACGTTCTTTTGTTCTATGGAATGCAAAGTTTGACATTTTGGGAAATCATTACTCAGATTAATACTTAATGCATTTATGTCTGTGCATCAGTTGTGAAGTGAAATCACCGACTGGATATAAAGATGAATGAATTGAAATTTTGAAACACAATGTCCTGACTCTGGCCCTCACCACCTTGCAAGTTCCTGACTCCTCTTAACTCCCGGCTAATGCAAAAATTGGCGAAGAGGTGGAGCATAAGTGGAGCTGAGGCGGGACATGCTCACTTCTCTGGAGCATGGACGGTCCTCTGGCCAGAGCACACTGGTGCAAAAAAGGCCTTTTTGTATAATTCTGATGTGCACATTATTTTTCAGTTTTGGGTAACTTTACCTCTTTTAAACCTCAGGAAGTTAACCACTTACCTTTGTACCATTTAAAGCTATTCATTGGACCTAAACTACTTGAATTTCAATAAAAAAAATTGGAAAAATTGGGGCATTCTAAAACTTTTCACTGGTAGTGTACTTGCAAATCTAACCTCATGAACTCATGGGTGTACCTTCATGTTTAGACCTGAACACACATCACTCTGCTTATGTTTCCGTAATGAGAGTGTTACAATGCAGGAACTGAGAGCTCACACAGAGAACAAAAGAAAAGAAAAAGTTTAGACTTTAGCCTGCACTTTAAATATTTCTATTTGATACATCATAGGGCTGTATAGACAGGGAAAATAAAAGAGCATAGAGTGCCAATGTTTCAATCCAATGTTTCCTCAGTGCAAAAATGGTCCAACATAAACTGAAACATTTTCACTTTGGTTCTCTTTTCACTTACTGCTGTGTGAACAGAATCTAGTCTCTTGTATGAACTCATTATTTGTCTTCATCTGCTGCACAGTAGTCATTAATGAAAACGTTACTATTTATTTACGGCATACTGAAAAGCTAAGAAAGTCAGCAACTTCATTACTAGACTGTAATGTAGCAACATCAGACAGTGATTGCCCAACAATGAGGAAATAGAAATGTAACTTTGGAAAGCCTACTGTTTGTGTAAATGAGTATAGTATCAATAGTATTGCAGCTTCACTTTACATTGTCACAATGAATCAAATCAAATAGGCTGTATTTGAGGTTTCTCCATCATTACACACACCGTCTATGTCAGGAGGTCACTCAAAAAGGTATTTGAGGGTACTATGTTTACTCTGAACAATACATTGACCTGTGACTCCAGTCTAATGTCTACAAATGTCTCGGAACCTTCCCAAAGTAAAGTGGCTGATATACTATTGCATAGTGTGTTAGATGCATAATATGACTGCCACTGTGGATCTGCTGTTGGCTGCTCCCCGGGGCACTAGTGGTAAAGGCCAACCTCTACATCAAAACACAAAAAAGGAACAATTATAATAATGAGGCTCTTTTATTGTTCATAAAAATTAATTAAAGATATTCAGTCTTCAATTAGCACCACAATCACAGCCGCTGTCTTACTGCACCTCCACACGCATGCACAAAACCACTCCCAATCAGTACCAATCAGAGTGAACGTGATGCTTCAGACCCTGCTACGGTGCAAATTAAGCAAAGACGAACCACCAGCCCCGACTATAACCACACCCTAAATCTAACCCCAGCTGCCTCCAAGTGTGGATGAATTAAAGATGTTTTCTTAGAATTATTGCAAAGTCGTTTTTTTCCAATCCAAGATCAGACACGCACACACACAGTCGGTGGTATGAGTCATGCAGCAGCTGGACAACACACAGATGACTGATAGGAAGCGGTAAATGGAAGTTCACTGAGACTTAGGCACTGTTGATTTGCAGACAAGAGGGGTTTACAGATTTAAAGATTAAAAAAAGATTTAAAAAAAGAGGTAAAAAGTACAAGAGCAAAGGGTGGATGAAAGCTGTGCTGGTGGTGTGTTTCCTCTGTCCTGCAGAACTGTTTCATCCCATCCGAGCAGATGAAACAGCTAGCTGTCAGTCCAACAATGATATGTACAACCCACCAACTACCAGCTACGCACATTCATTCATTTCCATGCACATTCATATACAAGCTGTAAACACACACACGCACACACACACAGCCACAACCACAACTACAAGCTCGCTCCATCACTGCCATGCAGCGTCTCTCTCTCTCCCCCCCCTGAGGGCCACCTGGCAGCGACTTCTCTCACCCGTCGCAGTACAGGGATCCAATCATGACTGATGGCCTGTCACACACATGACAACACACGCAGCGAACGAGCAGATGCACGACTGTGCTGTGAGCACACCCACACTGACACAAACATACTCCCCCCCCCCTCCCGTATGGGGGTCAGCGGGGTCTCAAAGTGTGAATGTGTCGAACTGAAAATGGTCTTCTGGACATACACTCAACAAAAATATACACACGTGGACAAAATTGTTGGTACCCCTCAGTTAAAGAAGGAAAAACCCACAATTCTCACTGAAATCACTTGAAACTCACAAAAGTAACAATAAATAAAAATTTATTGAAAATTAAATCATCAAAATCAGCCATCACTTTTGAATTGTTGATTAACATAATTATTTAAAAAACCAAACTAATGAAATAGGGCTGGACAAAAATGATGGTACCCATAACTTAATATTTTGTTGCACAACCTTTTGAGGCAATCACTGCAATTAAACGATTTCTGTATTTGTCAATGAGCGTTCTGCAGCTGTCAACAGGTATTTTGGCCCACTCCTCATGAGCAAACAGCTCCAGTTGTCTCAGGTTTGATGGGTGTCTTCTCCAAATGGCATGTTTCAGCTCCTTCCACATATGTTCAATGGGATTCAGATCTGGGCTCATAGAAGGCCACTTTAGAATAGTCCAACGCTTTTCTCTCAGCCATTCTTGGGTGTTTTTGGCTGTGTGTTTTGGATGGTTGTCCTGTTGGAAGACCCATGACCTGCGACTGAGACCAAGCTTTCTGACACAAGGCAGCACATTTCTCTCCAGAATGCCTTGATAGTCTTCAGATTTCATCGTACCTTGCACACTTTCAAGACACCCTGTGCCAGATGCAGCAAAGCAGCCCCAAAACATTACTGAGCCTCCTCCATGTTTCACCGTAGGGACAGTGTTCTTTTCTTCGTATGCTTGGTTTTTGAGTCTATGAACATAGAGTTGATGTGCCTTACCAAAAAGCTCCAGTTTGGTCTCATCTGTCCAAAGGACATTCTCCCAGAAGCTTTGTGGCTTGTCAACATGCATTTTTGCAAATTCCAGTCTCGCTTTTTTATGAGTTTTTTTCAGCAGTGGTGTCCTCCTTGGTCGTCTCCCATGAAGTCCACTTTGGCTCAAACAATGACGAATGGTGCGATCTGACACTGATGTACCTTGGCCTTGGAGTTCACCTTTAATTTCTTTGGAGGTTGCTCTGGGCTCTTTGGATACAATTCCAACAATCCGTCTCTTCAATTTCTCATCAATTTTCCTCTTGCGGCCACGTCCAGGGAGGGCTACTGTCCCGTGGGTCTTGAACTTCTGAATAATATGAGCCACTGTTGTCACAGGAACTTCAAGCTGTTTAGAGATGGTCTTATAGCCTTTACCTTTAAGATGTTTGTCTATAATTTTTTTTGGGATGTCCTGGGACAATTCTCTCCTTCGCTTTCTGTTGTCCATGTTCAGTGTGGTACACACCTTTTCACCAAACAGCAGGGTGACTACTTGTCTCCCTTTAAATAGGCAGACTGACTGATTATGAGTTTGGAAACACCTGTGATGTCAATTAAATGACACACCTGAGTTAATCATGTCACTCTGGTCAAATAGTTTTCAATCTTTTATAGAGGTACCATCATTTTTGTCCAGGCCTGTTTCATTAGTTTGTTTTTTTAAATAATTATGTTAATCAACAATTCAAAAGTAATGGCTGTTTTTGATTATTTAATTTTCAATAAATTTTTATTTATTGTTACTTTTGTGAGTTTCAAGTGATTTCAGTGAGAATTGTGGGTTTTTCCTTCTTTAACTGAGGGGTACCAACAATTTTGTCCACGTGTGTAAACGCAACACTTTTGTTTTTGCTTCCATTTTTTATGCTCCCTCAAATCTTGCCACATCTGTGGCATTGTGCTGTGTGATAAAACTGCACCTTTCAGAGTGGCCTTTTATTGTGGGCAGTCTAAGGCACACCTGTGCACTAATCATGGTGTCTAATCAGCATCTTGATATGGCACACCTGTGAGGTGGGATGGATTATCTCAGCAAAGGAGAAGTGCTCACTATCACAGATTTAGACAGATTTGTGAAAAATATTTGAGAGAAATGGGGATATTGTGTACGTGGAAAAAGTTTTAGGTCTTCGAGTTCATCTCATAAAAAATGGGAGCAAAAACAAAAGTGTTGTGTTTATATTTTTGTTGAGTGTACTTTTGTAGTGTAGTGTAGTTGTAATGTATTAGACCTGGTTCCAAAGTGTGGGCATGAAAAATTGTTAAAAAGTCACCACTGACTTTATAGAACAGAACATGCAGGCAATATTTAAGCAAAACCACAATGTTAGAACAGTGCTTTATTCTATTCTGACCACATCTTTCCCTTGAACAATTACACTGATTATTCTCGTCCGTGTTCTTAGTAAATTTTTAACTAGTTCAAATGATTTAGTGAATCTGCTTGTTCCATTTAAACTTAAGGCTGCTATAATCAATAATTTATTATGAAAGCTCATAAAATGTCAAACTGAACACAGCGTTAAAGTGCTGCTCGAATTGATGAACCTGCGGAGACCTGTCGCCTGAATTTGCAGTTTTAAAGTGAATTTCGGGTTATTTTTTTACCTGTTAGGAACACTCTCATAGCATTGTTTTTATGCTATCACTCTCTACAATCTCTAGTTTATAAAACCATTGTACATTACCTGCTCAGCACCAAATAGCACACAGACAGTTAGACGAAGCAATTAGCAGTTAATTAGCCATTCCTTGCTGTCAGGGCATCACCATCCTGTTTTCTAGTGCACGTCTGTGGAACATGTATGCTCAGCCCCCAGTTCTACTTTGTATAGAAACGAAGCCTGCTGTTTGAGGCAGACGCTGTCCAAAAGATGCGGAAACCAGAAATAGACCTGTATTCTAATGGCATTTCATTCTAGTTGCCCAGGAGCCATTAAAGCTGGAGTTTGCTGTCCTGAGTGTGGCTCATTTGTTCAAATCTCAAGACTGCCACAAATTCTGTGATGCCTCATTAGTAAAGCAAACGAGCGCCACCATAATCAGCATTAGGATGATGCCTTGGATATTTAGAGGAATGTTTATTGCAAGTTAAAAACAATTAACTGACTTCTCAACTTGTCCCAAAAAGTGAAAAGTGACCCCAAACTTTTGAACGGTAGTATAAGTTTGATTGCGATTACACTCTAAAACACCAATAAAACCCATAAAACAGCAGGCAGGTTGTCAGTATTTTGGAAGAATTTCTGTTCAGTCTGCACTAAACCTGCTGCAAAAGAACAATCCTCTGTGGCCATCCTACAGGGTTTCTCCTTCAACCTTGCACTTGCCTTGTGTGAAATTGAACAGCATGCTCCGGTGCAGTGCCTCCTACGCCTCTTGTGGCCTGAGCCTTCAGTATTGAACACCTCTTGTGACAAGAAGGGAATAAGGGTACGCTTGTGTTCGGCTGCTCATTCTACCTGGGTGAGTGAACACCTTGATAAGCAGTACCACGCACTCATAGCCCACATGCGCATCGATCAGTAGAGTCCTCAGTGTGCTTTAAATTCAGCGCACAGGCAGTAGGGTACAGGATATGAGTTTTTCCATAGGGCGGTTAGGCTCAACTCCAGATATAGGGTGAGGAGGTGTGATCTGATTAGGAAGCTTCATGAGTGCTGAATTGGTTCCTATAGCACACTGTAATGATGCTGTCACTATCATTCTCCTTGTGTTCCAGCTTCCGCCTTCCCTCTCAGCTTCTCTCTGTGTTCATGTGTTCATATTTGTGTGTCTTTGGACATAGCCAGTCTTTCTGCTCCTCTGTAACATGTCGCTGCCACACCAGCCTGTCATTACTCCTTTACTTCCTACAAAACACCAGCCCAAGCATCTCCATCACTCTCCACAGGATCATCCCTACAGCGGTAGCTCTCACACTCCCAGGCCAACCTGCTGATCTCTCTGCTTCTCTGTGTGAATCTCCTTGTGTTAATGACTTTTTTCTGTGCCCAGAATCTTCCTCATGTGTCAGGGAGCTTTCGCTTTTTCCAGCCATCAGCCTTCTAACAATCTGATTCTCTGTCACACTTCATCCCTGCCAGCCTGAAAACTGCCTGCAGCTATTCCAAACTCCAGTAAGAGGTGGAAGACAGTTGCCAAAAATTTAGTAATTTTAGTTTAGTTTTGCTTTTTTGCCAGTGTTACTTTGCATTTCACCAGTTTCCGAATGCAGTTATTGTGCCTGAAGCATCAGAAACACAGTAAGGTCTTAAGAAAGTTCAATATAGCAAGGTGATCCTTTTGCATTAGTTTTTACTTTAAGTGTCGCCATTATTAGATTAAAAAAACCGCTAGGTTAGAAATTACCTGATATGTGACAGCTGATGCTTGTGGAAGCTACAGCTAGCAGCTTAGCTTCGCATAGCATAAAGACTGGAAACAAAGGGAAATGCTGCCTGGCACTGTCCAAAGAAAACTAAATCCATTAGCACCTCTAAAGCTCACTGAGCTAACTAACTGAGCCCTGGTTACAGCTTCATATTTGGCCTCTAGAAAGAGTAATATTTGTGAAATGTCAGACTGTTCCTTTCATTTTGATTTAGAATTACTTTGCTTTGTTTTTCTTCACATGCAATTTTACTTTTGTTTTGCTGTTTAATTAGATGTCTAATTCTGTATCTAGAACCTCACAGATCAGTGAGGATTTATCACAGCGCAAAATAACACAATGGCACATTCAGAATCTCACAGCAGATGTGTATGGATGCCGCTGGCAAACTGGTCATTTAGCTCATTGTGGTGCCTCATTTCAAGCTTCTGTTTAAAATGTCATAAAATTAGTTCAATTGCCTTGAACCAACAAAAAGCGCAGCCAGATCATGACAATTCATCATATAACATAATCTATTATTCCCTGAGGGAAATTCTACTGCACTCTACCCTCCAAGTTTTCATTTAGCTGACAGAAAAATAATCAAGCAGCTTCTATTCTTGACCATACGTCCACTTAAAATCTGACAGCACTCGAGACCAAGTGTGACCAAAGTTAGTCCACATGATAGTTTCCACATAGAATTCTGCCAAAAAAAATCCTCCGTCTGACGATGGCTAATACAATGCTTTACATTTGAGCAGAAAATATTTCTTAATGAGTGGAGCCAGATGTAAAATTAAGAAAAATAATATTGGCTAAAGTTACTAAGAGGATGCTTATAGATTTATGATTTAGGCACCAGTTCTAAATATTTCAGTTTTGTTTCTGAGAAGCCATCAGTTGTCAGTATATCAGCTGGAATTTAAAACAATTTGTCACCACAGTTTTAGGCCGATGAATTCTATCGAACCTGCTGCAGAATTTAAAAGTGAGCCGATTTAAGTCATTCTGTCGAACTGTGTATGTATTACAGTAAATCACAATACTGAACCCTCCATCCTCCTCAAAGCACCAGCACAGTCCCTGACAACAGAACAGTAGCTACTCTTTGACTCCCACCATGTACTGGAACATAAACTGAACAACCTTACAGCACTGGGCTGAGAATGCTTACACCAAGAGAGAGGGAAACGAAAAGAAGCACAAACATAAAACCGGTGGCTATCCCAACTGGGCCTTCAATAAGTCAGCCAAGAGATCTGAAACAGCACTACAGCAAGCAGAGGAGAAGAGGCATAAGAACATGGTCATCCCTTATGTGGTACGAGTGTCTGAGAAAATTTGAAGGATTTTTACCGCACTTCAGTCCCAGCAACAGTTCATACATAAAAAACTGGTTCACCCCGGGGATAAAGCAGCCTTACACAAGCCGAGTAATGTTGTATATGCAGTCCAGTGCACTGAGAAGACCTATATATAGGGGAGACTAAACAAAAACTCCACAAGCACATGACAAACACAGGAGAGCAGCTCCTCAGGACAAGACTCAGCAGTCCACCTGTATCTGAAGGATAAAAGGCACTATTTTGAGGACAGTAACGTTCACATTGTAGAGAGAAAAGACAGATGGTGTGAGAGATGGTGAAAAAAGCCATCCATGCTATAGTGGAATCTAATCAGGGGATGTATGATTACCACTTATCATGTACTTACACTAATGCAGCCCTGAGAATCTTCTCGAGTTGCTTTCACTGTCATTACAATTTTTAGTCACATAAGTCTAGGGCTCCTAACCCTTAAATGCATATGTTTTCTTGCAATATCTTTGTAATGAAAAGTTTTTAACATTTCATATTCCAGTTATTCCTCAAAAACATGTTTTTGATATCATTCCATTTCAACGTTTTCGTTACCTTTTATACTTTTAAAGAAGTTGTAATATTTGTATTACTACCCCAAGCTCTTTATCACTGAAAATATCATACAAGAGGTGATGCACAAACTTGGAGGGTGACAGCTGGAGGAAAAGAGTAGAAAAATGTCTACAACATGGAGGTTGACCTTCTTCTATTGCTGTTCTGTGTAAACTTCTTTTTTTTTCAATTATCACAATGTTCAAAATCTGTTATAAAGTGAAAAATAAACATATTTCAAACATGAAATGGTCCTTATGTGGACAAAATGTCACACAAACAATAATACAAATGATTATTCTTAACCAAAAATGGCATAAAAATACATTGATTCTTATACGAGTCATTCTTGACCCATTTATGGAAGAGTGTAGGGTCCAGTCACTCGTGCATCTAAGGGTACTGACTCATGTCTCATATATGAGTCAATTATTTATCATGCTGATATAAATACCTGGAACTCCTCATGTGTCAGTAAATACATCCATGCTCTGACCAGTTAGTTGGACAGCTAATTAACATCAGCTCTGTCAGTAAGCTTTGTGCATTAGATGAAAACATATACAGTAGCTCTGTGAGGTTGTTGAAAAATTAATGTTGAGCTTCATGTAAGAGAAAGAGAAAAAATAAATTCTCAGATGCACATCCCTTTGAATAAAAGCTGCTAATTGAAATTGTAGAATTGCAAAAATTGTACATTAGCTTCATGAAACGATCACAATGTAAGGCTTGGTCGGTACAGTGGATAGTATCTTTCATAACGGTTTCTGTCAGATAAACACACTGTTGTAACCAGTCTTCTCTTGCTGTAGCCCCATGCACATCTCTTATTCATGAGGGAACATTAAAATCTTGGCATACAGCTCTAGGCAACCGCTTGTGAGGATGTAATCTGTGCATATGGTGCAGACAGATTTATATTATATGTAAGTGCAAGTGGAAAGGTTCATGTATTCGCTCAATATGTTATTTCAAATCAGAGTGAGTGTGGTAAGGGAGTTTTGACTTCAGTGTGAAACGTTTGCACATAATGATGTCAATGTAAGATTGGGGAGAGAACTAAAGAGATAATGAAAGAATGTTTCTATGTTAATCATCTCGGCAAGATCAGACGTTTGTTGTAATTAAGGGCCTGAGCACATTTCATGAGTGAGACTGTAGATGAGATTTGGAAGAAATTACAGACACGTGCATCAAATACAGCATCTTCCAGTTAGCACAGAGGTAGTTCCTCATCCTCACAAGAAACGCTGACTGTCCCTGAGGAGAAAATACCAGACGTGTTGTTCAAAACCTACCTGGCAACAGCTTGGATTGTTCAGCTTCTTCTGCTCCCAGTTGCACAAGTGCTCTAGCAACAGATCACACAAACCCTGATTGAAACCTGTGGGACTGACTCTCTGGACGGCTCTTCAAACAGACAGAAGGGGTGCACATCAGAGCAGATTTTATTGTACATTCAGAAGGAACTGTTCTGTCAAATACTGAAAAGAAAGGTCTGTGTTAATTGTGTCTGTATGCAGAAAGCAGAATGTTTCCCTACTTATCAATACTTCAAATATTTTTCGTACATACACTACCAGTCAAAATTTTGGACACACCTTCTCATTTAATGTTTTTTTCTTTTTTTCATGACTATTTACATTGTAGATTCTCATGGAATTCATCAAAACTATGAATGAACTCATATGGAATTATGCAGTCAACAAAAAAGAGTGAAATAAGTCAAAACATGTTTTATATTTTACATTCTTCAAAGTAGCCACCCTTTGCTTTGATCACTGCTTTGCACACTCTTGGCGTTCTCTGGATGAGCTTCATGAGGTAGTCACCTGAAATGGTTTTTCACTTCACAGGTGTGTCTTGTCAAGGTTCATTTGTGGAATTTCTTGCCTTCTTAATGGAGTTGGGACCATCAGTTGTGTTGTGTAGAAGTCAGGTTGGTACACAGTTGACAGGCCTGTTTGACAGTTATTAGAATTCTTATAATGGGAAGAACCAGTCAGCTAAGTAAAGAGAAACGACAGTCCATCATTACTCTAAGAACTGAAGGTCAGTCAGTCCAGAAAATTGCTAAAACTCTGAGTGTAAAAACCATCAAGCGCTACAACGAAACTGGCTCATATGAAGACCACCCCAGGAAAGGAAGACCAAGAGTCACCTCTGCTGCTAAGAATAAGTTCATCCGAGTCACCAGCCTCCGAAATGGCAAGGTAACAGCACCTCAGAGTAGAGCAGAGATTAATGCCACACAGAGTTCTAGTAGGAGACACATTTCTACATCAATCGCCAAGCGAAGTACCTTCAGTGAGAATTTACAATATAAATAGTCATCAACATAAATAAAAACCATTAAATGAGATGGTGTGTCCAAACGTTTGACCGGTAGTGTAGTCTAGCATGACTGTAGATGTCTAGTCTTTTCATATTATGTTTAGCTGGTACAATCTTTGCAATTGTCTGTCGCCAGAACTAAGTTTGGTTACTAAATTTTGTGTTGATCGCACGTGAGGGTCATCACTACTTTTGCTATTTCAAAAAATTGTATGAATGCAAAACAAGCTTTAATTTGGAGTGTAGAGTACTTTGATTTGGACGGACAGTGTGGAGAAACAGATTGGCTCTCAGCATGAATAAATTAAAACTTCAAATCAAACTTCAATGGGAGCCTCTCAGTGACCAACAGACGTGTGTTTTGCTAATCTGTGGTCAGTTATTGTACGTAACTGTGGATGTAAAACACTCTCTTCATAAATGTTAATAAGCTGCTGTGCCCCTGCTGCTTGCTGAATCGATGATGACCACATGCCTTCATCATCATCCTCCCGCCAGCCTGGCCCTGCCCCAGTGTAACGGCACTGCTATATTTAGATCCAGGACCCAGAATACAGTAGCCAAGTAATCACCCCCATCCTGTGTGAGTGATGAACTGCTCCCAGCCTCTCTCCAAGGCTCTCCGGGGGGGTGAGGAGCCTCTTCCAACACCGCCGTGGTCTGTATCAGCAGGTCCATCACAGTAAAGCATACCTGCAATTAAAAACACACACATATCCACAGTGCTGTGAAGGTAATACTCTGAAACATGACTATTTAAACACACTCACTCTCTAATGATTGGACAAATACTCACACAGACTTCAGCCAGTAATCTTATCTGTGAGTGAGTTCACAGATACGCTTCCACAAGAAAAACTCATGAGATATTACTGAGCAGAAAATCACACTTTACTGTACAAAATTTCATTTACGACCAGTAGACACTACCGCACAGAAATACCTTGTAATATTTCATTTTCATAGATTTTCATTGACAAAGAGAGCAGATCTACAGCCGTCATAATGTATCTGCACAGGCCTCTCCCCCTTTAAGATGACTCAAGATCTCAATCTACCCAAACTTGGTTTCCATAGTAACAGTCCCCTCCTCTTTCTCCCTCTCTCCGTCCATTGCCAATCTGTTTTAATTAAAGTGTGTGAGAAGCCAAAGGCCAGTCAGCCAGTCTAGTCGTTGCCTCTGACTCTGTCCTGTCATGTTTGCTCTGACTCACGACTCAGACGTTTTCCCTCCCATCACTCCGCCCTGTCTGCCTGCATGCATGCATACATCCTTCCTCCTTGTTTACTTTCTCTCTGACCCCCTCTGTTCCCCGCGTCATACATATTTTAACACCACCCTCCTCCGTCACAGGTTACTGTATACTGAACGGCTCTGTCATGTATTATGGAAGCACAGCAGATAGCAGACCTGTCGTTGCTTTTATTGCAAAAGTAAATGTCAGGAAACCTCAAAAAACTGGATGAAGGAAATCAAAAAGGACAGGGTGCATTTACCCAACTTTTGCTGAATTTAATTTTTATGGAAGATCCACTCTAAAGTGAAACTTAATGTAGAAATGATCAACAAAACTGATGTGGACCAAGCGGAGAAGGAGTAGCAGAGGAGTCTTAAGACCGCATTAGAGACTCTCACACTGAGCTGAAAGGAAATGAGTGCACATATATTAGATAAATATTATAAATAAAATACCGTGTTTTTAGTTGTTTTCAAAAATTTCAACTGAACGCTGGACTTTCCTTTTACTCTTCCATTGCTGTGTGTCTCACTCTGAAGGAAGTTTAGGATCAACAGTTTCAAAGGGAGGGACTCACGTGCACTAACTTAAATATGCCCATGAGACTGGATTGAACGGAGCCCCCTAGGGGACATCCTTCCTGTTTGTGTTATATCCCTTCCTGTTGTACTTTTTCTCCTCCGCGTTTGTATTTTATTCCTTCGCGTTTGTGTTTTTTTCCTTCGCGTTGTACTTTCTCTCCTCCGCGTTTGTGTTTTATCCCTCCGCGTTTATTTTTTAAGGAACACTTTTGTCATTTTTGCCCTCCGCCTTTATTTTTTAAGGAACACTTTTGTCATTTTTGCTGTTGACAAGTTGTTTTTCAAAGACGGAGTTCGCGTTCAAAGTCGAACTCCGCGTTCAAAGTCGAACTCCGCGTTTAAAAACGAACTCCGCGTTCAAAGTCGAACTCCATCTTGGGCCCGAGCAGTGTCACTCAGTCAGTCTGTTGAGCGTGCAGCAGGGGAGTCAGAGGATGGATTCCTACGGTACTACTTCCTGTCCAAACTTAGTTTGGAGGTTTGCTTTGCCTGGCACACCGGCTGATCATCACCTTGGGACATTACACGCCAAACGGTAAATAATTATTTTAATGAATACCACAGTGCTTCGTCTATTGTTCTGAACTCTGCTGATCTCAAGTCACATTAGCCCTTTCTGTATTTATTGCAGTTGGACTGCTTCGGTTTGCACGCTGGCATGAAGCTAAAAGGAGCGCTCGTTTTTGTTCAGTGGGACCGCGCGCGGGACGGTGCGCTTTTTATACATTCAGAGAAACAGTCGCGGTTTGGTCAGTAGAAACATTGACAAAGTGTTAGTTTTCATGGAAAACATGAAATTGCCTGGGTGACCCCAAACTTTTGAATGGTAGTGTATGTAAATATATACATAAAACTTAATAATTACTGCTTATTATCTAATGCCATCTTTTAACGATTAATCATTTATTCTTTTAACTGATTCAGAACCAGCTTGGTATTTTTTTGTTGCACAAGTAAGTGTGAGCACTCCTTTCTGTCCATTACTTATTTTATTTAGATAATAAAAACAAATCATAATTCAAAAAAAGAAAGGAAAAAAAAACTTAAACCTCCAACCCCAGAGAAAATGCGCGTTTTTATCTGCTAAAAGGGAAAAACAGTCTACAAAAATTGTGAGCAATATCTGTCTGTTTGGTACCAGGTAGGTAGTGTATAGTGGGTTTATTAATTGTTTCATTTTTGTTAGGAAAGAGGTTAATAAAACCAAATGTTTCCAGGCAGTAAAGCCAAAATAATTCACTGAAATATGCTCAAAGTGTAACACTTCGCTGTGGGTTTGTCAGTTGTCGTTTGACACATTGTTATTAACGAAAATATCGACTTGTACATCAAGTCAACCCTTACAATTTCAGATTCAAATTCAGTTTTCAATACAATCATTCAAGCTGAACTATTTAAATTTAAATATAAATGATTCAAATTCAACTTTAGTGACACATATTTCTGCCCATATAAGTTTTAATTCATTTTCAACAAATCCTTTGTTCCTTTAATTCAGGATTACCTCGGCCTATGTGTGGCTGCACACCTAAGCACCTTAAATAGTTTGCATGAAGCATTACTTTCTGCCCCACTTCCCTCACTAGCACTCACTTTATTCCATTCCCCTCAAGCTTATTGAAATAATAAAGACAAAGAGCAAAAACTTAAAATGACACTTAGAGCATGGACATAAGCTGATTATGATAATCACATGTTGGACATGAACTGTGTTTTTGCTTTCTAACAACGTGCCATTCCCTGCCCCCTCATTCCCGGAGGTAAAAGATCAGAGGAGTTAGTTATCAGAGCTCTAATCTGTCGCATCACATTCTTTACGCAAGCGAATTCCAGCTAATTAATGTGCAGAGAGAACAAATCGGAAACATTTGACCTCATCCGGCTTAAAAATAAGTCCCACAATCCTTTTGGGTGATCAGAACCGCGCAATGGGATGTCCCGATTTTCCGACGCATAAACGTGTGTGTGTGATAATTATTGCAGTACAGAGGCTAATTGGGCCAATGCATATTAATTCATTAAAACGTCTCCCTGCTGGTATCCACTTCAAATCTGGGCCTCATCTGTCGGAAGGGTAGGTGTCCTAGCAGGTTCCTGGGAGAAATAGAGAGTGAATTATTCTCAGGTAATATCCAGAGATATCGAGATGTCTGTCAGAGCAGAGCGGAGATATTCAAAGTAGCCCTCTTTGGTACAACTTCCTCTGACTTCTCAAGTGGAGTTGAAATGGAAAAGACATCACAGTTTTGACTTCATTTATTCTCTTAACTTGTTCGCGCAATGAAGCTTTCTTTGGCAGTTCATGCAGATGATAAAATGCCCTTAACATGTGTACATGTGTGTTCCAGTGCTCACAAGAGACACACAGCTAAAGGCTAGCAGGGCCCACAGGGACTGTTCCCAGGGCCTGGCTAGAGAATGGTTGCCATAGCAAACTGCTTAGTATTGACTTCTGCCAAACACCAAGATCCTCTGGTTTTTATCCGTTACCCGTCCTGTTTGTGTGTGTGAGTGTGTGTTTTTGAGTTGTTTATCTGAGAGAGCCTTGTGTTAAATGAACCAAATGAGTAGATAGCAATCAGCTGAAGGGCTAAATGAGCTTCTGCACAGCAACACTGAAAACAATAGGAGCAGACTGTGACCTTAAGCCATGGTGTGACTGTGTGTGCGTGTGTGTGTGTGTGTGTGTGTGTGTGTGTTGTTCACCCTACCTGAGGCCACATTGTGCAAATGCACCAAGAGATGCATGGAGAATATGGCGCAAAATTCTCCACAGGCTGCATCACTATCAAATCAGAATAATGTGAGTCCCAATTTGCCTTTATGATAATCTTTGTTATGTGAAGGATACATAATTGAAGCTGTGGGCGAAAAAGGCTATTCCCTAGAATGGAGACAGAAGGTGAGGGGGAAAAAATCAAATTATGGCTAATCAATGGTCCACTAGAGCGTTTGAAAGCGAGTTTAAAAGACACAGAGGTAATGCAGATGAATAGGAAGAAAGCCAAAGTGAAAGAGTGAGCGACGTATGACCGAGTCGTGACTGAGGAAACTGGGAAAACGTCTGACTGGGTGCTTTATAACAATGGGGATGAAAATGAGGAAAGGCAGACCAAGTTGGAGAGAGGGAGGAGGGGGAGGCGAGGGAAGATCACTGGGTGCCTCAGCAGGGGAAGCAGTGGGAGTGGAGCTGATGAGCTGAAAATCAAAAGACTGTCTTGCCCCATTATTAGAGGAGGGAAGAGAGAAGAGGAGATAACCGACATAAACATTGCTCTTCATAGAATTCCTGAACATGTTGTCTTGTTAGAGGTGAACCTTTGAACACCCAGTTTCATCCTTTTATTTCCATTTAAATATGCTCTAATTCTTAATTTTGGGTCCAACATGTAATTAGACAGGTGCTGCTGTAAGTGGAAAAAAACAAAAAACAAAACTGAAAGTGTTGACCTAACTCTTCGTGTTGCATTTTGGTTCATTTCAGAATTGGAGGACATTTTACGTCCTACCCATCAAATTTCAAATAATCCATAAGTAAAAAAAATACTAAAACATGCAGTTTCAGAGTAAATGGAGTTGTCCTGAGACCAAATTTTTTTAAAAAAGGAGAAAAGAATGTTTGAATTTTTTTTTTAAAAACATCAAATAAGTCTGGAGTTCCCCCTTAAATGCCATTTTCCACTTATCCCACCCCGATGATGACCAAATTGAATCTCAAATCAAATAGCCAAAATTAAATTTAAATCTCCTTTATTTGGTATTATTTTTTTCATTGATGTCTCTTATAATTGTGGGAACATTTTTTAATCAACATAATATTTTAAATATCTTATGCATGGAATGTGTGTCCCACAACAACCCTGTTAGCATAACCTTTCAGCTGATGGAAGAAGAAAACAGTGAATCACATCAAATGCTGGAATTAACATCATCAAACAGTTTTCCAAAAGAATGGGTAGAGCAAAGCTGTCTCCTCTCTTCTATTTTTCATATTTTCGTAAAATTGTCAGCCATTACTGAATGTCTTACTTTACCTTAAATTATCAGGATAGGGCAAATTCTTTTTACTTTTTTCTTTCTTTTCTTTTTTTTTTGCATCAGTGAGTTTGTCCTCTTGGTCAGCTGTATCAGCTAGCTAAATATCTAGCTTCTACTCCGGAGGAAAAAAGCTAACATTAGCATGGATTAGCAACCCTGGTACTGTGATTAGAGTAAACAACAAACAAATTAAACATTGAATAAAGATTGATGTGTGAGATGAGCCAATCAAGCCTTTGATAGTTTATTATTTATTATTGATGAATTGGTACCAGGAAATAGTAAAAGAGAAGATTTATTTTTCAAAAATTTTGAAGGCCAAATGTCCACAAATTCTGGAATGACCCCTTTTCTGTCTTTCAGTAAAATGTGAATTGTTTTGATACTATGACCTTGCGGCTTTAATGTTTCAATTCGCTCTCACAGCTCTCATTGACCCAGCAATTAGTAGTCCTGCTTGGCCGCCCTGTTCTGCAGCACAGAATGATTTAACTGCACGCCACTGTCATTCTGCTAGCTAAGAACTTTAATTAAAATGGCTAATTCCGCCCGACTGTCACTGCACAATCCAAATCCTAAGCAAAATGAGATTTTTTTTCAGTGTGTAGGTTGTTGACCAGAGGTTGTTGTTGCTGCATTGTCAGTGCCAGGCTTATAACACAGGCTACATCTAGTGAGTCAGGCATTAGCAACCGAAGAGACGGATATTTTCCTCAGGATTTGGATGAGGCCTGAACAGAACAAAAAGAGACTGGATACTGGACATTTGGATGTTGTCAGGTGGCCATAAACACACCTCCAAATGACTGCTGAAAGAGTTTTTGTCTTAACTAGCCAATAAAGGTAGGTCTAAGTTGCTCTAGAACTGGCAAAAAATCACTTACACATGCACAGTTCCATCAAAGGTAAATATTCCAGTTGGCATGATTTTGCACACAAAACATCCCAGCTTTAATGATCAGAACCTGATGTATCCCTTTCTAAGCACAATATAAATGTTACATCAAGTAAGAAACAAGAGACAGGGGTATAAATGTAACAGTTCCGCATCTTGGGAAAGTCCGGTCAAGGCAGAGGTAAAACTATAAAAGCAACTGATATGAAAACACTTCATTGCAACTTAAACAAGGGAAATGTAATGAGGCTATAAAAGCCACGGTCAGTAATTTGCAGCAGGTCAAACAGATTTCTCCTTCACCCTGTGTGATGTCAGCAGAAGAAAATAAATAATTAGATAACTCTCTCCAGCATCACGCTGAGCCCTCGCATTCCCTCTTGCATATTCTGGGCAACATTCCTAATGGCACTCCTCATCACCCTCCCAAAAACTCACAGGGAAGGGACCGAAACTTTCAAGAGTGCTATCCTGAATTAAAGAGAACACCACAGTAATTAATTGATGTTGCAGTGAATGAAGCCTAGAATATTTTCATCTTTAATGGTGCCACTCGGGAACGCACTCAGGCAAAGTGTGCATTACTGCCTATCTATAATTGATGTGTCACGTTCAGCACACAGGGCTCTGGCTGGGAGGACTGTGTAAAGGGATATGCCACACGCTCCAGATTGAAATGAAGGCAACGCCGCAGCTCAGGTATGACAAGACGTCTGGGCCAAACTGAATACTTCGCTCGCAAACTGTGCAATAGAAAATGTAAATAATGAAGCTGTGCAATTTAAAAAAAATCTTGCTGTAGATACTGTTTCTTTCCTTTTCTTCTGAAGAAAATTTTCATATTTATATATGTATATATGCACTGTGTGCTTTCTGTGTGCTGCAATCTCTCTCTTATTCAATGTCCTATTGCTGCTGTACAATGGTTATTTCCCCGCTGTGGGCTTAATAAAGGTTTAATCTATCTATCTATCTATCTATCTATCTATCTATCTATCTATCTATCTATCTATCTATCTATCTATCTATCTATCTGCACGTACATGAACACATAAAACATACATATATAAACAAAGCATGTGCGCGTCAGAAAGTGTGTGTTTGTGCTTGATTATGTATATATATGTGTGCTTAGTATGTATGCATGCATCTGGATGGCACCATATTTTTACTGGAAGCTGCTACCACAACATGGTGCGTTACTGATGAAGGCACAGACAGGCGCAAACAAAGTGAATGTGCATGTAATTTAAATTTATAACATTTTCTTCCATCCCTTTAACAGCAATAGAGACTTTGTCGTGATTCAACCCGGTCTCACGGGGATTCGTGAAACTGTCACGTAAGTTTTAGTTTCGGTTTCGTGCGCACCAACACGATTTCGTCATGTTTTTCGTGCCGCTCACCACGAAATGTTTTTCGCTGTGGTAATCACATCTGAAAGTGGTTTATACCGGCGGATTCATGACGATCTAAGCTGTCCATCGGCGTATACTGCTTGTGTGATCGTGTTTGCGGTCGCCGGCCGCCGGACATTCTTGAAATTCCTATGCAAATTGGTAAGTGTACCACCGGCTTATGGTTAGGTTATGGTTAGGGTTATGGTTAGGGTTATGTTTAGGAACGATGTCATGCAAAATATAGCGTTGGATTCGCCACGGTTTTACATTAAAAATATAATATACCCATTCGTTTGAAATACGTTCTGAGTGGCACGAAAAGTCCGCCGTTTAAAATACATTGGTGCGCATTTCGTGGTGAGCGGCACGAAAAACATGACGAAATCGTGTTGGTGCGCACGAAACCGAAATTAAAACTTACGTGACAGTTTCACGAATCCTCGTGAGATCGGGCTGCGTGATTACACGACTGCTCAAAAGTTTGGGGTCACTTAGAAATGTCTTTCTAAGTATTTTTTTTCAATGAAGATAACATTAAATTAATCGCAAATACAGTCTAGACATTGCTAATGTGGTAAATGACTATTCCTGCAGGAAACGACTGATTTTTAATGGAATATCTCCATAGGGGTACAGAAGAACATTTCCAGCAACCATCACTCCTGTGTGCTAATGCTACATTGTGTTAGCTAATGGTGTTGAAAGGCTAATTGATGATTTAACAACTCCTGTGCAATTGTGTTATCACAAAAGTGTGAATTTTCATGGAAAACATGAAATTGCCTGGATGACCCCAAACTTTTGAACGGGGGTATTATTTTCATACAGAGAGAAATTTCAGATTGCTTGATGAGTACATTACTTGTAGCCTATGGGAAGGTAGGTGTGAAGCAAGAAAGAACCTGAAAAATCTTTCTATGGATGTTTGCTCTCATGGCCTCCATCTAATGACAGTTTTACAGAACCTTAAGAGCGGATTATTGCCATAAAATGAGCTGCTGTTTGCTAACCCATGGTCAAGCAAGCTGCCCTTTGATTCTAATTGCTCTTCTCTATGTTTCAGTAAGTGCAGTATCCTAAAGGCAAAGTTGAAACATTTGCTGCATAGAAAGATGGACAGACTCTCCCTGACATCACCTACAGGTTTTCTGTATATTGACTTTGAACCTCATTGTGGTGGTTCTGGCTGTCACCAACTTGACAGGGCCTGACTCCTCCTAACTACAGGCTAATACCAAAATGAGAAAAGAGGTTGAGTTTGAGTGGAGTTAAAAACAGATCATGCACTATCTTTTAACAGTATCTACCTGTCAATGAAAGCCACATTCTTAACGATGCCTAACTTTAAGCCTTAAGAGTGAGATGTAACAAAATTCACCAGCCGCAGTTGTCAGGAACAGGGAAATTAGCTATAGAGAGCAAAATTGTTATGTTTATTTCTGCTGTAAACTTGGACGCTTTAAAATGGAGGTCTATGGGAAATGAGTCGATCTTGGAACCAGCCTTTAAGGAACCCCGTTTAAGGAGCTACATTTCACTTGTTCCTGAATTTAACCAATCAGACATGGCTCTATCTTTACACTATCCAAAAATAGAAAAAAAAATATTCTGTATAAATATACAATTCTGTCAGAGCATAGATGTAAATATACCACAACCTTTTGATGCCCTGTAT
Source organism: Acanthochromis polyacanthus (assembly GCF_021347895.1). Classification (NCBI taxonomy): domain Eukaryota; kingdom Metazoa; phylum Chordata; class Actinopteri; family Pomacentridae; genus Acanthochromis; species Acanthochromis polyacanthus. Next base: position 21,771,623 of record NC_067123.1, read on the forward strand.
CCTGGCTGGATGTGGATTAACTTTTAGTAAGAGAACAGTGTAACCTGACAGCTGCGAAGTAGGTGTTTGTATGCGGTTCTAAATGAATGCGCCGTTATTCAGTTACAGACAGCAGCTCAGCTAAAGAGCTTAGAACTACAGTTTGTTTAAATGCCAACAAGACAAAAGGATCCTGCTGGAGTAGTTTTAAAATGGCTGGAAGTCTACATATGGCCATGGCACAAGCAGGATAAGACCCTCCAGGATTCAGCTGTTTTTAGCTTTTAAGAAATCCATTGCTCATGGGGTGTCATCTTTCCTGGACTAAACAGCAATCCTTGTAAGTTATAGTTTGGTAAATTAACAAGTACTGTCACCGACTATTTTCTACTGCATGCTGTAACTCACAAATGTTGAAAAAGTTCTCCGTCATTTAATCCTATTTAAACCCAGCTTCTAGGTGTTTTTTGCTTGTTACACTTTTGTACTCACTGTGTGTTCATTTTCTCTGCAATGTAAAGTCATGCACCACCACGGCTAGAAATAGAGAGAATGAAAATATGTCTTAAGTTCAGCTTTAGGGTTTCAATGGTCAATGGTTGCCAACAAAAAACTAACTTCTTCATGAACGTTTTGACGAAATTGGAAAAAAATAAATGTACCACACCACACATACTTTCACACAGATTTTCTAGGAACATTTAATCCTGCAGAATCCTACAAAGTGTGAGTAAAGTCCTTATACAGTCTGGGCCGGTTGCCACTGCTAGCATATTTTGGCAGGGGCTTAAGAGTGAGGCCAAACATTTCCTGGGCAACACACATCCACCCAATGCCACACACGCACACACACACTTTCTAATGAGGAAAACTCATCAAGGGGCTTGTCTTGTACACACTCATCACAAATACACAGTGATACACTAAAAAATCCCCTCATCCGAACACACGCGCTACATGCTGACATCGCTTAGGACTCTGATGTGTGATCTGCTGTCCACAATGCTGCTAATGAGTTACTATTGTAAGAATCAGCTGGGCGACCTGACTCTGACACACATTAGCGGATTATGCTAATGCGCATTCCTAAAACAAGAATATGACTACTGTGAATTATTTTGGGAAGTTATGCTGCATTATAGGAGGAATTTATCAAACGCAGGAAGTTATTGCTCTTTTCCCCATGGCTGTCACCTTAGTCTTTTATCTTCTTTACTCTGAGCCAAAAAAAGCTTTGTGTTTGTTGCTCATATGGATATTGTTTTACTGAGGCGGTGAAAGCATAGAATTAAGATAGAGGAGGGCAGAAACAGGGAAATGTTTTATCATTAGACAAGATTATCAGTTGGAGTGTGGGAGAATGCTGTTTTGTATTTGTGCTTGAAGATCCCACTGTCCTCTCAAGGGCAGAAAGACGAGACAAATTTGGTTTGAGGCTTGGATTATAATTACTATCAGCTTTATTTTGGAGTTAAGGTTGACTGTGTAGCTTTGCAAAACAGTTGCACGAAAGATTGAAGAATAATGTGGTCGGAATGAGGTTATCGTATGTGCTCTACTAAGACTGTGTGTGTCTGTGTGTGTCTGTGTGTGTGTGTGTGTGTGGAGGAGCACAGAATCAAATTCATCCATGATCAAAATCACTTTGCCTCAGGCCAGCAGGACATGGAGGTGAGGACTATTCTGTTCTGCCTGTAATTTTTTTCTTGAACTATCCACCCGAAAATTCAAGGGAGTCTTTACTCACTCAAGGTGCCCAGGATTCATTTGAATGAAAAATGAGTCAAGAAGCTCTTTCAGTGCGCATTGATTTTGTGTGGATTTCATCATTATGCCTCTCTTTATTTCATTCACAGTTCGGCTTGAAACTGACGTCTTCACAGGGTCTACTTTTCTCTGAGGATCTGACTGGGTACTAGAGTGACAGGGGTTGAAATTCTTCTCTTATTCAGTGAAATGAGGGGCATTAAAGTCTCATTTTGCTGTTGCAGAACCCAGTGTTGTGGGTCAATAAATGTTTTTGCACTGCCGGAACTCGGGACAGGCACAAGGAGACGTGAACATTTACAGGACCAGCCCTGTTATCAACTCTTTCAGCCTTTCTGCTTTGCATTGCAGTCTAGAATCCAACCGTTCTGACAACAATATCAAGTCAGAGTGTCTCAAAACAACAACAAATAGTGGATGTAACTTCAGTTTTGTAAGTATATAGAAAATTGAACAATGGAGCTTTTATTATATTAGCCTATGTTGGAAATGATACCTTGTAAATGGCGACATTACAGACTCTCAACAGAGAACAGAAAAAGGCACTTGTTCCTGAATTTAACCAATCAGACATGGCTTTATCTGAGTTTAACCAATCATTTTTTATTCTTTTACTGCATTTTTTTTTTCAGGGCCACTCAGAAGTATGTAGACTGGAGTGGGTACTTTTTCAACAGGAACATTTCTTGCCGTTGGAACACTCATAAAGTTTCAGACCTCTTTAAAATGGGCACCAAGTTCCTGCAATGTAAAAGTGAGTGAATCTGAAAGGGCTTCATTTCTGCTTTGCATATTTTGACACTCAGCTTGTAATTATCTTGCAGTTTTTCATAATAGCAATAGGAAACGATGTAATTTGATGATGTTGTGATATAGTGTGGGATCATGGGAGTTGTTGTCTTCCACCACTGCTGAGGAAAATCACAAATCATGTTCACATACAAGGTATAGCATGAAATTTTTACTTATACCCCAGCTAGATTATTTAATTCTAAAAAAAATAAAAATAAAGAAAAGCTGAAAGTAACATTAGCTAATGAAATGCTAAAATGAGAAAACCCAGCCCTGGATCAGTGCTTTCCTTTTTTTTGTTTTGGTGTCATGAAATTTATCCTGGTTCTATATGCAAATGAATATGTGCAATCCACTGTCCTGGATTAGTGCCCGAACGTTGGCCCTGCTGGGCCTGTTGTTTTGACAGCATCATCTCCGCCTGCCCTGACTGATTGGACCGATGCCCCAGCCTTGCACTCCAACCAAGGTTAGCTTTTGGTTGTGCCAGAAAGCTCTTATCATTGTTGTATGAAACTACTTTGATTACTGGATGCTGGATCAGGTTAGAACTTACAGTTTTCACTTTCAACCCATTATAGATGCAAATACAAGTGTTTAACCACACTGAATGTACAGGTCTTACTCGTGGCTGCAAATTTTGTTTGGGTAGGTGTAGAAAAGTCAGCAAAGGACTGAATCTTGAGTAGTTAAGAGAAGCTAGGTAAGTGTGTTTCAAAACTTATTGTTAAAATCTGCCTTTTGTTTATATTCACTTCTTTTAGTACCCTCCGTCCTATGACTAGTTACAGTATGCTGTCGCCACAAAATACCTCCACTTATTAAAATATATTAAAATTTGGTATAAAGCCATCCGTTAAGTGGTTAATATGTTACTTCTCTGTCCCCTAGTTAGCTGGGTCATAACAATAAGTGACTACACTGAATTATAAGAGATGTTAGGATAGGGGAGAGATATGAAATCTTTAACTCAAGGTGAAGAATGATTCAGCTGCCAAGCTAATTTCATTAAGTTTCCTAAACCTGAATTTAGCTTCAAATCAACTAACACAGAGATTAGGCTTTAAATTACACACAATATCAAATTGATGCAATTAGCAACATTATTATGTCAACACTACCCATCAAAAATAATTATTGTAATGTAAATGAGTGGATTAGATTTGTTTTTTAAATCTTCCAACCTTGTACTTAATTAAGCAGTGAATAGATGAGATCAGTTACTTTTAGAGTGTAATATACCGGTATGTTGTTCATTTCTTTCACTTTCATCTTTCACACTACCATACAAACGTTTTCCTGTTTTCCATGAAAACCCACACTTTCATTCATGTGCTAACATAATTGCACAAGGGTTTTCTAATCATCAATTAGCCTTTCAACACCATTAGCTAACATAATGTAGCATTAGAACACAGGAGTGATGGTTGCTATAAATGAGTCTCTGTACCCCTATGTAGATATTCCATTAAAAATCAGCCATTTCCAGCTAGAATAGTCATTTACTTCATTGACAGACTGTATTTCTGATTCTGGGTAGAAAACAATCAGGGACAACTTCCAATTTGTAGTTTGAACAATGTAGAATTTTATTTATTAATTTGTCTGTCTTATTTAATCAATTGTATAACCCTCATGTACTGATGATGTAAATATCTTTATTTTATAACTATACTTGATACCTTCCCTCATCTACATCTGCCTGAGGGCTGTGGCTTGAGGCGACAATACCGGCATCACGCACGGTTGAGTTGCTTTGCAGTTAACAGATTATGACAAGGTAGAAGAATGAGTCATAAAGAATTATTCTTTTACCCATTTCTTGAGTTTCTACAATTTTCTGCCTTTTGTCTCTTGTTAGTCTTCATTTGTCTTCCATATGTGTTGTGTGTCTTTGTCTTCCTCTATGTGGGCAAACACCCAACACACCTGAGTGTCATCCAGTAATCACCAGCTGCAGCATTTAAACCTCATTTCATCCCTCCACACCTCTACTTATTGTTCTGTCCTTTCTGTTGCGATATCTTCAGCCAAACTCTGCTTACAGTTTTGCTCCAGTCTAACCTGCAATTACTCTTGTGCCTCAGGTTTAAGTCACCTTCAGTCATCTTCTTGCCAGCTTACTCCCGCTAAGAAGCTTCAACCTGCAACTCACAGTGTCAGTCGCAACATTCCTCCAGTCAAGTCAGCCATCCACCAAACCACACACCATGCGAAAAGCCACCAGCCATTAGCACCATCTGCTTTAAGATTCCCACACCAGCAGCCACTCACCTGCAACAGCCTCCTCATCTTTGGATTCCCTCCATTACCAAGACTGAGTGCTGTGTTCATAACAGAATGTGTTGTTGACATGATATCGCAGGGGAAACAACTAAAACTTTATATAGCAGTAAACATTTTCTGTTACCAGTAAAATTTTGCAGATATATTGCAGAGCAGCATTTCGTCATTGTGCTAAAACAGAAATCACCTAGTCACGTAATGCATCACTTCTCACTGTGTTTAAAAGTGAAAACAGGCCTAGTGATCGTGTGCTTGCTTTTTTTCAGTCTGACAAACACATTTAGAACACCCGTTTATACTGTACATTAGCTGGTATTTTGGCACCTCGTATCAAATGGTTGTGACTTTTTCAGTGTTCCAAGGTGTCATTGATTACTTTAGTGAGAAAGACAAGACAAACTTTATTGATCCCTTACTGGAAAAACGTACGTTACAGCAGCCACAAACACAGGAGGAATGGAGGAATCAGAACAACAATTACAAAAGTACAATAAGGCTAAAAAATAAAGACAAAATAATGGTATGATAATGCCAGAATACACATACAAATATGTATCGATATGACTTGATGAATTTATTTATGCAAGTGTGGCATGGAAGATAATGTGCTCACATTTCTATTATTTCATTCATAAACATTACTGAGAGTTGTTGATGATCTTATTACACCTTTAGAGATATCAGTAGCATATTATTATCAAAACTAACAAAACAAATGCTACAACACACAAGCTGTGGTACATTTATCCAGATTACCATGGTTCCCCCACTTTGTATCCCATATAGGTGTTTCAAAAATGAACCAAATCCAGAAGCTATGTCACTGTTTACACCTGTAGTGCTGACTGGTGTGTGTCTTTGAATATTGTATGTCCCCATATTCCATCATTCCACACGCATACCTCCAGTCTGTTGTTCACAATCCAAGTTAACGAGCTGCAACCTCTGGAGGCCTCAGCTATGGATCCTGAAATATTGGATTCTCACCTCATTAGCATGCTACAGCACATTAGCTGTTTTGTAGGCCGCCCCAGGACATCAGTGCAGCATGGAAAGCAACAGGAAGTGACAGAAGACAAATGGTTGTTGACAAATTTGATGACCAATGGTAATCATCCCGGCAATTCTGACTTTATGGTTCGGGCTTTTTCTTCCTCGAGCTGTTTTTATACTTTGCAGCAGAGCATTAACTTTGTACTTAAAATAGACATGCACAGGAAGCTTTTTGCTTTTGACGCTTGTACAGGTCAGTGATGTGGCTTATACCAGTATGTTATTATCTATAGAAACCTGCTTTCCTTTATTAATACAATGGTCTCCCCTTTAGAGAGGTGAAAGATCAATGGCCACCTGTAATTAAACCAAAATGAAGAACAACCATTTTTTCATGTCATATTTTGGGGCAATCTGCTTGGAAACTTGACTCTGTCTGTATCCGAGCAACAGCTGAGTATTAATTTAACAATAAAGCATCTACGCCACAACAACTAATTCCATCATCTTGCCAATTGTGTAACCTCAATGATCATAGTGGAGGCCAAACTCTTTGTAAATGCAGAACAATGAGCCTGCCTCTATTAGTAATAATTTTCAGCAATCTGCCTAATGCACACAATTGGGAACAATGTGAAATACTACTTTCTTTTTGTGAGCTCCCTGACTTGAGCGGTTTAATCAACCGCTCCAGCAGCAAATTGACAGCAAGACTCAAAGGCCGCCTTATTATCTCGGTGATGTCTTGTGTATGATGCATTTAGGATTTCAGTCATGTAGTACTGTAAGTAATCACTTCGCATGTCCACCAAATAACCTGAAAATGTGCTCCCAACACGCTTAGTCACCATCAATGCAGATTTAGGCATTGATCCTCAAAGTAGGTCCACAGCTGCTGGACAAAGGATTTCAGTATAATGTTTCTGAAGTCATGAGTTTTCCGATTAACCCTTGAGTCTCTGCAGAGGATCTTATGTCTCATTACGTCATCGTAGTGGTGCAAGCCTTTCCTCTGCCTCATGCCTCATGTCTTCGCTGTTTTTCACTTTTAGTTGTATCTTTTGGAGGTCGCATTTGTCATCTGTGTCCGTCCTGATGCGGCGCTTCATTCCTCCTGCTGCCAGCTGATCTCCACATTTTAGACTCATCCCCCCAATTTACGTGTATGCCCACCTCAGCTCTTCTCTCCATTCTCCACCGGATCACTCAGTTCGCTGATGTGACACTAACGCTACGGCCGACATAATCTCCAGTTCAGTTTTCTCTCATCTTTCTTTATCTTGTTCTATTATAATTACTGTGTCTCTGCACGTCTGGTTTGCTACCTGCAATCAATCTCGCCTGATTCTCCACCGTGAACAAACCGTCCTGCTCCGCTCCACACTCCTCCTGTACGATGTCAATCCACAGCCTGTGCTACTCACCCTCCAACATCTTTATCCTCACCACTTCTGGATTCTTCATCTCATTCTTGACAAATTGTGCCAGTAAAACCTCCTTCCTTTCTCTGTCGTACTTCTGAGTCCTGTGCTTGGCCACATTTTTTCTCAGTTCCCAACAGTTTCAGCAAACGCGCGTTTTTCCATTAACATGTCAGCATTTTGTCAGTCCTAAAATGTATGACACCTCAAACATGCTGAAGCTCCTCAAGCTGAACTCATTGACTTTGTATGCTGGATATGAGGAGCTGCAGAGCATCGCACAGAGCGGCATGTGTGGACCAATGTGCCGGATGATGTAATGCAGGATGATTAGATAAAACAGCAAGTAGTGTAGATCTGCAGATGGAGATCCCTAATCCCTAAATGTCTGATGCAAGCAGCTACTTTCTGCTTGCTTTCGCACTTCAATAAGGATTCTTTTTCATTGAATTGCTGTAATGGAATTACAGAATGCAAACACTGCACAACCCAAGAGCCATGATAGCCATATTAATGGAAAACATCAGGTTAAAATAACCAGGAATGATCTGGCATTAATAACTACATTTCCCAGTTGTGATTCTGTGTACTAATTCAAAGCTAAGTGTATGTATGAAATCAGGATGTGGAGTGCTGAGGCCAGAGTACTACCTGGTCCTGTGAGATTTTACATTAAAGAATAATGTTAGTTTTATTTATGTTGCACCTTTCTAAAGAAAGTTTCTACATCAGGCAGACGTTAGCGTACAACGGATGAAATCAAGTAGATGCAACACAGCATTTGTTAAAGAGCAAAATGAAATAACCACAATGCAACAGATTTTAAAACAAACAAACAAGAGGACTGACAGAAATATATAAATAACAAAGAATAATATATAAGAACAAAATGTGATAACCGCAATACAACCAATTAGGAGAAGGCTTTATTATTAAAGAATGTTTTCAGAAATGTTTTAAAAGAGGACACTGACAGTCTGAGATCCTCTTGGAAAAGTTCACAGCAAAAAAGTTAACAGCGTAGAGAAATGAACAGCAAACACACGATCACCTCTGGTCTGACACTCAGAAACAAAAGGTTCCTGTCAGAAGGTCTCAAACAGCCATCAGGCTCATGAGGAGTTAAAACAACTTGAAGGCCAGCATGAAGAGTAATGTGGTTACTTCTACTGGAAGAAGTTAAAAGCAGAGCAGCAACATTTTGGATTCATTGAAGCCTTTGTAAGTTTCTCTTACTGATACTGGAGTAAAGTGCGTTACAGTAATTAAGTCTGGAGGCGATGAATGCATGAATGACCTTTTCTCCATCAGAGATCAGTCTGTACTACCTCTGTCACCTGAGCATTAAAAGGAAGACTGGGTCGCTGCACTCCTCCTCCTCTTTTGTTGTAATCACCTGTGTTGCCTGTCCAGCACCTTCATCCGTCTAGCCTCTGCTGTCTTGTCCTGCTTACCCTCTCTAGAGGTGACACTGGACCGGAGCAGACCAGACTACAATCAAGAGACGCATGTGACCTTGAAAAGGCTCCTTCACCAGGCATTCGGTGGCGGTTCTTCTTGGGAGAAGTTGAGCTTGCCCCGGTGTACTTTGTGCTTCAAAACTTGTGATGGGGAATTGAATCAGTTTACCTGAGGGACTCTTGGGTCGTTGAAGGTGAGAATAGAAAAATCTTTGTTAGCTTTAGTTTAGGGGTGCTACTGTTATTTTACAGAGTATTCCTAAAGTCTGGACACATAGGAAATCTCAGTAACTATATATTGTTTTACCTCCACAGATTAAATATGGCTTTGTTGTTTAAAAGTTTAAAGCAACGGGCAGTGTCATGGACAAACCCAGTTCTAGATGACCAAATATATCAGCCGAAACTATAAATTGGTCATGGCTTAAATTCATGCTAGCCCCCAAAAATCAATTCCCTAACCTTAACCCTATGTTTCCATATGTCCATCCTTCACGTCCACTGAGAACTACCAGATCAACTCTTTTTTCTTTAGACAAGGCCATATTTCATCTGTGGAGGCAAAAAATTATAGTAAATGAGATTTCCAATGTGTCCAGACTTCAGGGACGTTCTGTATTTTGGTTTGGGAGATGAGTTGTAAGAGTATTTTTGGAGGGGTGTTTTGGTGATATTTTTCTTTGCAGTGAGCCTGACCTTATAACTAAACCGTTGCCTATCACTCCAGAACAGAGCATGTCTTCTGCTTTTTGTTCACCACGACTACCCTGGACAACCCGGGTCGTAACGCACACTGAGATTTCAGGCCTCTCATATAACATCGGTGGATAGAGTGCCCGGTGTAGACATAAAGTGATTGCATTGTTTTTACAGCTGGAATATGATGACTTCTGTGTACCTGTATAGCAGAACTGGATGAGCACAAGTGTACAGGAGGTGTATATGAGCAGCTGTGGAACTCATACATGTAGCATGTAGTGGAAGTCAGTGCTAAGATTATCAAGCTCAGCTGACAAGGCTCCACGAGAATTGAAGCTGTAGCCAATCAAACAAGTGGAACTGGTTTACATTTTAAGATAAGGATTCAGACCTACAATCTGAAGGAATCGTTCCAATTCTTGAACTTTGCGAAGGGAGTCATGCTGGTGGTGTGTAACTGCTGGTTTCTGGCAAGAAGCTGAAGCCTCTTGAAAAAAGGGGGAATATCAAATATATCCATTTTCAGGTGACTCGTTGCCCACCACATAATTAAAATTATGATTGCAACTGATTTAGATAAATCTTTAAGTTGCAAGCATTGTTTTGATGAATTACATTGACATATAAATGTTGGTAATTACACCAATTTAAAGACTGTGAGTAATTTAAACTGCCATTTTTGTGTTATGTTACCTCATTAAACATCTACTCATTAAGACAGTTTTACGGTATTTTGAAAAAATATTCCAGCACCACTGTAACTGATATTTCCTTATACGAAAAGTGATAATAATTCAGATTTAAATTCTGCTTTTGTAATGCAAAGCATATGCAGTGTGAGATTCTTGGCAATCCTCAAGCATTTAGAAAACTGCAGCGATGATTTGAAGACTCAGGGTTGGAAAAAAATGAAGTCACGACCTGTACTGTAGGTTTGACGCTCTTGTTCTTCATCTCCAGCTTCAGATGACTCACTGGCGCTGCGCTCATCTCATCAATATTAGAAAACCCTCCATCCTTGAGCCAGCAGGCCCAGGCAACATTACTAATTTAACCTTTATTTTTTCTGTTTTCTCTAGCTGCCTCACCTCGGGCAGCTCAGATGAGTTGAGCAGGTTTGGAAGTGATGAGGTGAAGGTCTGTAGGAGATCTGAACCATTCCGTCCAGCTACTGATTTAGCCGAGCAATCACGATGTCAGGCAGTCATGTGGAATAAATTCATGCAAAAAATAGTTGAAAAAAAGAGCAGAAAAACACGAGGCATGAAAATATTTGAAGCGTTTTCTACCAGCAGTATCGTGTTTTCTGGCTGTGTATTATTAATCAGCACCTGCACTATGGTGAGATTTATCATTCTGACTAAAGGTCACTTGAAGCTTCACCTCTATGCGCTCTGGTTTTGTTAGTTAGGGTGTTATCGGACATTGATCCTGAATTATGCATCCTCGAATCGCTGAGAGGTCAAGCACCAGGCCCGACTTGTATTTCAAGGCTGCTGCTCAATAAGATAAAAACACTTAAAATCCAATGGCAAGATATTAAAATTGATCCACTTAGGTTAGTTTGTATTCACATGGATTGAGGGATATTTTTTGTGCTGCAATCCCAGCAGGTGAGATGCTTCTGTTGTCTGTGAGTTTGCGCACTTGTACTTGGCAGCATGCACGTGCATGTTGCATATCCACAGTGTAGCTTTGATGTATTCTCCACTAGATGCTATTAACTAGCCCTGGGCATCTAGCCAGGTCTAATCCTCTCTCATACAATCGGTAGCCCTTTCAGAGCTGGCTAGTGAGCAATGACTGCTTCAGCTGCTGCTCATCACATCACAGTTCTGCTTATAAATGATTAATTACAGATGTATAATGGATAGTAAAGCATATTGAATGTATAGTCTGCAGGTACTGACCTTGGTCTTACCACAGTTCTGGATGCCTGTTCGTTACTGGTTGTTTCATGAATAAATTCAAGGACTACGCTACTGTTCAAGTTTGGGGTCACCCAGACAATTTCATGTTTTCCATGAAAACTCACAGTTTTATTCCAGTGCTAACATAATTGCACAAGGGTTTTCTAATCATCAATCACCCTTCCAACACCATTAGAAAACACAATGTAGCATTAGAACACAGGAGAAATGGTTGCTAGAAATGTTCCTCTGTACCCCTATGTAGATATTCTATTAAAAATGAGCCATTTCCAGCTAGAATAGTCACTTACCACATTAACAATGTAATTAAATGTTATCTTCATTGAAAAAAAATGCTTTTCTTTCAAAAATAAGGACATTTCTAAGTGACCCCAAACTTTTGAACGATACTGTACTTTCCTGATGTGGATGTTCATCATGCCCCTTCATACCTTTGCTATAGCTTGAAGAGTGACAGCAATAGTGGGAAAAAAAAGAAGATTTTTAGGGTTTCAAAACTGTAAATGTTTATAGCTATTTGTATTGTGTTCAGTTTTTGGCAAGCAAGATAAAACTTTATTAATCCTGCAGGAAATTCCTTTGCCAGATATTGGTCAGAAATAGAATTACACAGCATTAGGAAATGCATTTCCTAAAAAAAAGGCAATAAGGTGTTTGTACAATAAATTACTGGAGACAAAATAAGTATGTTAAATAAGGCTATCCAACAGAAAATAACAAAAAATGGACTCAGAGGGCACAGTACTCTGCCAAGGCTGCTCAGTCGTTGTATCATTTCCTACTGCTGAAATCATGAAAACTGCACATTGCATTGACATATTGTGTATGAAATATTACACATGTAATAAGATACTGCAAATGTACTTTTACACCTGATACTGAAGCTAATATTGCACAACCAGTTGAAGAAATTTAAGTGGCCAATGTTTCACCTGTCAAATAGTTATTGCAAAGGATCATAACTGTCAAGCAAAGAGCAGAAAGTAGTCAGATTCTTCACTTCAATTCATTTCAAAATACAGCCAATAATATGTACAATTTCTCCATTTAAAATGTTACTAAGGTAAAAGCACGCATCAGCAAAACGCACAATGAACAAAAGTGCAAGTGATGGAGACAAAGAAATGTTGATATTTAGCAAGTTACCACATTTGAATTAGGACGTGCAAGATTTTGGATAATTAGAACTTTATTTATATCTATTTTATCATGTAGCACAGTTCAGTGGAACTCAAAGGGCTAAATAGAAATAATGATGTAACATTAGTCAATTAAAACCACAAAAGTCCATAACAAAAGTAATAAACAGATCTGATAACAGAATATTTCATGAAACCACATTAAAATATATACACCACCTGTCAAAGGTTTTGACAGGTGGTTTATAAACAGAGGCCTAAATAATATGGATAAGGGTTTTGTTTGAAGCTGTTTACACATAGACTGTATATATAGTGGACGTAGCATCTGGCTCCAGAATTGAAGCCAACCCAGAAGTGTCAAAAACTTGCAATATCCCGCCGTCCACTAGGGTTGGCTCCAAAAAGCTTTTTCTCCATAGACCCCAATTCATTTTTGGAGAAAATAAAATTTGATAGACTGATTTTCTGCAGCTCAGGATTTTTTTCCCCGTTAGTTTTCATGGTCAAAATGGGAGATCAGGTGGCCGATCTTAAAATAAATTAATACTGAATTTTAAATAAATCGTTAAAGTTGGCGGAGCCAGGGGGCGTGGCTATACTTGATAGACAGCAACAGAAGCCTCTGCGGTAAAATGTGTGCGGGATAAGAGAGTCCTCAGCCAATCCTGCCCCTAGTTGCTCTCCGGTCCAGTCTGTTTGATGACGCTTTTTACGTCACTGGCTCCAAAAAATCCAAAACGGCGACCAGGAAGTAGCGAAATCAGAGCTTCATTTTCTCGGCGTTGAAACCAACGGGTGACGTCACGGTTAGTTTACGCCAGATGCTCCAACTTCTAGATGACACAGAATGCAGTGTCTCTGTACGTCTTAGTCCTACTCTGAGGAACTTTTGCTGTAAGGGACCAGAGTTACAGGATCTATAAAGTGCATCCTTAACAAACATACCAGATAAATAACCAGGAACTAGTCCATTAGTAGATTTAAAGAATATAATCTGAATCCTAAAATGAATTCTGAAATGAATAGGAAGATTATGAAAAGTCTTTAAAACTGGAAGAATGTACTCTTTATGTTTAGTTTTGATGAGCAGTCATTCTGCATCATCTGCAACTTGCTTAGAGATTTGTTTGGAAGGACAGAGAACAGAGCGGTACAATATTCCAGTCTGCCAGACAGGAGAGCAATATCTCTGAGACGCTGAAATGCATTTACCATCAATCTTGCTCAAACTGCCCACTTTCACCACTACCTCTCCTCCTGTCCCCTGATCCTGTGAGCAAGCCAAATAGTGTTTCGTGGATCTACCCAAGCAGTTTTGTTTATTTGCTATTTACAGAGTCAGGGCTGTGCACGAACTGTGGACAGCAAGCAGACAGCTAGTGAGGAGATCTTCACTGAATTTGACTTTTTTTTAAAAAGTGTACTTCAGATCAGTGACGCTGGATATCTGTTATGATGGTATCAGTGCAAAATTGATGTCTTCAAATTGGTGTTTCTTAAATCATTTAAATAAAAAACTGCCAAACAAATCCTGGCTTTAACTGTTATGTCTGATGTAATACGCAACCATGGAAATGCAGTTAATTGCATCATACTTTTTCCTATATTACAAGCTGCTTTCAATACTGATGCAATTTAATGTTTGAACTTTTTGAAATAGAGCTTTTAACTACTCGGAATAATGTGTGTTAGTTTAATCCATTCAGGTACTTATATGACAGAAAGTGTAATATATTCTCTGAAACACACTGAAGAACTGAATATGTGCAGTTCCTGAATAAGGACACTTTACATCTCTAAAGGATGCACATATACAAAATTCACATAATCAAAAAAATTATTAATAAACTAGTTTTGTGGCTTTGTTTGTGTATTTCCTCCCTTCCCCCACATTTAAAATTCAAACGAGGAAAAAATTGGAAAGTAGAGCGATGAGCAGCGTGCTGTCATCTCCAGCACGAGCAGAGAGCTTTCAAAGCCTGAACGCCAGAGACACTCACAGTGAAAAGGCTCGTTAGAACAGGAAACTTTCATCGTGATGAGGCCGATGGGCGACACGCTCGCGGATGAACACTTGCAATCCTATTTTCAGCTTTATGCACAGTCACTCGCTGTCATCTGAAAGATGACACTCTTCATCTCCGCACCAAAGACGCTGCTTCCCTGCTTCATTAGTGGAAAGCAAAATGCAGAAGCCTTTCACCTTGGTCTGGAAGACCTTGGACCATCTGCCAATTTTATGATTAGGTTAAGATGCACAGGCTGCTGTGAGGATGAGAAGCACTCCTGTGCAGTCTGCCATTTTCTAGGAGAACGTGACTCCCTGAGGGAAAAAAAATAGGATTGGAGAGTGAAAAATATGAACAGCGTTAGGGTCTTTCCAGAACTGGAGGACGTTGTACATTCCACCCATCTAATTTCAAATAATTAATGTACAAAATGCAAAACCATGCAGTTGTTGTGTAAATATACTTGTCCTGAGACCTAATTATTATGCATGGAACGTGTGTCCCACAACACTAGCCTTTTAGCTGGTAGAAGAAAAAGAAAACAGTGAGAATGGGTAGTTCAAAGCTATGTCTTCTATTTTTCCTATTTTCATAACATTGTCAGCCTTGATTGAATGTCTCACTACCTCATATTATCAGGATAAGAAAAACTCTTTTTTTTCCATCAGTCAGGTTGTCCTCTTGGTCAGCAGTAACAGCTGGCTAAATATCTAGCTTCTACTCCTGAAAAAGCTAACATTAGCATGGATTAGCAACCCTGTTATTGTGATTAGAGTAGGGTTAGCAAACAGCAAATAAAACATGGAATAAAAATTGTACCACTGATGTGTAAGCTGAGCTACTCAAGCCTTTGATAGTTTATTACCTATTATTGATGAATGTGTGGTAGAAAATTGTAAAAGAGTAGGTCTATTTTTTAAAACATTTTGAAGCCCAAATGTCCTCCAGTGACCTTTTACTCAGTACAGTGAATAATGACCTGTGAAATGTGGCGAGGAGTTCCACAATCATTTTAGAAACGGAGGGAATTTTATTTATTTCCTGATGCCATACATCTCCAACTGGCCTTTTAGAAGTGGAGCTTTCAGGTGTTTCGAAGAACAAATGTCATATCTGCGTAGACGAGGGGCTCATTAAGGACCGTCATTCATCTTCATCAGTCCAGTCGCTCTCATCCACAGCCATTAAGTCCTCCTGTGTTGCTCTCACAGGTGAGAACATCCTCTCCTCACCGCCAAAGCAGATTAAGTGGAAGCATTACAGGGTGTAGACAAAGCATTAGCGAGAGATGCATTAAAACTAGCCATCTCTGTCTGGATGGACATGAATGTTTAAGTCTGTGAAACCGAGGCCTGGAGAATGATGCATCACCGCAACAGGAGCCGTCGGAGCCATTTAAGATTCATCCCACCAGGCATTATGTATTCACTGCTGCTGCTCTTAATTGGGTCTAACATTCATGGGACCTGTTTGTGTTGCAGCAGCATTGTGTTTCGCACAGTCACGACTCGCTACAGGAGGCGCTTGCATATTCAAAACGAGATGTGTGAAATAGCTCGCAGGGCTGATTTTCAGTGGGATTACAGAGAAGAGAGCCCCTCTTCCTCTCTCTGAAATAACTCGGCTATAATCCCTCTATGTGAGCGCGGGTGATATCAGCTGCTGCAGGATTAGCTGTCACCCAGCAGACAGGTGTGGAGGGAAACCTGGTTTACTCCTGACAAATCATCTGGTCAGTGAAGTTTCAGTTGCACGTCCTCATTACTGAATCCTCCTCTGGTGAAAACACCCCTCTCAGGCTAATTAAAACGAGACACTAGACAAGATTCAACTTGACTTACTTCCTACCTTGGGAAAAAAGCATTTTCTTAAACCAAACTCAAATGTAGATCTCTTCTATTAGCATATATTCATAAATATATTTGCTATGTATTGTGAAATGCACTCATTTTACTTTTTTCTGCCTTATATTAATAGGACGTCATTTCACATAAATTGCAATTAGAGAAATTCTTTACAATCTATAAGAAAATCTATGCTAAGTATAGTTGACAAAGCAACTTCAGTTACTTTATCAGCCCTTCTGGCACTTTTAGTGATATCACATGTTCTTAATTAGCCGATAGGGTTTGTTCTGTTGTCATGGAGTTGACGCAGCATCTTTAATCGTTCTAGCATAGGCTGCAAATGACAGCAAGTGTGGCTTACCAGCTTCCTAAGAAGAGCCCCTTTTAGACATGCACTCATTTGTGTTAACATCTGAAAGTGTCAGCTTCGTGTCTGAGTGAGCATCCTGGTGGCTTTTCAGTAAAATCAGAAAAGCAATACCAGGTCAGACCTCTTAATTTTTCCATCTCATCATCAACACAACACAAGTTTCAACTGCACACAGTCACAAAAGACATACCTAGAGTTGTGTGAAATGACTTAGGGAAGACTTCCTACACATTTTTGGTACCAATATTGGCAAACCAACAGTCATACTCTAATATGTACCCGTCTGTGCATACTGCCGCATTGCCCCTCATATTGAACTCATAAAAACACACGGTGGATGTTTCTGAAAGGCTGGCTGTGACTTTGCATCTTTTATAGGATACAGCAGCTGCTTACAGACTGAACTGTAGCTCCATGTCAACTTCATTATTCCTCATGTTTCTCCTGCACAGTGGGTGAACTTAGTGCGGCATTTCTGGAGAATTTAGAACCACGTACAAATCAAAATACCTTCCAGGTCTGACAACAGCTACTTCTAATACTCATTTAAATGTGTTTAATAGTAAATTCTAACAGGGTTTATCCTTTTAACAAGCTTTTGTTTGAAGCACTATTTGTTTTCGTGGCACATGTGCGGTTAGAAGCCTTACAGTGCCATTACAAAATCTGGACTGCATGCAGAGATCCACAGAGATATCCACATATAGACACTTGTGAACTTGGGTAGATGACAAAATGTATGCTATGTGAACTTTGGGGACCTGCAGACACAGAAAGCATAAATTGGTTGTTAATGTGCTGGTTTGCCCGCAGCTGCAGCAGCACAGAGTTTCCTGTCTGGGGAGGTGACCCCACACTCTGAGCTCAGCTGTCTCTGTGTGACAGCTACATACATTAAATGTTCGGAATGGTGTTATTATGGGGTTATGGTCAGCTTGCTCTACCTGGCAGAAGTAAAACACAAAATAATGGTTGGCATTTGACATCTCTCTTAATGAATCACCAATTCAATGCACAATGCTGTGAGCTGACCAGGTGACCCCAAATCAAACAGACCCTTGTTACATGACCAGCAGGTGCATGCTGGTCTTCCGGCTGGACATTTAATGAGGAACATCAGCCTTCAGTCAGGTGAGCTCCACCTTTCTGCTGTTTGTGACTGTTAATGTGTGACTGCAGAGAGTCTTTCAGCTACAACATTCACAACTTTGAAGAGTGCACTGGAGCAGAGAGGCTGAATAGACCGAATGAACAGGAACAGAAACCCAGAAATGGCTTCCTGTGCACAGTGAATGTCATTCAAACTGCCATTCAAGGATAGATTTTTGTAACTCATTGTAAAGAGAAGAACTGTTCTGCAGCAACTGAGGAGTTCAAATGTTAATGCATCTGTGTGCCCACTGCTTTACACTAGTCTTAATTCTGCAAGGAGCTACAACCAGGCGTAAACTAACCGTGACGTCACCCGTTGGTTTCAACGCCGAGAAAATGAAGCCCGGATTTTGCTACTTTCTGGTCGCCGTTTTGGATTTTTTGGAGCCAGTGACGTAAAAAGCGTCATCAAACAGGCTGGACCGGAGAGCAACTAGGGGCAGGATTGGCTGAGGACTTCTCTTATCCCGCCCAGAGGCTTCTGTTGCTGTCTATCAAGTATAGCCACGCCCCCTGGCTCCGCCAACTTTAACAATTTATTTAAAATTCAGTATTGATTTATTTTAAGATCGGCCACCTGATCTCTCATTTTGACCATGAAAAATAACGGGAAAAAAATCCTGAGCTGTAGAAAATCAGTCTATCAAATTTTATTTTCTCCAAAAATTAATTGGGGTCTATGGAGCAAAAGCTTTTTGGAGCCAACCCTAGTGGACGGCGTGATATTGCAAGTTTTTCACACTTCCGGGTTGACTTTTGCCCTCTTTCCTGGTTAATTCTTGTAAGGCTGTATCCCATTGAGGGTAAATGTGTTTCTAGTCAGATATGCAGATGCTGCAAATGTTTATCTAAAGAAGCAAAAAGTGAAAGGATTTGGATTACGATGTTCTGTGTTATGAGTTTCACCTGTGAATAGTGTGATGTATTTCTTATAATTCTGATAATGCCTTTCAGATGTGTTACTGCCTTTTATTTAATTGTCTAAAACTGTGTGTTTTAAACATGGCCATTACCAGACTCTTCCCCCATTCTGTGACTCTGAGTACATGCTACAGTTTCTCCGTGTGGCATTCAGAAAATCCTTGTTACGAATGACATTTGAGGGCTTGAAGTGAACTGCAGTCAGCTTTCTTCTCCACAAGAAGGCAAGAATATTCTTGAAATCCGGTAATGATATGACGTACAACAGACCGGGCATGACTGACCAGCACCATGGTGATAGATGAAGTAACTACTATTGTTTTATAGTTTGATTGCATGTATATTGCTTTACCTGTCAGTAGTGAAGGGAGAGAGAGCAGCGTAACATGTATTTTAGGAAACTGTCTACTTTTCCAGGTCAGTTCAGATAGATTTAAATTTCAGGTAACTTTGCCATGGCTCAGCAGCCACACTGTCAGCATGGACACCCAGGTCTATTTTCCACCCACCAGCACAGTAAACCCCAGATTTATTTCTGCTGTTGCATAGCTTGTTATATCAGTGACAACCTCTCTGAGCATTTCTTTTTAAATCTCAATTAAGACTCCAACTACAAGAACTTTTCCACTGACCTAAACAATATATTAAACAGAGGCAACAATGGCAGATTTTTTAGAGGATTGTCTTGAAACCTAAAACACTTTCCTAAAATCTGAACACAATGTATTTCATTGACCTTAATCATGATTTGCAGATCCCGCTTGAGCTTAACAAAAGCTGCCAAAGTTGTAGAAAACTGTGGCCTGATGTTTGTTCCCGTCCAGTCGTTGTTCATCACATTTAGATCTTGCTCGATGAGCAGATTTAGGGTAGAAGTAGCAAAGAAGACACAAACACAGAGACTCGACTGTAAGTGGACTAACATCTCTGTCTTGAAATCATATCTGCTCTTTATTGAACACTCAGTTGTGGGAGGCCGGGCTCCTGCAGAGCTTGTATCTGCGCTGGAGATGCAGGTGAAGTGCAGGGCAACACTGCTGCCATTGTATTTCCTGAAAAGATAAATATCCAGTTACATATCCTGCTCTATTCAGGGATTTTCCACGTGTCATGGAGCTTGGGTCAGATTAAAACAGTGGAAAATGCTCTGTCAAGTATCATCAATATGTTTCTTTTTGTTGTCGTTCCTTTACTCCAGCCACCTGTCATTAGAGAATAGTTCCTGCTGGGTACTGTCTATTTCTTGAGGCTGTGTTTGTCAGTACCAATAACTGGCAGGAATGAACCCAAACTATTTCCTATCACCTCAGCTGCAGTGAAACCATCTATAACCTGCATGCAGATTCTTAAACCTGCATTTGCTTGGTGTTTAGCTTCGGTTTATTGCTGACTGCAGCAGTGCTCAGGGAGGACAACAGCAGACCCTGAACAATTCAGCTCTGTCATAAAAGTTTACAGTGATGCCTGCAGTTCAGAAAGTGGAAATTCTGAAAAAACAGATATTAAGTCACAAAAGAAATATCTGGTCTGGGCAACATACAGAGCTTCCCGAGACAAAAACCTGTTCCTGGAGGTGTAGTTGTGATGTCTGGAGGGAGCTGCAGAAAGTAGAATTTAACACACTAGTCAAATCGGAGAATAGAACATCCTTTTGGCTATTTTAGCAGATTGTTTGAATTGGCACAGTGAACAGTAAACCGTGTGAAGGCGGAAGATATTTATATTGGAATAAGCTAACCTTAACAGTACAATAAAAATGCTACTTGCATGCCAGCAGTAGTTTTTTACAGTCTTTTTATTGCTCTGCTTTTGTTTTTGCTTTTGGCAGTGGTGTAGCCTTTGACAGCTTCTCGATCAGATCTACAGCCCCATGTTTCATTACTCAAGACAGGGTTTTTTTTGGCTTTTTTTCTTCTTGGATTACCTTCTTGACTCATTGGAACTACTGCAAAATTAAGAACAAGATGCATTTAGTTTCTATTTAATGCATAAAATTCATGAATTTGTGTTTGTTTTGGATGAGTGCTGTAAATCACAATGATCTGTCTGGCAGAAGGAAATATGATTTTGTTGTGGGTGATCAGGTTTTATTGCTGTTACTGCATTCCTGGAAATAACAATTGACACAGTTTTACGGTATATAACCATGTTCTATATTTATCATTAACCCCAAATTAAAAATAAATAAATATCCATCCATCCAATATCTATGCACCACTTAATCCTCATTAGGGTCATGGGGAGCTGGAGTCTATCCCAGCTGATTTAGGGTGAAGACAGGGGACACCTGGACAGGTCACCAGTCAGTCACAGGCCTACATATAGAGACAAACAATCACAGTTACATTCACACCTACAGACAATTTAGAGTTACCAATTAACCTCAGCATGTTTTTGGACTGTGGAAGGAAGCTGGCAGATCTGGAGAAAACCCACGCATGGACAGGGTGAGACGCGAACCAGGGATCTTCTAGCTGCATGGTATAAATAAATATGCTGACAAATTTACTTTATTTGTATGGAAATATAAAAACATAGTACCATTCAAAAGTTTGGAGTCACTTAGAAATGTTCTTATTATAGAAAGAAATGCAGTTTGCTTCAATGAAGATAACATTAAATTAATTAGAAATACAGTTTAGACATTGTTTATGTGTTAAATGACTATTCTAGAAATGGCTGATTTTTAATTGAATATCTACATAGTATTACAGAGGCCCATTTCCAGCAACCATCACTCCTGTGTTCTAATGCTACATTGTGTTAGCTAATCGTACTAAAATAGAATAGAATGGAATCACTTTATTCAAATTAAAAGGCTAACTGATGATTAGAAAACCCTTGTGCAATTATGCTAGCACATGAATAAAAGTGTGAGTTTTCATGGAAAACATGAAATTGCCTGGGTGACGTCAAACTTTTGAACGGTAGTGTATGGTAAGATGTAAAATAAGTCAGTCCATCCAGGTTTTGGCAGGCTTTTTTCGAGATTGTTGCAGCCTAAAATGCCTGAATGTCATGGCCCCTCCCTCCTCTGTGCTTCACCTCGGACCTGTTAACGATCCCGGTGATTGGACACAGCTGCAGAAGGAGCGCAGCTGTCTCCAGTCTCGTTAACAGCAGCTAAAGCCTGGCTCACCCCACCACTCTCTGTCAGCTTATTGTCTCTGCTGGCTTCATGAAAGTCGCACTCTGCCCTGGCCTACTCCTGCTGACTCTCCACCAGCTGCTCAGCCCTGGTCGGCCACAGCTCCGGACCCCCCTGCCTGCTCTGTCCTGCCCGGCCTGTTCCGGGAGCTTTCCCCTTCTAGCCCTGCCTCAGCTCCCACTTCCGGCCTCCGCTGCATTTCTTCAGCCACCAGCCTCTGCTGCACGTTGGCAGCTCCCAGCGTGCGCCGCCACAGTCTGCCAGCTTCCACACCGGCCTGCCACCCCAAGCCCCCCAGTTGGACCTTTCAGTTGTGAGTCATGCTGTTTTGTTTTAGTTGAGGTTCTGGCCCATGTTTTTTGGTCAGTTTTTGTTATTATTCTTGGTTATTTTAGAACTGTTTGGTTTTAGTTAAAATCGTTAATTTCTGAATGAAGTTTGGTTTGCCTAGGTTCCTCTGCCAGTGGTGTGTTCTGTTAAAATAAAGTGCTTATTTTTAACTTCTATCCATCTCCTGTGTGCCTGCACTCTGGGTTCAACCCCCCTGATCCCTGTGACACTGAATGTGCGGAGATTGGTTGAACTCCCATGAATTGGTGTCATCGCAACATTGTGAATTCCTGGAGCAACTGATAAGTGGAGTGTGAATGAGTCAATGTTTTCAATCAGTAGCTTCAAGTCCCGTTAAATACAGCATGGTTTTCATTAAGCACCTTTTGAACCTACTTATAATAAGATAGATGATAAAGCAGGCATGTTTTTGGGCGAGGCTACTTTGCGATTGACAGGTTGCTACTGTGCCATTGTGCACAGTGATGGCGGGTCAACAGGGACTCTGAGTGTTGTGCTGTGTGTTCTGACACTTTCCTATCATGGCAGCATCAAGGTTTTCACTTGTTTGTTCTGCAGTATCTCTCAAATGGGATCAAAACACACAGATTAACCTTCACTCAACACATGCATCAGTCAGACTTGGGTAATCATGTCAGTGGATGTCCTTTCTTGGACCCCTTTTGTTAGCTACTAACCGCTGTAACCAAGAACACACTGCAAGATTTGCTGCTTCGGAGGTGCTCTGACCCTCATTTTGTCATCACAATTTGTCCCTTGTCAGACACTCTCAGATCCTCACACTGCCTATTTTTCCTGCTTTTAATATATAAACTTCAAGAACGGAGTGTTTACTTGCTCCCTGATATGTCCCACCACTTGACATGTGCCTCTGTAATGAAGTGGTTATTACCTTCACCTGCCAGTGGTAATGGGAACAAAAATCACTAACTAGAAGGAGTTTATTTTCTAAAGGTTGAGTCATTTCTATTCCTGAAGAGAGGTCTTAGACTCAAGTGGAAAAGATGAGCCAACACTAATAAAGAGTAAAAGAAACCTAACTATGTAGAATCATTTTGTTTAACTACAATTTGTCTGTACGCAGATCTGCTGCTCTTACAGAGGCTTTCCTGTGCCTCCAATTATCGTCCAAACCCCTCATGTGATAGTCCAGTGGATGATTTTAACAAATAACTATTCATAGTTTGACCAGAGTTAAACTTTAAAAGGTCACGCTGAGACTGAAACCACCACAGAATACTAATGAAGCCTGAGACAGGAGAAAATGCAGATCGAGTGATATGAGTCACTATTAATGGCAGACAAACTTGTTCCCTTTCATTAATGAGCCACAGACAGATCAATCCCGAAACTTCTTGTCAAGTTAATTAGTATTTTAATATCAATAACTGGTCTTTGGCTCCCATCCTGAAGAGTTTGAATCACACTTCAGGAAATAGATGATTATCACTGTGTCCTCTGCAGGCCGGTTATGAGGCACTGATCTTTCTGTCAGTCTGATTTCCACTTGTCATGAGAAGCATGCACATTTTAAGCTCTGTCTTTTGTTATTTTTGGAAATCATTTATTTGAATCATCATTTCTTCTTTGATCTTTTGTCTGACAGAAAATTTTTGTCCACAGATACACACTGATGTTATATTTAATCTTTATCAATCTGTGGAAAAACTAACTAAACACATTTACTAAAGTACTCAACTTCATCACAGTGTTGAGGTCCTCGTACTTGATTTGAGTGTTTCTAATTTGTCCTGCTTTATACTTTAAAGTTGGAAATATTGTACGTTTTGAAGCACATCCTCTGTTTGAAAGATAACCTTGGTTTCTTTCAACATGGCTTATTTCCCATTAACATTACTGCTGTGGTTCATGCTAACTTTGCACTCTTAACCTGCTGTAGAGATTTGTGGAAAATGAAGAACTGCAGAACACAGCTGTGAGCAGCGTTTAACAACGCAATTTAGCATGAGCTCCCTGTAGCTTTCAAGAGAAACTAAAATTTACATTAATCATCTTCATTCCTGACATGATCACCAGAATATTCATCTACACACACCATTTGTTTTCATATGTGTGGCTGGATGTCACCATAAGGATCAATGCAGAAAGACATGATGTCCTGATGGACAGCATACGTTGGAAAACTGGTGGTGTTCCTGTGCTCATCGCTCTGCTGGCGATCGAGGAGGAAAACTGTTGCTGCAAGAGTGGGACCTGCTGATGACAGCTGTGGAATTACAACTAACTTTCTTATGAAAATATACAGGAAGTTCATGCTAAAACTGGAAGTTCTACCTTTTCTAGAATGTTGCTGGTGTAATATTGTGCATTCACAGTTGTACCTTGAGATACAATGTGCAGCTCTGAGAGACCTGAAGCAGACCTAGTCCCCCAAAACCATACTATGGGCACTGAATTTCACTTGTTCAGATGATGGTACTTTTTCATCTGTATAGATATGGTCGTGTTGGTTGAGAAAATCCAGTTCTCTTCATCTTTTGGAATCAGTTTTGTTCTTCTTTGTGAAAGCCAGTCTCCTTTCCTTGTGCAGTTTGAGTCACGAGGTACGTTGCCTCTTGTAAGCTTTCAGCCCCAATATTTCTGTTAAATAACGATGCACAGTCCTCTAACAGCTTCTGCAAGATTTTTAAGCCTGTGACTGAGTCGCCGGTATGACTGGTGTCTTTTACCCTCTGCCTTTCTCATCAGATCCTTGGCTCTTGCACTTAGGCCAGATGGACGTTCTGAGTGAGGCAAGTCTTTGAAGGATCCTCCATTGTTGTACCTTTATCACCATTTCTGCATCTAGCAGATACTTCTGCCAAGGGCTTGAGCATGCTGACCAGTTTTTCCTGCATTTTGAAGAGCAATGGAAATCTCAGATTCTGAAAGAGTAGCTATTCCATCCTCACTCTTGGCCGTGGTAACAATGCTTCCAAAATTTGGTTATGAGTGCAATACATTTTTGCCACGCAAGAAATTCATATACTGGGACTTGACAGTTTGACCAGATGAACAACCAAACAGTACCTGATTGACCAGGTGGAACCCATTTTAGAAACAAACATGTCTACTGGGGAGAAGGAACCTTTGGGACACTTTGTACTGGAATTCACTTGTAGCACAAAGTTAATGAGGACCTTGTTTTATACACGCCATTTATTTAACCTCTATTGTCATAATGTGTTAATTTAGCTTTAAGCTCACCCAAACAGATGTTGGCAAGTATTAGAAATGTGAAAGCTGTAAATTGTCTTGTAAAACAGCTAACAGGGGAGAGCGATTTTTTTTTATTTTTTTTTTTTTTATTTATTTTTTTAACTTTTTTTTCTTTAAAGGCACCCTAACCCTTGCGTTAAAGAGTAAACAAAAGAATTGAAGGTGTTATGTCGTTTTGACTTACTATCTCATTATTATATGATATTTAAGAGTTCCCATTCTTTCAATTATACAAAACTATTTTGTGATTATAAGACAACAGACTGAGTGCTTCAGAATCTACCTGAGAATCCATCAATTTTTAGGCTTTCTTCAGTATCCAAGTAATTCAGTGATAGCTGACAGTTAAACTGAGGCAAATAGCGAAAAGCAAATGTAAATAGTGATGTTCCCAAATTTAAACAATTCCAGGCACAAAACAGGGCTGAAGTTGCAGCCCACACAGGAGCTGACTGTATACAGAGGCTATAAGAGGATCTAGATATCATGATTATGAAAAAGTAAGTCGGCATTAATTCTGCATTTGCACAGAAGCTCACTGCTCAATCTAGTAAGCTTCATGGACAGTTTTTGTATCTTGTACACAGAACAATATTTTTATTTTTGCTCACACTACTGGTACTTTTATTCAAGTAGAAGCGTGAAAGCAGAATTTTCCTTGTGATAGAGTATTACACTACCAAATTGTGGTGCTGTTGCTATTCCCTAAAGGATGCGACTATTTCTCACACCTCTCATGTTAGTGAACTGTTCATTTAATGTAACTTGCACCTGATGTGATGACTCTGAGCCAAACTTGAACACAACTGTGAGTGTGACAGTTACATAATAAGATGTTCTCCAAACACTGTGGAAGTAAACCACCTCATTTCTTACTTGTACGACACAGAGCAGATATACAAACTGTCTACTTGGTAAGACAGCTGCAGATTTTGGGAGAACTCCACCGATTCAGCATTGCAGTCAACTTATTCTTAGCTCTGTCAGTCTCAGTGGAAAGGTTTTTTTTTTGTTTTTTTTTAAGTTAGCAGAACACACTGTTACAGCAAACCTGTTTCACTCTGACAAAATGTCCTGTAGACCTGTAGTCAATCTTATTTTCCAAGCTGGTACCAAGTAGCCTTTTTAGAACCCAATGTGACAAAAAGCAGAGATAAGTACTGATTTTAGACGACACCACCTCAACCCTGACAACACTGTGATGCCACCTGGTAGGAACTGGGAAGTCTTACAATTACTTGGTACCATTAAAAAATACTAAATGCTATCTTCACTGACAAAACTGCTTTTCTTTCAACAATAAATGACCCCAAACTTTTAAACGATAGTGTATATTGACCAAGACTGATCACGAGACATGGTGAGATTCTGCTGTTATTGAGTAAAATGGGTGATTTTGTGACAAGTCCTTCAGAGCCCCTCCAACTGATCACTTAGAAATGATGCTTCCTCCACAGGGTTGAACTCATTCTTCCTTCCGTCCAGCTCCATGCATGTTGGAAACCCTTCTCTGTGTACACATGCTCATCACAGTGTCATCAGTTGTGCTAAATAACAGCTGCATCGCACAATGTCTCAGCAGAAGCATGCAATAGAATCTAATCAAGTCATAAATTAGGCATATTCCTCAATTTTTCTGTTCTGTAAGAGGAAGCACGGTGTCTGTCACAGCTCTGCTCAAAGCTGAAAAGTGGAGGGGCAACCACATGCGTTGTGATCCAAAAATTATTTAATTTTACAGAATTTTGAAGGAAATTAACTGAAGTGCAAGCAAGATAAATCCCAACCAGGTGGAAGCAGGGGGGGGGGGGGGGGGGAGAGAGAGAGAGAGAGAGAGAGAGAGACTGTCTGACTGCCACCTGTTTCCACAGTAGAACCAGACCAGGTGAGCTGGATCTCCCTGATGTCCTGACTCTTCCCACCAGACTCCTGCAGGAAAAGGCTGCTCACAGGATCACCACCTCCCCCTCATGACAAAGGTATTCCTACAAGCCCTGGTATTGAAAAAGCAATGTTAATTTACAGTTAAATTTGGCATTCCACAAAAGGCCATCTCGTCCTTCATTTCCAGTCCTTTTAGCTCTGCTCTGCAGCGACACAACACACAGATTCTCCTCAGGTCTCATGCCCAAACTCTGGCTGTTTGAACAGAACAGCATTAGCTTCAGCTACAATTTCTACAGTATCAATATAGCAGATGCTTTTATCCAAAATGACATACATATGAAAGTAGATACACCATAAGCAAGGATCTAGTCAGAATACAACAACCCAGATAAGTGCCATAAAACAAGTTCAAGTTTTGACAGTGTGTCAAGTGCAAAGGTGTACAGTAAAATGATGAGTTTTTAGTCTTTTCTAAAAGGCTGAGAGGGACTCTGTAGATCGAAAAGAGTTTGGTTACTCGTTCCACCACCGGGGACCCAAAGAGGAAATCTTGCTATTGACTGACCCTGTTGTGGTGTTTGTATCAGGAGCCTTTAATTGGCCAAGTGTAGTGAGTGTAGACCTGAATGAGAGAGTTCAGGTAGGAGGGAGCTGTTTTCATTATAGCTCTGAATGCAATTGTCAGAGTTTTGAATTTTATGAGGGCAGTAAATGCAAGCCAGTGAAGCGATCTGAACAACGGGGTGATGTGCTGTTTTTGGCTGGTTGAAAACCAGACATGCTGCTGCATTCTGGATCATCTGCTGAGGTTTGACCGTGCATGATTGCAGGCCTGCCAGTAAGGAGTTGCTTTATCACAGATATCTCTTTAAAGTAGCTCAACATGCATTATGACAATGGCAAAACCCATGATTTGACTCAACTGTAAACATTTCAGAGTCTTTTATGCCATGAGAAGCTAATTTTGCCTCTGGCTGCCAGTCTGCACTAGAAAAGAGGAGGAAACTTCAGATCTTTGTGAAACTAATTTCCTTCTGACTGCCCACCCCCAGGTTTTTTAAACTTGTCTTCAGACCCATCTAATGCAACTTGACTCAACGTGACTGGAGGCAGTTTTTCAGATTTTTCATATATGCAGTCAGTCCCTGCAGGTTTGAATGTGTAGTTATTTAATAACAGTGTAGAGCCTATAAAATAAGCACCCTGGGCAAATTTAAATTCTGTGTAAACAATGAATACAGAGCAATTTATTCACTTTCTTATGGGCTATGTTTCCCAGACAAGCTTGTTTTTATTGACTTTCTTGTAAATACTTGAGCAGCAGAAGATACCTGTGTTCTTGCCATCCTTTGAACTCCTGTATTTAAACACCTGTGTGTCCCTCAGTGGTGAATGACACTGAATCCAGCAGAAAGCCAAAACCCTCCCATCAATAAATAACTAAATAAACTCTTTGTCGCTCGTGGCATTCAAGAGCGTGAGTCTTTGTCCAAGGCAGATCCTGATGCTTTATCCTACTTCAGCGAAGGTCAAACAGGTCTAATGACGCTGTCCTGTGGGGAGCCGAGCTCCACGTGCAGCGAGGGAAGTCTTTCTAGAATACTGAAATGAAGGTCAGCTTTCTGGGCCGCCGTTTCCCACAGTGACCATGCTGCCTGGGGAGGAGGAGATGGAGAATGCAGCGCAACGCGACCGCTGCACAGTTACGCAAGACCAGAGAAAGTGCAACAACAGCATTGAACCCTGGCTCAGAGGGGGGAAAGTGCCAACGGTACACAAAACACGAGAGAGCGAGAGAGGGGGAAAAGAGAGGGAAGGAGAGTGGGAGGAAAGGGTAATTCAATCACATCAGTGTCCTCATTCACAGGACAGAGAGACACAGAGCCAGAGTTATGAACATCTAATGAAATAAGCAAAAGCTGAGTCAGATGTTTGCCTCGGTCTCACTCTCAGGGAAACAAGAGGTGAGACAAGGAGAGGTGTGGGCAGAGAAACCATCAGGACAACAGCTGGCCAGACAAACACAGAACTGTCCTACAGTAGCTTCTCCCTCACCCCTCTGAGCTGAAGCACACATGCATTATTATATGCAAAAAAAACCCCCACAATATCAGGCCTTAAACATGCAACGCTGTCAGCCTTCAGCTTCCCACTGTCGTATTCACTTTCATGATCATCCTCCTCAGGTTTGTGGTGGGATTTCTGGACCTTCTCTTCTGTAGATGAAGCCAACACAGCAAAACCCAACCCACTGTTGGCAGGTCAGTTAAATGCAAAAGAGATCCGTCACCAAGATTTACCAAAGAGCAAGTCAGGGCATTCACAGAAAGGACAGATGATGTGTTTGCGTCAAACAGAACTGATGGTGAAATGGGAAAAAATGACCTTGTTTACGCCTGCAGTACTGAAGTCATCTGTGTGGATGACAGTACAACACATCCATTATTTGGGCTTACTCAGCTTGACCAGAGGTCTTTGGTCAAAGTAAGGCAAGCTTCACGTCAGACACTCGTAATCACAACTTAGATTTTGATGAATGTCCAAAACTAGTTTTAAAAGTAACTTTGATTTGACATGAATGCATCATTAGCGTTTTAACTGGACTTGATGATGTGATTTAGAGGAGCATTTTCGAGGGGAAAGCAGGGCAATCTAATAATAATTCATTAATTCCTTGGGGGAATACAGAGAGTGCTTTGTTTTTACAATTAAACAAACATCATTAACAATTTGTCAGCAAAGGACATTAACATTTAAAGTCATTCAGGTTTAGCAGAAAGTCTTAGTCAGGTTTCTATCTTGGTAAGACAGAGAAAGCCTCTGGCATCATATCCTGCATTATCTGCTTTCAGCAATTGAACTTACTTGGAAAAATATAGATTTTTGACATTCAAAAAGTTATAGAACCCATCCTATTTTGCTCTCACAGCAGCATGAATGTAATTCATCACTGTAATCACTGTTTCCTTTCATTTATAGATTTTAGAAACTTTATGTGCAACTTTCCCTCAGGGCTGTAGTGGCTTCAGGGATTCCACACGAAGACATAAACATGTTTTCTCCTCCAAATGTGCCAGTGCAAGTGAATAGAAATGATATTTTGTTTTCTTTTTCATATCCGTACATAACATACACAGACATAACACACATCCATGCTCAGCACAAGGTCATTTGTCTGTGGATACATCTATATTAAATGGCCACATTCTATGTTGACATGATTTCTGATCATCAATAAGTAATAAACAAATGCTACATTTAAAAAATAAATAAATAAAATACTGCGTTTCTGACAATGCCATATGGGTGAATGAACAGCCTTGGTGGAGTACTGCGCTGTCTGAGGGATTTTCTTGTTCTAAATAGGATCATAATTTACCAAATGACCACCATGCTGTATTTGCCAAGATTTGAAATTAGCAATTAAGGCCATAAAATCATTACTTAAATGTTTACTGAGACAACAATTCCAGTGAGAATTTGGATTGTTTTCTCATAAAACTGTATAACAGAACTTTGTTTTCCAAGCAGAGGAGCCGCCCCCCGCTGGCAGGTTTAAGGCACTTCTGCAGTCGCTTAATCATTTTTCACTTCTCCGATATTTCATTTGTACTTGTCCTTCCACTGGAGACCAATCTCTGGCCAGAGAGTTTGAATGCATTTTACTACGCCTTCCATTTCTGAATAATTTTAAACTCATGCTGAGCACAGAAAATTGTAATTCCACTCTTGCCATCTTCCAGTTGCATCTCATTCTGCGTTTGATTTGCCCTACCCCGCTGTGATTCCTTCTCTTCTTCATTTATATGCCAGGGTGTGATGTCTTGGCAGCAACATTCATCTATAAAATATTCCTTTTAATCAGACACACAACTTTCAACTTTTGATTTGGAACTACCTCCACTTTGTGTTTGCAACCTTTCCATTCACCCCTGACTCATATTTGTGCTTTCTTTGAAGAGGTGGTAAATTGACTGTGATGTTCTGATCCCATTGTGAAATAGCTCATTTCACATACACCTTCTGTCTCGAGCTTTGCTGTACAAAAGATTCAGCAGAAGTGAATGTGGTGAGCAGAGAGCACACACTGGGCCACGTCAACAGAATATCCGTTGCCTAAATGACTAAAGGCTAATGAGGCACGATCATCACACGCTACAGTGGCTGATTAAGAAGCTGACCACCCTTGAAAAGCCTCTGCTTCACATTCCTCATCTAAAATACAGCATGGCACAGACTGTCTCAGGAAATTGTTGCTGCTCCGAGCGCTTACATGCTCCCTTTAGGAATGTGTCGTTTTTGATTTTCCTGTTGGGGTGGCGCTGGTTACGCAGGCCAGCTGTCCCTTCGCCGAGCAGCCAAACTTAGTCTGGAGAGACCACCGACTGTGAGTCATCTCCAACCTTTTGGAGATAATAAAAAACCTTCCCCAGCTCCCTCAAGCTCTGTGAGGTGTGACAAAGTATGGCTGATGTCTGGCTCAGATGGCGAACCTCAGACTGCTGTGTGTGTGTGTGCGTGTGTGTGTGTGTGTGTGTGTGTGTGTGTGTTCTTGTACTTGCTACATTGTGAGGGCCATTTTCTGCATTTAACTATCAAAGTGAGGACATTTTTACAAAGTGAGGACATTTTGGCCGGTCCTCACTTTGAAACAGCCATGTTTGAGGGTGAAGACTTGTTTTTAGAGAACAGGTATGAATTGAGGTTTGGTTAGGGTTAGGCGATCAGTTGTGATAGTTAAGATTAGGGTAAGGCTCTAGGAAATGCATTACGCTTATGGATGTCCTCACCAAGATAGAAGTACAAACGTGTGTGTGCGTGTGTGTGTGTGTGTGTGTGTGTGTGCTCACCTCGTATAAAAAACAGTGAGGTTGCAGTAAAAAACGTACATAGACAAACCGTTGGTGGAAAAGTTGGTGTGACAGTGCTATAGAAACGGTCTTTAGGAATACCTCATGATATACACTGATGTTCAGCTGGGAAACCTTAAATCCTGCTTGCATGTGGATGGTTCTTTGACTCATACCTCCCACTCAAACATTGTTGCAGACCAAGAACAACAGCGGCACCAAAGCCGGCAACTTCTGCCGAACGATGTCCCCTGCCACACTGCCGAAACTGTCCAGAAATGGTTTTAAGGAACATGACAAAGAGCCCAACATGTTGACCTAGCAACCAAACTCCACAGATTCCAATACAATCAACAATCCACAAGATATGCTGGACATGAACGATCCATAGAGGCCCCACCCTAAAACCCACCAGACTCAGAAGATCAGCTGACAACATCCCAGCACCACCACACCACAGGACAATCCTGTATTGAGCTGTTTTACTGGAACCTACACACTTTTAGGCAGGTGGTGTTAATGTTGTGATTAGATCAGTGTACTAGAAATATAATAAAGCATCACTCCACTGGAAAGACTAAAAATTGCAGCCGATGAAAACATCAGATCTGTGCAGAGCAACGATGAGAGGAAACCTGCCTCAGTTCAAAGTATGAAACCAACATTTAAAGCTTTTCTATCTTTTTTTAAAAATATGTTCTCCCAGAGATGCATCACGGTGAACTGGAAAATGTGTCCCATTTATTACCAGTCAACACAGCTGTCAGCATGCAGGTCAAGACCTCTGCCTTCCTGTTGGATGCCTGCACATATCTATGTATTCTCAAGTCTTCAGCCACTCCTTTTCTGGTAATTGTGTCTGAGGGGAAAGAAAATAGGTTTTTGGGCCAGTGGACTGGTGTTCTTAAGCCATCTTGTCGTCCTCTTCTACAATTCATCAAAATGTCTCAACACTTAACTTTTGTACATTGCTAGAATTGATGAAAGTGCGTAATAATTTTCATTTTTATGCATATTTTCTGAAAATTCTAGTAAATTAATCCTAGATTTTGATGAAAATTTCCCAGATAGTAAGAAATTCAGTTTTAAAAATATGATGAAACATAGGGCAATTTAAAAAGTCAAATCTAGCCGTGAGTGGACAGTACGACAGGTTGGTGCTGACTCTGGGTTGACCCTATGTCCGCATGCTGCTAGGAATGTAAGCAATCCTCTTCTTTCCTTGTTATGCTAATATCATGATGCATATCCACCTCCCTAACATTTCCCTCACATTCGTCATGAATAAATTAGTTTGAAATAAACAAACAAGCTGTTCATTTTTTGGGGGGAAATATTGTTAATTATCTAATTCCGATAAGTGTGAATAGAGAAGACTTAAATTGAATGGGGTGTACATTACCAGTTCCTTATTTTAGCTTAACTGCCAACATACACCTGCCTGTATACATATGTGAAAAAAACTCAGCAACAGTAACCATGCAGGAGGCGTATTATGATCCAGAACATCAGAATACATGGTTGACGAAGACTATGACGACAAGGATTCTGATGATAGATAGAGAGACCCCTCACTTCATTACAAGAATAAATGTACATTTGAGAATTCAGTGGTGTAAAAAAAATAGTCTACAGTGATGTGGTACGAAGTGATATGGTCAGATGAGTCATTCTTCACCATATTCTCAACAAGTGGACGAGTGCACATGTGGCCACTTCAAGAGAACATTTCAGGCCTGATCCCTTGAACTCTACTGTGAGGGGATTCAGTGGCTCTCTTATGCTGTTCAGGGCATTTGATTGACTTGGTTTCAGTCCACTTGTCCCTCTAGACTGAAGGGTCAAAACAAATCAATACAAAGTTATCATGAGAAATCACCTTTGTCCTAAACATTTCTATGCTGATTGATCTTTTTCAGGATGACAATGTCCTCATCCATAGGACACGAGGGGTCACTGTATGGTTTGATGGAAATGATGTGAATCATATGTTGTGGATTTTACATTCACCAAATCTCAATCTAACTGAACATCTATGTGAGATTTTATGGAACTAGACAAACATGCTAGACATTGTTCTCCAAAACCATCATCAAAGCACTAACAGAGGGAACATCTTTTGGAAGAAAAGTATTCATTTCTCCAGTAGAGTTTCAGAGACTACACTGAAGGTATTATGATAACATGTGGTGGCCTAACAGCGTATTAAAAATACTTTATGATATATTAATGCATCTCAACAAACTAGAATATTGTGGAAAAAGCTTATTATTTCCCATCAGTTATTGAAGAAAATGGAAAACTAATATATAACCTTATATATTCTAGGTCCATTGCATGCATCTATTTTTCACTTCATACATCATGAGTATAGGGTGCATGAATGTTTACCTCTCTGAATAAAATTAACTTTCCGACGATATTCTAATTTGTTGAATATAGACGCACGAGTGTGTGTGTGAGTGTGTGTGCGTATAAGAGGTAAGGTGACACATATATGATGATATAATATATGTGACATATAGTGCAATAATGTGCAATAAGAGAACCATTATTATTCTCAAAGGTCAAGCAAAAACTTGGTTCAGAAATGGACAGCAATGTTACCACACATATTTTTCTCCATTGCTCTGCTATTTTGAGAGCAGAACATGAAGATATCTTGATTGTTCATAAAGACCACCAGTGTAGAGCTATATCACGTCCAGAATGATGGTCTACCACAGAGATTACTGTACAATCAGTATTTTATCTACTGGGACCACATACTACAGTGACATATATGGGTCATTCCAGATTTGGAGAACATTTTACATCAAATAATCCAAGTACAAAATACTAAAACATGCAGTTGTTGTGTGAATTTACTTGTCGTGAGAGCAAATCTAAAAAAATACAATAAAATTGGAGAAAAGAAAGTTTGAAAATATTTTTAAAACACAAAAAAAGTCCATAATTCCCCCTAAAATGCCATTTTCCTCGTCCAACCCCGATGACCAAATTGAATCTCAAATGAAACTGTTAAAAATTAATTCAAATCTCCTTTTTTTGGCATTTTTTTTATTCTTGTCTCTTGTAATTGTGGCAGCTTTTTTTTTTCAATCAATATAACATTTTAAATAATAATTATTATGCATGGAACATGTGTCTCACAACAACCCTTTTAGCATAACCTTTTTGGCTGGTAGAAGAAGAAGAAAACAGTGAATCATATAAGCTGGAGATAACATCAAGTTTTCCATAAGAATGGGCAGAGTAAATGTATATCCTCGATTCTATTTTATATATTTTCATAACATCATCAGCCTTGATTGAATCCCTCACTCTACCTCAACAACGAATAAAACATGGAATAACAATTGCACCATTGATGTGTAAGCTGAA
Organism: Acanthochromis polyacanthus; assembly: GCF_021347895.1. Taxonomy (NCBI): domain Eukaryota; kingdom Metazoa; phylum Chordata; class Actinopteri; family Pomacentridae; genus Acanthochromis; species Acanthochromis polyacanthus. Next base: position 21,807,231 of record NC_067123.1, read on the forward strand.
TCAGTCAGCCTTTGATAGTTTATTACCTATTACTGAGTAATATGTGGCAGAAAATTATAAACGTGAAGATTTAAGGGTCCTTGTTTGTGACCCCTGTCCAGAGCTCATCTCCAATGACTAGAACAGAAACGTTGCGCAGTGAACATTAGGTCTATTCCACACACAACGTGGAGCAGCATCGTTCTGTGTTGTTGCATGCACGTCCATCTATTTCACTCTGAGGGAGAGAGAGAGAGAGAGAGAGAGAGAGAGAGAGAGAGAGAGAGAGAGAGAGAGGGCAGTAGGAGGAGGGATGTGCGCAACCTCGGTGCCAATGGGCGCAGCGCTATCTAATTAAACCCCTACCACGTAATCCCAACGACACCATCCCCCCGTTTAAATCCACTCCACCGGCGCACACCACTTAAACACACTGTCCTCCGCTGCTGTCCCGTCCCCTGCAGGAGAGAGAAAGCCAGCAGCAGCAGCAGCAGCAGCACCATCTCTGCTGCCTCTCGCCTGCACGGTAACATGGTTTGCAGGGTTCGGCTGCAGTAGCCAAGGGCCACTCAGTCAGTCGCTCAGCCAGCCAGCCAGTCGGCGTGTGTGGACGTGTGTGAGTGTGTATTAAGAAGCAGAGAGGAGATCTCGATCCAGCGCACAAGGAGCTCCGGAGTGAAGCGTCCAGAGCGAGCCGAGCATCCCCCATCTCTCCCCGGTTGTCCTCCGCGCAGGTCCCGCAGCAGGGAGACCCTACGTCCCCGGCCAAGACACTACCTCGCTGTACCGGGTAAGGAAAAAGGCATGATGTTCGTGTACATCTGAAATGTTCAGCCTGTTTGGTTATTCCTGCTTATCATATATCTATTATAAGGGATCCTGCAGAAGCGGCGCAGACGCTTTTGTTTACCCGCTGAAACTGTGCGTCTCCCGGCTGTGCGCTGACAATTAGCCCGCCTGAGCGACAAGAACATTCCTCTGCAGTTTATATCACCGCGCATTGGAACAGATGTTCAGTGTTATTGTGCAGTTCTCGGGACAGCTCACTTACATAAAGGGAGGAAAGCAGTATTTTGCGCAGCCAATCGTGTGGCAGCAGTGTAGGCCTGCCATTTTTTTATGAATGATCAGAACGCGGGACAGGAGGAGAGGATGGATGCGCATGGTGGTGCTCTGGATCTTCCTCCTATCTCTGCTCCGAGCTGCCCTGAACTCCTCCATAACAGAGGGAGACAGCTTTTCACTTTGTGCTTTTTTTTTTTTTTATCATCTACTAGTAATAAAACACACTAATTTGCTCACAAACATATTTTTATATAGGATAATAAATAGGTTGTTGTTTTCATTGGTTTTCAGTATGAGGTTTTTAGAGATTCCAAACAAAAATCATCCTTTTGTTTTGTAGCAGCTACATAATGTCTCACTTTTTTAAAAACTTATATAAATAGTGTTACTGTAGTATCATCTTAATGATCCAAAGTGTGAAGTAGTTGAGTCTTGCTTTGCCTCCGGTGTGCTCACATGCAGCAGGAGTCTGCACAAACAGCCCACACCCTCCTTTAGCCGCTATCTGCACATCTCATGTATCATGTAAAACATGGCGTTTCATCCATACTGGACATATGAGAGGTGCTTCTGTCCTGATCGCCACTAGTGTTGGGGACTGGATGAATTAGAGGCGGGGGGCTGAATGGCTCTGAGGGGTACGGAACATGTCATCTTAAATGATTGTCTGTCACTGAGGTGTTCGGGACCTCTGCTTTTCCTTCAGATAACAAGTCCGCCTATGCCAACCTCACTGTAAACATCTTTATTTATTTATTTAGCATTTATTTAACCAGGTTAGTCCTATTGAGAGCAGAGACCTCCTTTGATCACATATAACACTTGTACTCAGACAAGGCAGACTGTAGTGATTTCATCAGAGCTTTAAACTCATTCAGTGTGACGAGGGCTTGAAGTCGAAGCTGAGATTGTAATTCATTCTAAGCATTAGGTGCCAAAAACCTAAATGCTTTCTTGCCCAGTTCAGATCGTACTTTGGGGATGACAAATTGCAGAGTATCCATAGATCGGAGATTGTGACTTCCATGTTTCCGGGTTGAAAGGCAAGACAAATAAGAAGGAACAGTACCCAGAATGGTTCTGTAAATAAACACATACCAATGACTGAGATGTCGGACACTTAAAAATGTCCAATTAACTTTAGAATAGAGCACACAATGGTGAGTAAGGGTACCACATTTGATCATGAATCTCAATTAGCAGAATCCTTCATATACAACACATTTCCATAGCCAGTGACAGGCAAAAATGTCGTTTCCACCAATTTCTGTTTCTCAATCATGATGCATGTTCTCCTGCCACGCAGCTGTTGCTCGCCTTCTATGTAATCCTTTCCGATTTAACAAGTTTCTGTCAGACATCAGACGGCAAGAGACGTGAAATGTGTGCTGAAAGTCACCTGCCGTCCGCTCAGGAGTATTTATAGGAAGCACATGAGTGGCAAAAATTCACCGTGGTTATTCTCTGATTGTCTAGCAATGAAAATAATGATGAGAGGGCCAGTGATGTGGCTGACGTTGGCCCCAGGTTAATGATGGCACGGCCGTTACAAAGTGATCTGTAGATTCGAGGCTCATGACTTAAGGAGATGTGCTCGACTCTATTTGTTCGGGCTGAGAAGCCGACAGAATCCTGCTGCTCACACTTTGCTGGGATGAGGCGGTGTTTAGCCTTCATGTGCTAATGCTAGTCTAGTTGTTACATAAGAAGATAAATGTTCAGTGGAGCACTACACTCTCTGCCACTTGGACTCATAAACATACCCGCCTGCACGCACACACACTCTCACTCACTTCTATCTTGTATGTATACATATCAGAGGAGGTTGTAACCCTGAGGCGTTAAGCACTTCGCAAATGATAAATGCTGTAGTCAAGGTGCGCTTCAATGGTGCAGGGGAGTTCCATACTGGAGCGGTTTTATCGTTGACTCTCTTCAGTGGCTGTTTCATGCATTTCTCCTGTGTGTATAATGGATTTCTTTCTCTTTTTTTTTGACACTGCAGGCTCTCACATTAATAGGGACAGTGCAGCTTTGCTCATATAGGTGACCTTGCTCTCATGTGATGCCGCGAGAAATTCTTGACAAGACGCCCCTGACCGCCTGTATGCATTGAATACATAAGTACACAGCTGGAGAGTCACTTTGAATTAAGGTTTCTGTTGTGTCACGTGAGTGCAGGTCAGATTTTATCATGCGATAGAAACACATGGGCTCTTTCTTCCAGACACATGTGAAACCTTTGAGTGTTATTGATGCTGGAAACTTTGGTAGACCCGGAGTGGCCTCCAGAGCCACGTGTCGGGTTAAATTCCCTCCACAGAGGCCTGCTGTTTGTACGTCTTCCGGCAGCATGATGGATATAAAAGGCCAGTGGAAATTTCTGAGGATAACTCTTAGGGCTTTCTGGAAAAAAAAAAAAAATCATTAAGAGATGTACTTGAAGGCTCTGAGTAAAAAGGATCTGTGGTTTGGTGGTATGACACAGTAATGGGGGGAAATGGAAATGAATTTGTTTATCTTTTAAGAGAGTTATGTTACAATTCAATTAGTTAATACTGAGTAGCCACTTTCTCATAAAGCATCAACGACACGCCTTTTTAAATGCTGTTTGGTATTGAGATATTAGAGACTCTCCTCACCAAAAAACATGCACCGTTTTTTGTTCAAATGATGAATTATGTTTACCTTTTTCCTGGCATGTGACCTTTCAGATGTAAATGACAGAGGTGGAAGTCATGTAACGCTGTGTTACTGCTGAGCGTCACACTTTGACAGCAAGGACTGGGATTTGCTTTCCGTCTCCTACCGGCAGTTAAATTATTTTAAAACCTCTGAAAACGTCCACATAGTACATATTTAATTTTTAAAAAACATTGAGAAATTCCAATAATTTATACATTGAGATTGTGTAGGGGTGTTGTAATCTGACTGAACTGATATTGATTTAACTGTTCCACAACCAAAACTGTCCTCAAAATGTTGATTCCAGATGTTTAGACGCTCCAATTGGTACAAACGAATGCATAACATCATCGTCTTCCAAATGAGCCCCGCCCACTTTACACCTGTGAGAAAAACAGAATTACTAAATACGTTAATGTGAAACAACCAAATCTGCTCATACCTGACTGAATAAACATATCTGACTAGTCACAAATCACAGGTAACAGCTGATCAACACTGACAGATAAATGCTGAAAATTATATAACAAATCAATGAAGTTTGCTGTTGAAATTTTTGTTATTCTGAATTGTAACATTAAAGTTAAACTGTTTTACAAAAGATTTTGGAATGAAAAAAAACACAGAGATCATGCCTTGTTTTATTGTCTCATTTAGGTCAGCTATAAAACATCAGATCCTGCATTCCACATAGTACAGTGCAGTAGCATCTTGCCTTTCAAATATGAACTTCTTTCATCCCAACATGCCATGCAATGGGGACTTTTTGTTAAAGAATGCACTCAAAAGTTTGGGGTCACCCAGACAAATTCATGTTTTCCTTGAAAACCCACATATTTATTCATGTGCTGACATAATTGCACAAGGGTTTTCTAGATAGATAGATAGATAGATATTTTATTAATCTCCAAAGAGAAATTCACAGAGCACACTGAGCTGCTGCTGGTGAGGCTGCCACTTGCGTCGGCGCCAGGTGACAGAAATCATCTAATCATCAATTAGCCTTTCAACACCATTAGCTAACACAATGTAGCATTAGAACACTGGAGTGATGGCTGCTGGAAATGTTCCTCTGTACCCCTATGTAGATATTCTGTTAAAAATCAGCCGTTTACAGCTAGAATAGTGATTTACATCATTAGCAATGTCTTGACTGGATTTCTGATTAATTTAGTGTTATATTTACTGAAAAAAAAACATGCTTTTCTTTCAAAAATAAGGACATTTCTGAGTGACCCCAGACTTTTGAACAGTAGTGGAAGTCAATAAGAATTAGCCTGTTGACATCATTACTTATCATTAGCATTTTTAGGTAAGACGATTTTTGATTCCAAGCCGACTTCACTGAATTTCATGTGTGGAATCAGTACAATGGTCCCTTTCATAAAATACAGAATTACACCAAGTCAATATTCAGATATAGCTTGAGATTTGGAAATAGAGGTATGCTACATATTTACAATGAAACTAGTGGGAATTAGCTACTCCAAAAATGTTTTCATGCTTGAAGCCTTCTGTCTTTGTGACCGTGGTTTCATATGCTGGGGAGTGGGATGAGTGGGATGCGATCTGTGTTTCCCTATAATCTGCCCTGATCCTACCGGGGAGGGGCGTCTCCTGCCTGTCAGACATCCAGTCTGATAATGTCTGTGATAAGGCTGAGAGAGCAATCGCTCTGCTGGAGGTGGATGGCTCAGAGACACTAAAAACCTAAGATTTCACCAATGACTCTGAGGTGACGCTGGATTTAGCCGGGAGCTCAGTGTCAGTGGTGCGTTTGGTTGTTTGTCAGAGCATCGCCACTCGTTGTATTGGCACGTGAATGCTGGGTGTTATTCTTTTGGATCCTCTTTTGTGAATAGGTTGCAGTTGCTTGCTTGCAACCCTCTGAACTCCAGACAGGCTCAGGGCATTTGTTTCCTCCTGTCTCATTTATGCTCACTGTGGGATAATTTTTCATTGCAATTTAAAGTTTCGCACCTCAATGAAAGCAGCACAGTTGTGGCTAGAGATAACTCAAAAATGTATTTGTGCCGTGTAACAAATTATAATGCAGTAAATCACAAAAAAACAAACAAAAATGAAGGTTAAGTTGAATTGTCTAATTTTACAACCTGGAATCAACATGTACACCATTTTACCAATGACCCACAGGTGTACTAATACTCCTGAAAACTGTACATCCTATAGATATAATTCCTCCGTCAAGGAATGCAGCGTATGTTTGTCTGTCCGTCTGTTATTCCGTCTGTGTGCAACATTTCTCAAAAATGGACTAACAGATTTGGTTGAAATTTTCAGTGAAGGTCAGAAATGACACAAGGACCAAGTGATTAGCCCGTTGTGCTTCAGTGTTTGAGATCTGCATAAGCATTTCCTTAAATGACTGAAGCTGCAAACGCGATTATACAAACACTATACGCCGATGGAAAGCTGAGATTCTCATGAATCCGCCGGTATAAACCATTTTCAGATGTGATTACCACAGTGGGTAATATAAACACATTTGTCCGACAAACAACGAATATCCATCCATCCGTTCTCTATACACGGCTTTAACGTACACAGCGCGACTCACATTTGTGGGTTCATTATTACACACAGATGAAAATATTCCACAAAAAACGGCCATAATCAAACCTTGGACATCCAGACGAAACAAGCCAGTAAAATATTTTGTCCAAAACATGTCTTGAAGTCGGTATAAAATCCACGAATAGGTCATTTTCAAGGAAATGCACCTCGCGATGCGCGTCCAATATTCCCTGTATTTGTCGTCATATTTTTATTTACAAATAAAATAGCGATTTTTTGTACTGAAAATGGCTGGAATTGACTGCACCTTATAGGGCTATATTTTAGCAGTGATGCGACTTCTGAGATAGCGGCCCAGCATCACTGTAACTATGACAACAAGTGAACAGTACGTCAGCTGCCTGCTGACGATCCCATGATTGCGATCCTACTGCAAATCGACCACTGCGGACTTATCGGGACTTATCCGTCTGAAATTATACAAGGAACAATTGATTACAATGTGGGGTTGTTTCTGAGTCCCATTTATTCTCGCCGCCTGCTACATATTTAGGTCACGTGATTCGGTATCCGGACCTAATGTACACATGCATAACACACGCCTGTGTTCAGTGCAAAGTCTTTTTGTTTGTGGGTAAATCTACATTTATTGGCCACATTCCATGTTGCCGTGATTTGTGATCATAAATAGCTAATAAACAAATGTCCTATTTCTAAAAAACAATATGCTGCATTTCTGAGAATGCCATATAGGCAAATGGGCTATGGGCTATGTTTCCTTAGTGGTCTCCTCTCTGCCCTGTATATACACAGCCTGCAGTTCAACCAAGTAGTCACAGAAGTTTTGTTGCATGACTGATGCTGAGTCATTAATTGTTTTACAGTTGCGCAGACGAATGCAGAAATGTAGTTTTTTTAATCTGCTTGGAGAAAGCTGTTTTATTTCTCCACAATTTTAAAAGAGATATTGCAATACAATTATTGTCATGAAATACTCTGGTTTAGATTAGCACAATTCTCCCAAACATCACAGACGAATGGTTTCACAATTTTCAAAAAAAAAAAAGGTGAAAATTAGACAGTTTAGTCCTCCATTAGCGCTGGTTCTGACAAATGCTGTCATTTCTGTATTTTTTTTAATTATGTAAAAGGCCTTTTAAACCCAGCTTTGACTTTAGGGCTTCAAAGGGTTAAATCAAACAAATCAGATCCGGAGCTTCACCTACACTACAGCTCAAAATCTTCATAATAAGGACGTCTAGCTGCTCTGTCTACAGTGGATCCAAATCAAACGACACAGATCTCTAATCTTTTGGCTGAACTAGTGTGCGATTTTCCCCTTCATCTTTGAATAGAAACACAAAAACAAATTAAGTAGGAACCAGAAAGTGCAGCTAAATAGCAGGGAGTTAAAACAATAAAGCAAAGAGAAAGAGGAATCACATGGAGGCGATCAAGGAAAATAAGTTTTGAGTGGAAATATTTAATAAATGACAGTAATTTTTCTGGTTTGCCTCCTGTTCTCTGCTATCCTTTCCTCTCCTCCAGCCATTAGGAGGCTGAAAGGGCAGCCAATTACTCTGTGAGTTCGCCATGCGGTTTGGCTAATGAAGCCAGAGGGGAGGAAAGTGTGAGAGCGGCTGCATATGCGAGTGTGTTCTTTATCATGAAAGGGCCAACAGCTCTTAAAGGACAAGGTATAGTAGTGGAGACACATCCGCCACACTTTTAGTCAGCTAAGATCCTATCTCAACACACCACAATCCCCTCTGCTTCTGTCTCTCTTCCACTTCTCTCCCAGACCACAAGAACATTTCCTTTAAGTGATTCTTCTCTGCATCGATTCCGCTCGTCTCTCTGTTTATTTCAAAAAGCTCTTTGAAAAATAAAAAGTACTTTAATTAGTCCCTTTACTCCAGAAAGCTGGAGCGAAAAATAAACCCGAAAATATTTTCAGTTCTCGTGGCGCTCCCCTGGTTCTTCACTCCTCAAGGGTTTCTCTCTCGATTTGGATGCCTCCATCACGCCTGAGCAGAACGTGAGGAATTTTATGGAAGAATAACCACCATCTGTGTCTCCTCTATACCTCAGATCCAGAAGCATAAACTGAGTGGTGGATATTGTGCCTGTTTCTATCTATTTATTTATTTATCATACATGAGGCTGTATTACACGCAATCAGAGCGATGAGATGAACGGTTCAGGGTGACGGGTTCTAACCTGCTTCGTGCCACGACACCGTCAATTAGAGCTCCACGTTAGCTTCCCTTCCCTCACCTCCACCTCCTCCACCGCCGGCCTCTCTGAGCAATAACACAGAGCCAATCAGAAATAGCAAAATCGATCTGGCGCCGGCTGGCTTGGATGCATTTACAAGCAGCCGTAATGACTGCAGACTCATTTCTGCGGCTGCTGGTGCAATCACATAGCAACCCTATTTTCTGCCGAGCTCCGAGCAAAAGAGCAGCATTATTTCTGAGGAGTGTGTTCAATAGCCGTGAATGTGCTTCCGGCCTCTCAGACCGCAGTGTGATACTCCTATGATGTGGCCAGCTATGCTTACATTTATTTTTTATTTCCCCCCCTCCGTCACTCAGGCCATTTTTTCTTTAACCCTGTCTGTAACTTGAAGAACAGCTACCTCTCTGTTGTCCCCGTTTATGCCGACTGATGAGGTGCCCGTCACACCAATGAGCAGTGAGTGATGTTGCTGCCCTTTCTTAGCTGTTGGGTTGAATTAGTGGCCGTCCAAGGTGTCATGTAGGACAGAGGTGAAGGGGGAAGGGCTGAACAGGTGGCTTGGAAAATGCCACATATTACAGACGCTGCTCTTTTCGCAGGAGCCCTAATTTCTTGCAGCACTTGTTGGTGATCAGCAGCGATGTAGAAGTCTCATGGGGCCGCATTCGCTTCCGTGACTTCACAAGAAGAATTAATAACTGGAAGTGCGTGCATGGATGGTAGTTGTAGAACAGGTAGATCGCTACCTTTTTTTAAAATTCCCAGCACAATGGTGGCAAAACAGTGTTTTGGCATGCGGCCTCAAGGTCTAAAAGATTGTGCTGAGTTCATTTTCTCCTTCATTGCGAAGCCTATTTTTTTGCATCTGCACCTGCAACAGTCATAGCCAGAGGCATTTTGTTTTTGGATTGTCCAACTGAGCCTTTCTTGTGACCGCCTGGATAGAATTTCTTCAAATTTAACACAAATTTAGGGTTGAGTGATAGTCCAGCAACCAGCCACTGCTGCAGCGATATATTCACAGAGGTGTTCCACACTATTTGCACAAGTCCACCGTCATGAGATCGGCGTTTCCTGACCGCTTTTAATGAGCTGAATTCTGAAAACAACAAGCAGCAATGGACTTCACCATCTGACCGCAAATAGTCGATATATCCATCCCATCACCCGACCCGAGCACAGCTGTCCACTTGGACTAAGCAGCAAACTCATTAGATTGGGAGGTCAAGGGTCAGAGCTTTTTGGCCATAAGTCAAGAATTTATATGCTAATTATGGAAACATTTCACAATAAGGCAGCGATGACATTACACGGGTAAAAGGTCAAAGGTCAGCTTACTGTGATTATAAACCAATCAGCAAAAACACTACAATGCCATGACCCCAAACAGGACAGATTGATGTAAACTGAAACTGGATTAGCTGGTCTTGTTTAGTGTCTGTCTTTGCTTGCTTTCAGTCCTCTTCTGCGTTAACCTTTGCTGCCATATTGTTGCATGTTGTCCTCCACTGTCAGCTGACAACTTGAATAGCTCCATGTATTACACTGCAACTCATGATTTCTTTTACTGTTACATAATCACAAGTTTATCTCCTCGGATGATGTTATCTTCATTGAAAAAAAAAAAAACTTTTCTATGTAGTGTTTGATGACAAAAACTGATCACTTCCATCATCTGCTTGGGTTGAGACACGGTGAGATTCTGCTGTTATTGAGTAAAACGGGCAATATTGTGATATGTCATGAATTAGTGCAGCCTTTAGAGCCATTCCAGCCGATCATTTAGAGATGATGCTTCCTCCAGAGGACATTTCTAAGTGACCTCAAACTGTTAAACTCTAGTATATACTCTGATCAGACACTGCAAGATGACAAATATTACAGTAGTTCACCCAAATATGTTTGAACCGGAAACTAAATCTGAAGTAGAATCATGACAAAGAAAGGTGACAGGGTTGTTTCTTTCTGTTTGTTACCTCTGACACAGCACTGCTTCTGAGTCTGTCATTAATACACTGCAGTTTCAAGGTGGAAACACTCAGCCATGGTGTTGACTGTTTTTTTCCCCTAATGATGTGTCATCCAGCACATAGAAAGCACCATATGGATGTGTTGACAAGGTGAAAAACAGGGTTTTCATGAAAAAAATAGAAATTGCAACAACTGGCACTATCAAAAGGCATTAGGCCCAAGTGTTATGGAAGCTCTTGGACAGGTCTACATGATATTAGTATAAATACTTGTTATTACTGACACAGTGATTAGTATGTAGGTCTGTAGCAGCTGGTGAACCTGTCAATCTGTCTGCTGCACTCCAGCAGGTCAGGCAACCCTTGATTATGTTCAGTCCACTTGCTGGCTTTACCACCTGTGCATTTTATGATTAAACACTGTGCAATTGTATTGACGTTCCGCTCATAGAAAGGCAACAATGTTTGGTGCCATGATATGACCGCAAACCTGAGGTTAAAAACTCACACAAACTATTCAAAACAGAAATAGGAGCATGCAGCATGAAAGCACTGAATAGGATAACATGTTTGTATGTGTCAGATGATGTTTCTGTGTTCCTCCCAGCCTGTGGAAACGTAGGATAGTTGTCATCTCTAAACAGAACGTTCTCTTTCCTTTACATGTCTCAGATCCTTAGTAGAATATTAATGCACAGAGAAGTCCAAAAAAGGGAGATAAAAGGAGATAGCAGGTATGGGAGAGCAGGCTGTGTGCACCCGCATGGAAAATAATTCTCTCTGATTAGCTGCCTCAGTGTTTTCTATGGAGGATCCAGCAAGGCTCGGCTTATTTATTGCTTATAGGGATGTCGTATTTTATGTGTTGGTACAGCCCTATGGGTATTTTCAGTTGCTGCAGTTTGTAGACGAAATGTTAATATAATCAATTATGCAAATAACTCTGCAAGGCTTCATAACTCCAAAGGCAACTATTCCCAGTTTGTTAGTTCTTAGTGGAGTGGAGTTTCCTTTTAAATCAGTTCATGCTTTTTGCATCTTCAAGCCAAAATGTGCAAACTGTCCATAAGTCAAGCAGCTGTGCGTGAGCGACACAAGTGTGTACTGTATTCCACAATCCTTCACTCTACTGATGTGAGGCAGCTCCATACGGTTTTCACTTTTGACTTTTCCATCTTTCAGAATGCATGCACATACACATACTCCTGTTTAGTATTGTCATGATACTAACGTCGATGAAAGACCTTGAAAAATGTCAATATGCTACCGTTTTCAGTACAATGTGGGGAAACTGTCACAGCACTGACAGCATAAAATGGGAGATTTTTAGTAATAGAAAAGACCTTAACGTGACAAAGAGGTACACTTTCACTGTTTTCCTTATATATAAAACCGGTCATGGTGGTTCTCCACTTGCCGTCTCTTGAAAACCATAACCTACCTCTGTTCAAGTGGAGCAAATGTGACAAGAGACGAGGAGACAGAACTGTGAGTGAGTGAGAGGAGGCAGGGCTGTGAGGGCACTTCACCGTGTGTCTGCAGAAGAGAGAGTGAGAAAGCACAAATGTTCCAATCAGTATTGAAAAGTCTATATTTCTGACAACATCTCTCCCCTCTGTAGTATGTATAGAAATATGCCCCCTATTTTAAAACAACAGCTGTCCACAAACATTTACATGGAACCTATGAATTAGACTTTTCTCTTGAAAGGATAGAAGCATGCTGCAGTGTATACTTCATTTGAACTGCTATGATGCACAGTGATGCGCAGTGGGTTCACCAAAGCTAGATATACATTGGTATTTTTGCATCCCGTGTTATTTCCTTGAAAGCTTATTGTCCAGTGTAGCTAAGAAGGATTATATAAAGTTCAGATGGTTCAGAGAACTCCAGCTCTCCAGATGGAAATTGTTCGTATAGAACAATTGTTCTATATGAAGAGAAAGTAGGAGCAACTACAAAGTGTTTAACCCTCATCAATAAAATTTTAAAAATAAAAAATAGTCTGCAAAATAGCTGAATTGATTTTGAACAATATGTAGTGTAACTGTAGAGCTAACATATGGACTTACAATGATTGTCAAAAATTATAATTTTGACAATTGATTAATCATTTTGAGTGTTTTGCTTAAGAATAAAAGTTTAAATTCTCCAATTGCAGCTTTGTAAATGTGAATATTTGTTGGTTTCTTTCCTTCTCTGTGAGAGTAAACTGAATGTCTTTACATTGTGGACAAAACAAGATTTTTGAGTATGTCATGTTAGGCTTTAAGAAACAATCATGAACAGTTTTGACCATCTTCTTACGTTATATACGACCAGACAACTAATCAACAATGAAAATAATTTTCATTTGCCGCCTCACTAACGTATAATAGGTTCAAGTTTGGATTCAGCGAACGTGCAATGCTACACTATATAGCAGATGTAATGCTTTTTTTTATTCCGCCAAGGAGCGACGGAGTTATGTGATGATCGGTGTACGTTTGTTTGTCTGTTTGTCTGTCTGTCTGTGAGCAACATTACTCAAAAATGGAATAACAGATTTGGATGAAATTTTCAGGGAAATTCAGAAATGACACAAGAACCAAATGATTAGATTTTGGCAGTGATGCGGCTTATAGTCTGGATCCACTGATTTGTTGAAGATTTTTGTAGCATTGCGATAGCAGCACAGCGTCACTGTAACTGTGACAAGTGAACACTACTTCAGCTGCCTGCTAAAGATCACACACTGCTATCCTATTACAAATTAACTGCTTCATACTTATCGGGACTTATCCATCAGAAATGATACAAGGAAGTATTTATTAAATTCTGGAGGTGTTTCCGACTCACATCAATTCATATTTAGCTCATAGGATTCGGTATCTATATATAACGTGACACGCCTGTGATCAGCGCAAGGTCACTTTGCTTCTGTATTAAATGGCCACATTCTATATACTGTTGTGATTTCTTGCACAGTTTTTTTTTTCAAGATTTCAGCCGTCACAAATGATACAACTGATCAGCCTTGGCGCAGTACTCTGCTCTCTGAGTGCTTCTGCTGCCTCCCTGAATTACTAACTAACCCCGCTTTAAGGCACTTTCAGTGAAGTTGCTGGACTGATGTAGCATTTTACATCAGTATTTACTGTTTATGGCATTAAATCCAAAGTGATTCCTCACACTTTGTGCTGCTTGTTAGTTTTCATCTGAATTAAGCAAAAAGAACAACAATAACCTGGCTGACAGAAAGGGCTACAGGGCAGCTGCACTGAAGTACGACACAAAATATTGGACACGAATAGTTATTTTTTTCTGTGCTCAAAATCCAGTCTAATTTTGACATAGTCTAAATAATCATAGAATACGACTACAGTGTAAAAAGAAAAGCAAACTTAATAAGATGTGTTTCAGGGCACATGTGGTTGTATGATGATGTACAACTGCCGTTTAGTTCCAGGTAAACAAAATATAAGTGAACCAGACTTTCTTTTTACAGATCAAATGATGATGTTCTGGAGGTCTTGTTTTTTATGCACATTTCCCCCAAGGGATCTCCTCTTGAATCTAAATACTGAACCGGTTAATTATGCAGCGTCGACATAAGAAGCAGAGTTGATTTTTCATTACTTGCTGACAGGAATTCTTATCACACAGGTACCAGGTTGTAGCACAGAGTCACACTTCCAGTAGTTGTAATGCACAGCTCCATGGTAAAAATGGGAAACTGGGGGAGTCGCTAACCAGCTAGGATGTGATTCTGTTCTCGGTATCAGCAGCCTGATGTGTGATCTTCACAGCCGAGCCTGCAGGAGATGAAGAGGGAGGATGTAGAGAATCTGCAAGCAAGAGACGAGGAGTTGTCTGAACGTGTGATCTTTCCATCTGAGCCCAGAGCGAGCCCTGCACTCCAGCGCTGCGCAACTCACAGCGCTGCATTGTGGGCTATATCTCTGTCACGCAGCTCGCGGGCCTGTATCACTGCGACGTGACCACTTGAAGGGGAAATTCTCGCTGAGGTGGCTCTCTGCCTTCCTGACAAAAGTCGGTATTTTTAGATTCTTTCTCTATTTTCATCACCAGTGCAGGAAATTAGAAAGCGAGACGGCTTTAATGTGGCGAGGTGCTGTTGTGGCACACCCCTCGTGTCCCGTCACTGAGATTTAGGTTGCTTCCCAAGCTTCCTCCACCTCCTTGCGTATCACACGCTGCATGCCTCTGCCGTATTTGGGAATTCAAGGCCCTTTATGCATACGTTCTAGACCTTGAGCTCCATGACGTAACATTACTCCAGTTCTGCTGTTAAAATACTGTCACGCCGTCTGGCTTTTCCCTCCATCCTGCTGCATATTCAGAGCTGAGCCTTCCTCTCAAATCTTCTTGTGATAGAGAGAAGTTGCACTGAATAAGCAAGACTAAGTGCGAGTTAGATTATGGTTGTGAGAACGCGAAGTGGAGGCTAAATCCTCTTTATGTAAGTATATTAGAGAGCAATGTCCTTTGCCTTATATTAACGTGATGACTTTTTGGCCAGAGTTCCCACAGCGCTCCCTCCCCCTCCCTTCCTGTTTTTCTAGCCACACACCACTTCTGTGAGAAGGGACACACTGCATTATGTAAAGATAACAGGATTTAATGTACAGAACAGCCCGACCACATGCTGTGCACAGTAAACATCTTTATCACCCTCACCGTGTGAAATGGAGCAATATGGTGAACGTGCATCCACAGTTCTCCTACACGTGTGAGCCGTAAACAGAAACACTGCCAGAATCGTACGATATTTTTACAGCTTTCATTCAGTACTTCTTTTTTTGATGCGTCACATACTTCAAAGGATGTGTGATCATTATTTGTTGGATGTGAGGGGGGAATCTAGCCAAGAGGGGGGGGGATGGGATTGACAGCAGTCTGTGCTGGTGATTTTCATGTGGGTGATTAGCAAATGTCATTCAGTACATACAGTAGAAGGTTTGCAGGAGAGAAGTGATGAATAGAAGAAGAAGGGGGCAAGATGTGGAGAAGGAGGGTGTTTGAAAATGAAATGGAAAGCTTGAGAGGGGGAGACAAAAAGCGAAAAGGGGTCGTAACCTTGTCAGTGCTTGTGCCAGAAAGCAGCTGGAATAGACTGATGCTGCTGCCTCTGCCATCTGCCTTTCACACCCCCGCCACTCGTCAGCTCCACGTGATCACAGCTTCCTCTTTTGTTTTTTTCATCACTTTCTTCCTCCTGTCTTTTTTGCATGGATTTTCCTCACCGCAGACCTTCCCTTGGGTTTGGCCTGGCCTTAAGAACTCTTGCGTGTTATCCTGCCTCATTTAATGAAGCTCAAAGTCCCTGCTGAGGATGTGACGTTAGCAGGTATTTGGTGTAGACGATAATTCCTTCCAACATACAGTAGATGTTCCTGCATAGAAGCCACAAATGTGGATGGTGCACTCGCATCTTAAGCTGAGCAGCACTGAAAATCTATACAGTCGTAACACTTTCAAAGTGGACACACAAAATTAGTGTTATTAATTCAGTATTGAAGCTTGAAGCACCGAATACTGGCTAAAAACATAATGATGGAACATTAAAGTTGACCTGTGACCTTTTGGTTAAATGCCATGACATCATCATGATATCTCATTAGATGTACACTACCAGTCTCATTTAATGTTTTTTCTTTATTTTCATGACTATTTACATTGTAGATTCGCACGTTAGATTCTTCAAAATAGCCACCGTTTGCTTTGATTACTACTTTGCACACTCTTGGCCTTCTCTCCATGAGCTTCATGAGGTAGTCACCTGAAATGGTTTTGTCTGGTTTTGTCAAACAGTTTTGAAGGAGTTCCCAGAGATGCTGAGCCCTTTCGCTTTCACTCTGCGATCCATCTCATTCCAAGCCATCTCATGAAGCTCATCGAGAGAAGGCCAAGAGTGTGCAAAGCAGTAATCAAAGCAAACGGTGGCTATTCTGAAGAAGTCATGAAAATAAAGAAAAAACATTGAATGAGAAGATGTGCCCAAACTTTTGACTGGTAGTGTTTTTATCAAGCTTTGGTAGAATTATGGCCAAAAATGTGTTTTGCGAGGTTAAAGTGACCTTTGACATTTGGCCACAAAAATCTAAATAATTCACAATTGTACCAATTTTCAAAGAAATTACTTTTAGGCGTTCATGAGAGTGGGACAAATATACATACATATAAACAGACAACCTAAATACATCATGCCTCTGGTTACATCTATGGCTCGTTTTAAAGGAATCTCAAGCAAATGAATGTATTTTAACATATTCTGACAGATGGTACGGTACTGATGGTGATCACATTATAAGCTATCGCTACATTAGCCTGAACAGAACAACATTAGCCTTTGTGAATGCCATGTGAGGAGCATTGTAAAACAGATGCAGCTATCACAGTCCACAGACAGTACCAGACATATTTTAATCAAAATTTGTTAATTTGTTAATTAAAATGATTATTTTTGGTCTTAAAATGGCTTGATTTTAACTCTACACCACTACTTCCTCTTGAATTTGCAGATGCACTGCCTCTCCCTTCTCCCACCTCTCCCCACTCGCTACAGCTTGAGCACTCCAGCTCACCTGCAACTCTGCTCAGACACTGTAAAATCACACTACGCTGTACATGTTCAAACCGCAATAGGTTGTTACATGTGAACCCGTGTTTTTAAGCTGCTGTCAACACACCAATTTCAAGGTAGAAATGCTTAGCCATGACGCTAAGTACTTATTTTGCTCACGATGTGTCCTATTGCACAAAAAACACCATTTGAAGGTGTTAACAAGAAAAAAAAAACCTTGATGTTCACTTGAAAGGGTCTTTATAGAAAATCGTTTTCCACCTCTAAGCTGGTTTCTAGGCTAAACCACAAGAGTACCACATCATGCCAAACCCAGCAATGCCCACATGCCCATGTAGATGTCTTTCTTCTCCCATCCATTCCTCTTGACAGAACAATCCTTGACCTAAATAAGCGAATAACTGCCTCCAGCAACAAAGGAAGGAAGTTGATGCTGGGAGAATAATTGCCATCTTGATCTCGGGAAGTGTTTACGTCCCTACAGTGTGCGCTTTTGTGTCGCACAGCTCCTGCACGTGGCTGTGAGCATGTCTTTGGGGCTCTTGCTGTGCCGGTGCAGTTTGGTGCCCTGGGACATGAGCTAAAATACACTTCGGTGCTTCGAAAGCCCTTCACCCTGGGGGCCTCTCTCAGTAAGGGATGTCCCCTTTTTGGAGTCTTTGGAGAGCTAAAGAAACAGTGCAGTAACCCTTTAAGTACCCAGTGCCTCGAGGACAACACACTTCCCAGGCAACGTGATACTGTTGGCAGGTTGAAAGGAGAGAGGTTTGATTCAGTGTCCTGTTTAACTTGGCCTTAAAATATCATTTACACTGGAGCTACAACTAAAGCTAACCACAAGCTTTTCAGACTGCCAGAGCTACTGGACGGCTATCAGAAGAATGGCATTTCTCTCCTGATGCAGGCAGGTTTGTATCAGGTTTTTGAAATATTGCATTATCGTTCATGGGCATGCATGATAGAATCTCATTAAACCTAAATCTATCAGGTGTTCAAGGGTTAGAGTCTCATTACTCTTCTGATAGCTTTTCAAGGTAGCCGGGTGACGAAACCAGCATACTGCGACAATGCTCTGAACCCACTTTTCTTCTTTTTTTAGTTTCATAATGAGGAGAAAGGCCAGAGGGCCTGGTCCTAGTGGCCTTGTTGCCAGTTTGCGTTGGCAGGACCAGGACGGAAAGATCTAGATCAGCGATACCAGGGGAGCACAGGCAGCAGCAAGTTCGGCCCAAGGCATTTAGTAAAGATCAAGGGCTGTTAAAAACGACAAACTGACATTGGAAACAGTATAGAGGTGACAGTGGATGGATGGAGAAGGGAGGAAATGAAAAAAAGAGGATAAATGAGAGGATAGGGAAGATGGGTGTTGCATGTCAGCAGATCGATTGCAGCTAAGGATAGAACTATATCAGGATTCTCCTTCACCTCAGTGGCAGGAATAGCTGCACCTGTGACCCCTGAGGCGAATCTGTGGATGCTATAGATTTGTTTAGGGGTCAGTCCCACAGAAACAGTCTCCATAAATCTTAAACAGGAATCTTTGGATGGGTTTTTTTTTATCTTCAAAAAGGGTAAATTTATTCTTCTCAAACAGATAAGCGTCTCATTGACTTTCATGTAGGCAAAGAAACCATTGTAATGCTGATAAAGAGATCCTGATTACAGCGGGTGACAACTTGGTTTGAGATCGTTAATGTTTCTGCCTTAAATATTCATGGTGAAGGAAGCAACAATCACAGCATAACTTCAGGTACTACGTATGTGTTGGAACTTTCATGTGGAAAAATCCATCTGGTCTGTAGCAGAGCCAGGTGGGTGTGGTTTAAACAGATTCAAATGTTACTCAACTCTGATTGGTCCACTGTAGACACTGGATATTTTAAATGAACCCCACCCAGTTTCTCCTAGTAGGAAACAAAGATAACTAAATATTGTTCACACATACCAAGAAGCTGACTGAGAAATTGTTTTTCATGGCCTTTAATTTCTCCGTTTGTGCCTCACAGTGGTTGAATCAGTGGCTTTTACTATTGTACCTCTTTTTGCCTGTGACTGAGAAACACTACTGTAAGCTCAGCTGTGATATACAGTCTTTTGAAAAACTGCAATATCCATTTAAAGAAAGAACCATGATGCTAAAGGATAAACCCTTTGCAGATACATTACAATTCAGCAGTTTGGGGTCACTGAGACATGTCCTTATTTTTGAAAGAAAAACAGTTTTTGCAATGAAGGCAACTTTAAATTAATCAGAAATACAGTCTTTATATTGTTCATGTGGTATATGACTATTCTAGCAAGAAACGACTGATTTTTAATGGAATATCTCCATAGGGGTACAGAGGAACATTTCCAGCAACCATCACTCCTGTGTTCTAATGCTACATTGTGTAAGCTAATCATAATAAAAAGGCTAATTGATTATTAGAAAACCCTTGTGCAGTTATGTTAGCACACGAATAAAAGTGAGTTTTCATGGAAAACATGAAATTGCCTGGGTGACCCCAAACTTTTCAGCGGTAGTGTATGTGGTTGGCAATCTGTCAGAAGTTTGACCACCAATGATGTAGAGTTCTCAGGATAAATAATGGTGGTAAATCTTTGAATTTACCTAATCTGTTTGACTCAGCAAAGTGATTCAGAAGTTCCAAATCTACTTCATGTGTAGTAATATGCTTGCACATATCACCAGTGAGAAGTGCTCCAATAATCTGCCTTTAATCCACAGGATTACACTGATAGCTGTATGGCTGTTATACTTTCGCATGTTAGCATGGGACTCAACACTGAAGGACCGGTGAGCACTCAGTCTGATTGGTAATTATTAGACTTTACTTTTAAAACAGTGATGCAATGTGAGAGCACAAACATTATTAGAAAAGGTTATGAAAGGTTTCTGAAGTTTTGGCCATGGTAAAATCCTATAATAGTGGTACGCGTTTGTCATAAAGAGTCCTCCTCTTTTTCTTTTTTTTTCAAGTGGATTGTTACATTCGTGCAAATTGTGTTAGAGCACATGTGACAATTTGCGTAACTTCCTGACAATGAGTATCATCTTGAAATACATCAGTGTGCATAGCTCAGCTGCTGAGGTCAAGTTCTCTCCAAGAGGAAGACGAACAAACTTGTGGCTGAATCCCCCCCATGGGAGCCTGACTGCTGCTGATATAATAGGCTGTCTGAGCAGAGGGCCACGATTCGGCCTGTCAGCAGCCAAGCCTCCTGTCTTCAGTTTGCACAGTGTGCAGCAGACACTATGGATTTTCATATATTATTATGCTCAGGCCCTGTGCTAGAATTACACCCTCGCTAAAGGTCATAATGCTGCACGGAGCAGATACTGAGACGAAAACAAACCGAGGGAGGAAGAGGAAAAAGAGGCATTAATTATCCATCAGTGTTCCGCTCATGTTGTTTAATCTCTTTCTTTTTACAGCTCGCCTTTTGCTTTCCCTTTCTTCTCCTTCTCTTAATCCTGCACCTCTAAATGCAACCCAGCCTTACAAACACCCATATTGTCTCCTAGCCTCACATATGGCGTAATCACCAAGAGGAACCGCTCGGCTCCCTTTGATGCACCAACTGTGCAGACACTCTGCTCGCCGTCTCCTCGAACCTGGCCCTTCCCACACAAACACATGGCGCGCTACAGTCGGGAAGCGAGCTAGAACACACTCCCCTGCTGTGAATGCACGGACAGATGCAGAGCTGACCTGAGCCGTATGCCGGGCGAAACGCAAGCCTTTCTCAAAGCAACAGCTCTGAGCGTTCGCAGCACTCGCCCTCCATCGAAACATGTTTAGAATGACTTATCAACTCGCTGTGTCTTAGCCATTAGCCCATATAAACCAAAAACAGCAAGGTTGGAGTAGCCGCCCACACTTTTCTGTTCGCGAACACTCACCTTGCTCTTAACGTGCACTTTGGTCATCTGCATGCATGAAATTTGCTGGAGTAAAGAGTGGGAAGTGCATTAGAAGATACTTTTTGTGTGTTTTGCATCCCAAGTGAGCACACAAAAGTGTTAAAATTGTGGCGCTACAGCACAATGTTGAATTTATATTGCTTTCTGTTTTTTAAACACGAGCTCATGGTGTGCGTTTGCTATTATTGCATGCAAATGTTCAGGATGATTTAGCATTTATATGCAACAATGTCTCATATGTGTCGGCAGTTGAGCAGCTACACGAGTGAACCGGTTGGAGAATTTTGTGTTGCTGACTGTGAAGATGAGCTTCCCAGTGTAAATATTTCATAAGGAACTGCTGCGAGCAGGCTTTCCACAAGTCCTGCTTCTTGAAAAATATTATATAAATATTATATAAATGAATATCTTCTTTTTCCCTGTGGTAACGACTGGCTCATATCTGCCCTGCAAGGAGACAGTAAAGAATTTGTGCGCGTTCAGTCCCATATGCTGACATATTTGGGAAGGTGCCTGATTTATTTTTTTTTCATTCTGATTAAATATTAAATGTTGACTACATCATTGTGAGGAAAGTTTTGTGCTTTGCGTCATTGGAAAGCAGTGATCGTGTTTCAGCAGCTGTGATCTGAGACTTGGAATGCTTCTGTGTTCATGCAAGATAGACGCATGGCTCCGTGTTGAACAGGGATGGTGTACGTTTGGGGAAAATAAAATCACTGCCTGGTGCCAAGAAAGCTCTTATCACAACCGCCCTGTTGTCCACTGACTTGTGGGAATAGGTTTACCTCCATGATCTGAAGGCCCCCAAATAGTCCAAGACTTCCTAGCAGAGGATTGATCCGTATTTGCTTGCTGAGGACCCAGAGAAATGGATATGTTGGGGCTGCTTGAAGGCTTCAGTGATGTAACGGAGATTTTTGCTGTTACTGGTAGGAGGACATTATTTCTTGTCTTTGTGACCCAGATGGAAATAGCATTGCCCTTCATTGGTTGCGTTATAAATGAGGTCAGCCTCCGCACAGATGGAGGTATGAGTTCCTGAAAAGAGGTCTACTGCGTTTTGTTCTGCGGGGGGAGTGGTGGTGGTGGATGGCTGCTTGAGGGACTGATTTTATTTCGCTCTGTATTTTTATTCAGAAGATTTAAACCCAAACTCCAGAAAGTGTATTTTGACAGAAGTGTAATTTTGTTGTAGAACTGTGCTGAAATAGTGATTTTTTTTCCTGTGATATACCATATGTTGTGATATGAAAAAAGGGAAATTTCACCAAATTAGTTGAGAAACTAATTTCTCAACTAAATTAGTTGAGATCAAGGATATTTTGTAATGGAATGCATCTGTGAAAAAAAAAATTTATAGCTGAAAAATGACTTTTTTTACTGTGATTGCAAAGAAGACAGACATGTAAATTTTAAAAATGTTCAGATCTAGCTTTTTACACATCATGTAGAGTTTTGTGGTGCTAATTTCCCTAGTCAAACCGGGTAATTTTTACTGCCTCTTGTGGTAGAAACAACTCCATAACACAAACTCCCTGCTTTCGTCAAAATCATCTTTTCTGTAGCTGAAACGTCTTCCACATAACGGATGTTGCACTTTATCTTGTAACCAAATGATCTTTTTCTATGTTTCTCTGCTGTTTCTCAATCATTTGCTGTGCACGTGTGAAGCCTGCTGGTCGACAAACTCTTTTAAAAGCGGTGTATCCTGAAAATGGGAAGAAGGACATGGAGTTCTGTCAGACAGACTCTTCTTGTAGATTAAGTTGTCTTTTGGTATCAAGGGGCAAAATACAGTTGTCGAAAGATTTGTTTGAGTTAATTTGCCGCAGTTCATATGCCACTTCCTGTGATGTGACTGTTACACTTGTAAAGACATTGCAGTAGTGATGCTGAAACGCCATATCATGAAGCCCTAATTTAAGATTGTTTTTATGTACTCCAGAGCAAATGCACTTCATATTCTCCTTCATATTCTCAAATCAAGTGGAGTTTTTTCTGGTTTCAGAGCTGTTTCTCTATTATCAAGACTATGCAGAAACTAACATGCCAAATTTCATGAAACTTGTTGATGTGAAGATCCAGATCACTTTCTTTAAAACTACAAGCTAAGGCATTGGTCTCTCTAAAAGCTCTTTTATTTCCCCGTTTCCAAACGCTGGTTGCAGATTTTGATAAATAGGGAAGAAATGTAAACTGATCAATGACATTGAAACCAATGACAGATGAAGAGAAAACATTTATCACCTCATTGCAAAACAGTGTTCTGGTAATTAATGTTACTTTGACATATACCATCCATCTAAACAGTGAAGCACCCTCCAAGACAGCAGTGGTGTCACCCAGTGGGACAATTCCACCACACTGCAAAAACACCATATCTAAAGGGACACAACAATAAGCCCAAGTTGTTGACCTCCAAACTCCCCTGATTCCAATCTGATCAAGCATCTGCTGGATTCACCAGAACATACCCAATCACTGGAGCCAGCCGCACCTAAAGGATCGCTGTTGTGGTTTCACAAGCAGGACCTACTCTATATTACACTGTAGTAGTGGTTTGAATGCTGTGGCTGAAAGGTGTACCTTAGTGCTGCAATGATTAGTCGACTAGCTTATTGAAAGAAAATTAATCTGCAGTTATTATGATAATCAATGATTCAGGTCATTTTTCAAGTAAAAAGGTGTGTAATATTTGATGGTTCCAAGTTGTCAAAAGATAGAAATTGCTTCATTTTTAATTTTGCATGATAGTAAACGGGGGGCTGCCTTGCAGCACGAAGATCCCTGGTTCGCGTCCCGGCTTTCCTGGGATCTCTCTGCATGGAGTTTGCATGTTCTCCCTGTGCATGTGTGGGTTTTCTCTAGATTCTCAGGCTGATTGATGATTCTAAATTGTCTGTAGGTGTGAATGTGAGTGTGATTGTTTGTCTGCATATGTAGCCTTGTGATTGACTGGTGACCTGTGCAGGGTGTCCCCTGCCCTTCACCCTAAGTCAGCTCGGATGGATTCCAGCCCCCCGACAACTCGAATGAGGATTAAGCGGTATTTAGCAAGGGCTGCACAGTGGTGTACTGGTTCATACTTTCGCCTTGCCGCAAGAAGATCCCTGGTTAAAATTCCGGCCTGGGCCTGGGATCTTTCTGCATGGAGTTTGCATGTTCTCCCTGTGCATGCGTGGGTTTTCTCCAGGTACTCCGGCTTCCTCCCACAGTCCAAAAATATGCTGAGGTTAACTGATTACTCTAAATTGTCCGTAGGTGTGAATGTGAGTGTGATTGTTTGTCTGTATATGTAGCCCTGTGACAGACTGGCGAACTGTCCAGGGTGTCCCCTGCCTTTGCCTGAGTCAGCTGAGATAGGTTCCAGCACCCCCGCGACCCTACTGAGGATAAAGCGGTGTATAGAGAATGGATGGACAGTATTTAGCAAATGCATGGGTGATAGTAAACAAAATGTCGTGAGGTTATGACATCATCTTTGGCTTTGCAGTGTTTTTACTGGATGAAAAAGATTGCTCGTTGAATCCTTCATCTACATAAGACTAACTTGCTGAGCTTTTCCGTTCTTGCTGCACTGAGAATGTCTATTCAATAGTCAACATGTCCCTGGTCAGAGAATGCATATTCAGACAGACAGGAAGACGAAATCCTTTTGCAGTCCTCTGAATTTGATTACAGTAATCTCCAGAGTATGGTTTTCTTTTTCCATTAGTATTTGTTTTCCATCAGCAAAAAAAAGGCAGTCCTGATTTACCCCATGTCTGCCCTTCTATCATCTGTCAGTCCATCTCTCATCCTCTTTCTGTAAACTTAACACCACAAAGACCTTTTAAGTCGTCTGCTTTTATATGTTACTCATCACATTGTTCTTTTTACTCATCCTTTCAGTCAATTTGAAAGAAAGAGGGAACATTTTAGATCATACCTTACAGCCATGTGTGTGTGTGTGTGCAGACCTGTGTGAATACTTGTGCGTGTGTGCGTACTCCCTCTTTGACAGCAAGTTATTATCGGGATTTGGACATGCTCTGAAAACTCTCTGCAGCAGAAGAGAGCTCCACACTGAGGACCAGTCCTCATTCTTATTTTTAACCACTAATGTCTTTTCTTTCAATAACTCCCTGTGTCTTCATCCCTTCCTCTCCCTCTGCTTCTCTGTGCCTATTTTTTCTCATCGACTATTAAGACGGAAATACATGAATTTTAAGGCTTGATGAGTTGATTCCTATTGATCAGAAGCAGTGGCAGAAAGGGCACAATATGGAGCAGAAAGGGAAAAGTAGTCTTAAAAGACCATGTTCAGATCCATTATTTATATCTTGAAGATCACGAAAATCAGAAAGAATATTTGACTTACGTACATTCATCAGATAACCGGAATCCACTTCTACATTAATAAGAGCATGACATTTGCTTCTTTTCTTGCCGTGTTTGTGGGTATTTTCACTCCAAGAGCTTGCTGTAGTCACTTTTGGCCAGAAAAAAAGTTGTGTAGCCCCCCCAGTTATGTTTTAGCCCATTCTGAATACCCTGCAGAATATTTTAAAGTTTTTAAAATGAAGTTAAAAATTTCTTTTCCTTGTGGATGCCTTCAGGGATGCTGCCAAAAAGATTTGCATTCATGAATGACTTTGCCCTTTGGAGGATGTACCAGGAAGAATTCTATTGCATTACTGGAGTCTGGATGTGATGAAAGTGAATTTCAGCTGCAGGAAAAGGGTGGGATAGGCAGAGCAGAGCCTTTTTTTTTCAAGTGGAAAAGTGCAGTTTGAGGAATAAGATTTGCTTATGTTCAAATGAGAATTTATAGTCAGAAAATGACTCCCAGATGGTAGATATGAGGCAAAAGAGTCAATTAGATGGTGAGGCAGAAGTTGTGGATCATTACTCCAAGAACTTTTTCACACATTTATCCTAATTTTTGGATTCATGTTAGGGATGTTAAAATCACATCAGAGGATTCATGGACATGTACACACGTGGACAAAATTGTTGGTACCCCTCAGTTAAAGAAGGAAAAACCCACAATTCTCACTGAAATCACTTGAAACTCACAAAAGTAACAATAAATAAAAATTTATTGAAAATTAAATAATCAAAAACAGCCATTACTTTTGAATTGTTGATTAACATAATTATTTTAAAAAACAAACTAATGAAACAGGCCTGGACAAAAATGATGGTACCGCTATAAAAGATAGAAAACTATTTGACCAGAGTGACATGATTAACTCAGGTGTGTCATTTAATTGACATCACAGGTGTTTCCAAACTCATAATCAGTCAGTCTGCCTATTTAAAGGGAGACAAGTAGTCACCCTGCTGTTTGGTGAAAAGGTGTGTACCACACTGAACATGGACAACAGAAAGCGAAGGAGAGAATTGTCCCAGGACATCCGAAAAAAAATTATAGACAAACATCTTAAAGGTAAAGGCTATAAGACCATCTCTAAACAGCTTGAAGTTCCTGTGACAACAGTGGCTGATATTATTCAGAAGTTCAAGACCCACGGGACAGTAGCCAACCTCCCTGGACGTGGCCGCAAGAGGAAAATTGATGACAAATTGAAGAGACGGATCGTTGGAATTGTATCCAAAGAGCCCAGAGCAACCTCCAAAGAAATTAAAGGTGAACTCCAAGGCCAAGGTACATCAGTGTCAGATGGCACCATTCGTCGTTGTTTGAGCCAAAGTGGACTTCATGGGAGACGACCAAGGAGGACACCACTGCTGAAAAAAACTCATAAAAAAGCGAGACTGGAATTTGCAAAAATGCATGTTGACAAGCCACAAAACTTCTGGGAGAATGTCCTTTGGACAGATGAGACCAAACTGGAGCTTTTTGGTAAGGCACATCAACTCTATGTTCATAGACTCAAAAACCAAGCATACGAAGAAAAGAACACTGTCCCTACGGTGAAACATGGAGGAGGCTCAGTAATGTTTTGGGGCTGCTTTGCTGCATCTGACACAGGGTGTCTTGAAAGTGTGCAAGGTACGATGAAATCTGAAGACTATCAAGGCATTCTGGAGAGAAATGTGCTGCCTAGTGTCAGAAAGCTTGGTCTCAGTCGCAGGTCATGGGTCTTCCAACAGGACAACGATCCAAAACACACAGCCAAAAACACCCAAGAATGGCTGAGAGAAAAGCGTTGGACTATTCTAAAGTGGCCTTCTATGAGCCCAGATCTGAATCCCATTGAACATATGTGGAAGGAGCTGAAACATGCCATTTGGAGAAGACACCCATCAAACCTGAGACAACTGGAGCTGTTTGCTCATGAGGAGTGGGCCAAAATACCTGTTGACAGCTGCAGAACGCTCATTGACAAATACAGAAATCGTTTAATTGCAGTGATTGCCTCAAAAGGTTGTGCAACAAAATATTAAGTTATGGGTACCATCATTTTTGTCCAGCCCTATTTCATTAGTTTGTTTTTTTAAATAATTATGTTAATCAACAATTCAAAAGTGATGGCTGATTTTGATTATTTAATTTTCAATAAATTTTTATTTATTGTTACTTTTGTGAGTTTCAAGTGATTTCAGTGAGAATTGTGGGTTTTTCCTTCTTTAACTGAGGGGTACCAACAATTTTGTCCATGTGTGTATGTCCAAAATGTAGTGTAGATTAGCTGTGGTACATCGCTGTTCCACCAGGTGGTGTCAATTACGGTTTTGCATTTTAACAACCTAGAGAGGCAGTCAGTCAGACAACAGGCTGTTCCATGTTGGCAAGCAGAGAGCTTTGTGAGAGTTTAGTTAATAAAGTGCCACCATGACAAAGTCTTCTGTGACGCTTCATGTCTTCGGCCATAGCTGTCTATTCGTAAGTGAGCTGAGGCATGCACAGACAGTGTCATTCTGGTGATGTAGATGACAATCCATGTCATTGGAATGGCCATGTTAAGTGACAATTGAAGTGGCTATGAGACTTTCAAAAAGACAATCGTGTCTTTATTTGACATAGAAAGATGTCCTTTAATTAATTTCGTGATATCAATTAATTAGTTATCGATTGATAAGGTTGCTGATCACTGACTACAAAATTTGTTCAGAATTTACATCCCTAGTTCCAATTCATCATATTTAAATACCCACTGGTTTGTCATAGTCTTTAATGATAGTAAAGTGAGTACGTTTAGGTTTTTGGACTATTGAATAGATGATATGGGCTGCACAGTGGATTGGTGGTTAGCACTTTGGTCTTGCAGATAGAAAATCCCTGACTCATGTCCTGACCTTCCCGGGATCTTTCTGCGTGGAGTTTGCATGTTCTCCCTGTGCATGTGTGGATTTT
Organism: Acanthochromis polyacanthus; assembly: GCF_021347895.1. Lineage (NCBI taxonomy): Eukaryota > Metazoa > Chordata > Actinopteri > Pomacentridae > Acanthochromis > Acanthochromis polyacanthus. The sequence continues at coordinate 21,835,523 of NC_067123.1, forward strand.
CTCTGGGTTCTCCAGCTTCCTCCCACAGTCTAAAAACATGCTGAGGTTAACTGGTAACTCGAAATTGTCCTTAGATGTAAATATGAGTGTGATTGTTTGTCTGCATATGTAGCCCTGTGATAGACTGGTGACCTGTCCAGAGTGTCCCTTGCTTTTGCCCGAAGCCAGCTGGGATAGACTACAGCACCCTGCGACCCTAATGAGGATTAAACAGTGTATGGATAATAGATGGATAGATGGATGTTACTGTCTGCAGACTGTGACAGCTGCATCTGTTGTCGGAATGCTCCATACGTAACATTCACAAACGCTAATGTTATTCTGTTCAGGCTAATGTAGTAATACTTTATGATGTAACCACATCATTTCTGTACTATCTAGTAATGAGGATTAAGCAGTGTACACATAATGAATGGATGTATAAATGATACGATGCAGTATAGTATTTTTTTGGATGAGAGTTGCTGCATTTGACAAAGATTTAACATGAACAGACATGTAACAATCAAACACATACTAAAGTACACATGTACAGGGGGTCCTCGACCTAAGTTGGAATTCCGTTCATACAGCGCGTCGTAAGTCGGAACTCACACTCTCCTGTGTCTAGCACAGTCCAATTTGTCGTACAACCGACGAATGACAACAAAGCTGTTTTCAATACGTGCAATGACGTATTTGTCCGCTCCGCTTGCCACCTAGTTCCATGTAACCAGTTCCAACGTAACACCGAAACCCCATAGGTCGAGAACGTCATAAACCGAGAACCAACTCGTGGCCAGTTCTGACGTAACAACGAAGCTCCATAGGCTGAGGACATCGTAAACCGAGGAAACCCTCTACACATATTTAAGTGATATTAGTAAAAACTAACACAACATATTGTACCAAAATTTGAAAACTGCTGTGCTCAAATGGTTAAATAATCAAGGTTCTGCTAGACTTAGGGGTCTCGTTTGATTTGCAGGGCTGCAACCCACCATAAGTTACCACAACCAGCTATGTTATTTATGCAATCACAAGGTATATGCTCCTTACAGACTGTAAATAATAAAAGTGCTTGTGGTTTTCATCTCGTCTTCATGTGTGCTCAAAGCTTTGGTTGTTTTATATCCATGATGTAAGTTTGGTGATTCTACTGATCAGGATGCAAAGAGGTGCAGTAAAGATTTTATCAATACATAGAGGTGAACACCATCGGCATGACAGATAATAATGTCACAGTACCCACTTTTCCCTGAATGTACCAACAATTCTTCAAAACTATCACTTGTAGAAACTTAAATACTTAATTTATTTCATCGCCGTATTGTCACCTACACAATACATGAGCACAGCTATCATCAACAGTGACAAGAAAGAAAAGAAAAAAATCTGACTCAAGATCTTCAGTGAGAATAATTTCAGAGAGACAAGTTAGACAATGCAGCGCTATCGTTTCTCTCCAGTGTGGCAAAGAGAAACAGCAGGTCACCAGGAGGGAAGTGACAAGAGAAAAAAAGCAAATTGCTGGGCAGAAATAATAGGAAATTGCAATCGAGATTAAAAAAAAAACATGACGAGGAGGACGTGGACAAAAGGAAGAAAGGGAATATGGGGGAAATGTATAAGCTGTGCAGCGTCTCAGGTGGCCTCTCAGATTGCAGCTCTTTGAGAAGAGGCAGCGGGAGACGGTAGACTGACAACACTCGAGTGAAGAAAAAAAAATCGATGATGCCTGTCAGTTTTTTTGATCTGTCGCTTTTTTCACATGGCACCAGCTCTCTGTGCTTTATTTTAGTGCCGCAAACCTCTTCAACACCCCCTCCCTGCTTTGTCCATCTTTTCTTCTCTCTAGTCCTCTTACTTTCTCTCTTCTCTCTCTCTCCATCCCTCTTCCTCCCTAATGACTGAGCTGCTGGCAGGCGATATGAAGGCGGCATTTTCTCGTCTTATAAGCACATTAAACAGTCCAGAAAGAGACCGGCTCTCTGAAATTTTAAATTAGACTTTGGATTTATCTCTTCTCAAACTCTCTGGCTTTTTCACATTCCTCCTGCCTCTTTTTTTTTCCATTTTCATCTTTCTATCTTTTCTCCAACACTTTCTTCCTCCAATTTATTGCAGCCAAAGTTGGCCAGATGTTCTGTAACGGGTCTTTTATTAAAAACCTGATATTGGCCGGCCAGTGTCATCCACTTCTTTGATAATGGCAGTACCTCCCTAACCACAGTTAGTCAATATGCTTTTAATATTTTTTATTTCACATGGCCACCCAGAGAAATCATTTCAGCCCGGTGTGGGAGGGTTTTACAGAGCGGTCTGTAAAACTTGCAATGAAACCTGCATCAATCCTCCTTAAGGAGCAGCTTACACAATTCAAATAACTAAATTACTTTTAGTGTGCACTGATGTGCTATAAGGTTCTTCTGAAAGGTTTCTGGGCAATAAAATGGCCCTATAAAAAAATCCAATCATAACGTTGGTGCAAAATACTTGCTACTGGCAGAAGAAATGAAAAAGAAAGTCAGAATCAGTTTTATCATAAAGTTTCACCATGTTGTCCAGAGCTCAATTTGCACATCGTGCCTTTTATTATTACATTAAAGCAGCTAAGACCTTAAGATAAACCCTGGTGACTGTTGAAAAATTATACTTTAGTAATGTTTAACAATGTAGTTTTTAAGTCCTAAACTTCACTTAGGGTGAAAGTCTTTTTTTTCTCCATATTTTGTCCCACTTATGACTTATAATCCAAACATGGCAGTCAGAAGTGATGTGTCTCCGAACATGATTTTGATCCATATGGAATGTACATAGATGAACAGTCAGTGTTGTATCCAATAATCCCTAAAGTCTGTGTAGAACAGTAATAAAAATGTGTTCTGAGTTGGAAGATAAGGGCGGGAGACAGTCCGTTCAGCTGTATCCAACAGTATCATGGATTATACCAGTTTGTAAAGCGTACAAAAAGATCACTGCAGTTGTGGATGTCAGTGGTGATCTTAGCTTCTCCATCATTGTGACTCTTACCAAACTCAGCTTTCCTCTTCTTCGTCTAATGATTCTCAGGAAAATTCTCATGAAGAGGCTAAGCTGTTCTGCAGATTCTGGTGTCAGGGTCACATGTATTTGCTAGATGAAGGCATACCTAGCTAGCAGATTGTTGGTTGTGGTAGGTGGAATAACTTGCATTCATCAGGAGAACCACTGATGAATGTCCTGTATTTAAAATCAAAAAATGTTGAAAGACCAAAACTTGATTGTATAATCAGTTTGCATCATATCTGGCATTTAATGACTATTTACAGTGAGTTTAACATTAGCACAACATCAGCCATTCTGACTGCACCATGAAGGCCCATCCTGACACCTCAGCCCCATGAGTGATTCCTGAATACGGGTTCACTCGGGGACTCAGATGGATCCTATTTTAGTCAAGGCTAGTCGGCTTCCCAAACCTCCAGCTCGTGTGCTAATCTAAGGCATCTTGGAGCACCGAGCTGAATACTAAGTTATCAGAGAAGCTGGACATTACACTGATCAGTAAATTGCTTGAGTCACACTGACAATTCTTAGTCTACTTAGTGAAAAAAAGGAATCAAATAACATGTTACAGCAACACTGCTTCTGGCTATCATCTCTTAAAATCTGAGAAATACAATTGCATCAAAACTATAGGTGTTGTGAATGACCTTTTGGGTTTTTGAAAGATTGTTACCAATGTATGTTTCAGAAAAGAGGTTTCTTACAGTTGTAGATATTCCACCAAGTCTTCACCTCTATGAATGACTTTCTACCACCTAATAACACCTTTTCTACACTTTTTCTCTCTGGTAGAACCTCTTGTCCTTGGGTTTGATTTCTCTCACCTCAGCTCTTTTGCTCTTTATGATCCTGTCTCAGTTCTTCAATCATTTGCCTGCATGCTATTGTTGCTCTCTTTGTTCAGTCTTTCCTTCCTCCTCTGTTTAAAGATCTTAAAGAAGGGGAGACTTATGGCAGGAGTGGCAAGCAGTGGGCTCTGAGCCTGGATGTTTCTTGGCTCAGGATGGTGGATGAATGATAAAGACACAGTTTGAAGGGTTTGGACTTATAGGGTTTGGGTTTTGGTGGCCGCTTAGGGATTAAAGCAACCGTTGCTACTGAGGACAGAAAGATTTTTATGATGCTGTGATTCCCAGACCAGCTGCATAGAGCTTTAACAAGTCACAGCCAGGTTTAAGAAAGGAAAAAAAATCTAGGGGGAGAGGAGGGAGAGAGCAGAGTGTGATGAAAAGGTCAGCATGTTGGAATAGGATTTGTTGTGCAGATGTAGCTAGTAGAGACAACTGGCAGCCTGCTTGTCAGTTTGCACTCGGTCTCTATCTTGGATTTGGTGTTTGTCGAACCTGTAGAGGTTCTGTTAGAAGGGGAATCTCTTGATGTAATGATCATTATTTTAAATTCAATTTAGTTCTTTTTTTTCTGTAGCACCAATGCACAACATATGCCACTACCAAGCACCTCACATAGTAAATTGAAGAGAGAAAACAAACAAAATCAAGCAATTCCCTGTAAGCAAACTCTTTAGCGACAGTGGGGGGGAAAAAAAAAGCCCTTCAGCATGATAAACCTCTGACAAAACCATACTGAAGAGGAGTAGCCATCTGCCTCGACCTGTTGGAGTGGGGATAAGGAGAAGAGAAAACAGGATGATAATATGAAAGAAACACATCGGGGCTCAATAACGAAATTTGCTCCATATGACTTGCTCTGAAATATGATTAAATCTGCCACATAGTAATAAAAGCACATATTTAAGAGGCGAAGGAGACACCAGTTAATATATTAAACCCACCTGTTTAATATGGTATAGGTCCCCCTTGTGCTACAAAAATAGCTCTGAACTGTTGGGCAGTGGGCCTCTTGGGCTGTCTTGTGATATCTCAGCAGTGGGACATTGACAGCAGATCTTTTGGGTCCAATGGGTTGCTTGGTGACACCTCCATGGATCTGGCTTGTTCCAGTGCATCCCGTGGATATTCAATCAGAGTGAGCTCTGGGGAGTCTGGAGACCGGCCTTGGGCTCTTTGTTGAGGCCCTTAAGCTGATCCTGAGCAGTTTTTGAGGTATAGCATGGCACAATGTCCTGCAGGGGGAGGCTGCTGTGACTGGGGCGTGCCATTGCTAGGATCTGTGCGCTTGGCCTGGAACAGTGTTTGGGTGACGTGTGTCAAAGTATTACACTTGAATGTCAGCACCAAAGGTTTTTCCAAATGACCATTGTGTTGTGACGAGTTGTGTGATCAATGTTATATAGTTCACTTGTCAGTGGTTTTAATGTTTTGTCTTGAAGTTCTCATAAGGTAACTGTAGTTGCTCAGAAAAGATCAGCTAAGATCTTGTTGGACCTGGTAATCGGTCAGATTGTTTTTACAGTGCATTCACCACAGCACATCTTGATAAGGTCTAGTTACCGAACCTGACTTAGAGCTGTTCTCAGCCTTTCCACCGACAACAAATTGAGCTGTCGATGGAAAAATATAAAGGATTCTATTGATCTGTGTGAAAGTGTAGAAAAGGAATGTGTGCAGTTGGCCTGAGAGGAGAGCGCTACACTCCTAGAATCTTGGGAGAGAAACATTACACTCCTATGATAGAAAAGGAGATTTTGTGCTTGTCTCCCATGACAGAACAAAAGACTAACTATTCAGAACAGATAGAACTTACTTGTAGCTGAACACCGTGATACAAATATATAAATACTGTCACCGATCTTGACACACTTCTGTATCATTTGACAGATGCTGATGTCAAGATCCTCATTTTGAGAGTTTGATTCTTTTTCACCCACAGCTGGTCTCGTTACAGAAAATACCAAACTTTGGAATTGGAGTCATACAGTAACATCAGTGATTATGTCTTATAAAAGAGGGAAACCAAAGCACAAGTTTACTCAGTGTGCTAATGAAGAAAAGCAAACACAGTCTTTAGTTCTCGTACTAATATTTGAAGGCAGGCTGCACTGACCGGGAAATAAAAAAGTATGATGATGCCTGTTTCTGAGACTGGTACTAGAACCAGAACCAATTCAAATCAGTTGTTCTGATTTGATAGTTTTGGTGTGTTTCCTCTGCAGCATTCAAGATAAGCAACATGTTAACATGGCCTTGAAGGCATCAGCAGGCCTGTTTTTGTTTCTGGTGGAAATATTAATAATACTGTTTTTTTCCCTTCTGCTACAAACCAATTAAAGCAGAGGTTTGCTGTGTGTGTCTGCCATCAGGAAGCAGTAGTGGCTGTAATTAGAAATTTTGCATCTACAATTAAATCTTGTCCTCTCTTTCAAGCTTTTCTTCCTATACACTGCAGTCCATCAACTCACGTCCCCATACACTCTCAGACACTCTCGTAAGTGTACAGATTGTTTGTTTTGTGGCTGCACACTGCAAATGAAAACTGGACAACTTGGGAGGCAGTTATTAGTTTCTACAGGTACTAAAACGTCAATGTGTGTATGATGGGTGTTTGTTTTCCAAACACTCATCTAAGGCACAGCAGTGCTCTCAGTCCGTTCTCAACCTGCTCAATGAAACACAAATTACTAGTTTAAGGCGAGTACCTACTGATTTAATACATAGCTTTAGCACTGCAGACGGCACTCAATAGCTCCTTGAGGAGAAATGAATTTGTGACTGGCTTTGTTTATAGATTGTGTGTAGTGCTGAAGACTGACTGAAGGATGCTGGTGTTTGCACAGAGGGAAAAAAAACTAATTCGGCTGACATTTTTATAAATAAACTAACTTTCAAGTTTTTGGCTTTATCTTACTTTTCAAACTATGGATCTTAAACATGCAGCTGGTCTCAAAATAGTAGAAAGCATCGTTTATAAGTATGTAATAATGTCGGTTTTCTCAGTAACATGGTTGATGAAAATGACACGTTTACAGTCTTTCCTGATGGTGACAGCGTTGTCTCACTGTTGCAGTGTCTGCAATCGGACAAAATGATCCAGAAGTGTGTCCGTTTGGCTTTTTGTCACAGTAGCATCACTGCGCTGCAGATGATTACAGGTTTAGTGCAGAACATTATATGCTGTGATGGATGGGTTTGCTATGATTGATGAGAACAGCTCTTAAAATATATGTATAGACCTGAGACTGAGAAATAATTTGCATGGATTTTGTGAATCAGATCATTTGAAAGCAGAACTAGAGCATGAAAATCACACAGTTACATGATACGGGATAGAATAGAATAGAATATCTTTATTTAACTGTATAAACAGCTTTCGATGGGGCATGACATTCTGCATTTCCTCACATATAAACTTGTGGTAAATTAAAAGTTTCCTATATTGATCTAAGGCAAGATCAATACAACAAATACAGTAGAGGTTGTGATGAAGCCCATGTAGTGTGCATGTCAGTTAAACGTTATGTACATTTTTTACTGCTTTATTTGAATAAATTCAACAATATAATTCTGCTATTTTCAGCACTTCTGGATTACTCATCCACAGTATTATTGTCCTATTTCAGTCACTGTGGGTGTATGTGTGTTAATGCCAACTGGCGTCCTTTAATCCCATCTGACTGTTGTTGCATATGGTGTGCCTGCAAAAGCTTCACAATAAAAGCCCTGTTAACACACAAACGGTTTCTGTCCACTGGAGCACTAAAGGGCTTAAAATTTGAAATGTAACGTTCAGAGAGCAAATAGGAGATACAAAAACAAAGCTTTGTGCTAAAATATAACCAATTATACTTATTAAACAGATGGAATTAAAAATAAAGGCCTGCCTTTTATACAAGCCAGCTACAAATAAAGACCTGTTATCTTCTACAGTCGAGTACATAAAGTCACAGGTAACTATTTGAGGGATACAATAGTTACACAAAATGCGTCCCATAGGAAGAAAAGTGAGGAATGATTAAGGAATCTCATATAGTTATCTTAAGAGCCTCAATTCTGCTCTCGTAAACACAAACTTGGGAAGCCAGAATGCCATACAATTTCACACTGGCCTGGAAAACACTGGCCTTCAACTGCTTCTAAAACGGCCTCCAAAAGATAATGCTTTTGAAGTTTGTTCAGAATCGGAGTCACTTGAGCTGAAAACTCCCACAAAAAAAAAGCTAGAGATGCCACAACTGTCCTTGTGCTCGGCCGCAGACGGCAAAGTGGTGCACTTTGTACAAAACACCACGATGCAATAACCACAACCAAGTAGGCTGTCTGCAACATAGAGACTGCAAGAAAAATATAACTCTACACTGAGTGGCTAAAAAATATTTTCTGTTGTTTGTCTTTAAGTACGGAAAAGGTTAGAAACTTTGTTCTGTAAATATATAGCTTCATTGACCTTACAGAAGTGCTATGTTGACACATGTATGCTAAATATCTACACTACCATTCAAAAGTTTGGGGTCACTTAGAAATGTCTTTAGTGATGAGAGACTGAAAAAGAGCAGTTTTTTTCAATAAAGATAATATTAAATGAACCAGAAACACAGTCTAGACATTGTTAATGTGGTAAATGACTATTCTAGCTGGAAACAGATGATTTTTAATGGAATATCTACATAGGGGTACAGAAGAACATTTCCAGCAACCATCACTCCTGTGGTCTAATGCTACACTGTGTTAGCTAATGGTGTTGAAAGACTGATTGATGATTAGAAAACCCTTGTGCAATGATGTTAGCACATGAATAAAAGTGTGAGTTTTCATGGAAAACGTGAAATTGCCTGGGTGACTCCAAACATTTGAATGGTAGTGTATTTATAGTACTGTGCAAAAAAAAAAACAATGGCACTAAAAGTAAAGAAAGAATACTTTATTGATTTTTTATATATTGATTAACTGATGACTCTGGGTTTGCTATGATGCTGCAGAACAGACTAATGGCAGTATGGTGGTGGTACATCACAGATAAACATCTAAACATGAAACAAAAGTGAGAAGTGTACTGTCACATTATTGAAACAGAAGGATTTGGCACTTTCCTTGGTTAAGTCGGTCTCATAAATCATTTTGTAGGACACAGTGTGAATGTGAGCTGCACTTTTATGCCAGGTGGCAAATAGCATCTATATTACTTCCTAATCCTCCATGTGTGCAGGTTTCACCGGTCCCCTAACAGAAAGGAGGGAATCGTAGTTGGTGGCTACAGCTCTCCCTTCACTAGCTTGGGAATTGGCTGCAAGCATCACTGTTCATGTACAAGCATTTACTCTAATGCCTTCAGGATGAGGGGCTTAATATGACTCTCATTTTATTAGCTGAGCAAAGAGATGGTCGGATGTGTGGGTTTTGCTTCTGTGTTGGTGAAGCTCTCGCCAGGCAGCGATAAACACCTGCAACGCCCACGCCGCCCACCTCATATGCACCACACTTGCTCTTTGACTCTTTCAAGTTCATGTAAACACAAACAGGCCAGTGCTTGTTCTCACTTTCTCCACACACATACACGCAAAGGTGCCACTGTAATTACCCGGCAGCACGGAGCGGAGACTGGAGGTCAGAGAGGTCGGACAGTCTCGTCGGAGGTGTTCAAGCCCCACTGATACTGTGATTTTAATCACCATTCACACACAAACCGAGGCCAACGCTTTGATGGCAGAGCACAGGCTAATTAGCTGTCTAGAACAAAGAGGCAAAGTTAACAAGCCCAAGTTTGTTGCACTTCTTTTTATTTACTCAAATCTATTATAGTTTGCAGTATGTGCACCATATAATCTCTCAGAAATATCTGAATGTGTTACAATCCATTAGTTATTCCATTAAAGTGTAATTCTACATGGAAGTTGCATGATTTTTAATGAATAATTTGAATTTGATCAAAAGGCGTAAAACCAACCTTGAGTTTTTGCTTTCATTTAAAACCTATAGTTAAGTTGAAAAATGTTAACTTTTAACTACTTTTTTAAAAACCGTATTGATATTCTTGTAACCAATATCGCAAATAATTATCTCCTTACAATTAAAAGTATGACTATGACATCATTATTCTAGGTGCAAATTAATGGAATACTGTATTGTGTTTTTTTTTTAAAAATGCGTACGCTACCACATGTTAACAGTTTTATTGTGTAGTTGAATCCCTGAAATCGCATTTTTTTCCAGGAGGTTGAGCTGAGTTGAAGATTAGTTGATCTGAGCACACAAACACACACGGCCGATTTGACACACAAACACACAGCTGGCTAGATAAACCCATAAAAATGTGATCGGTGGGCTAGTGCTTGACGTCACCGGGGCGCTTTCGTGTGTTGCGGCTGTGATGCAGCAGTTGACAGACTTGCATAACATGTCGTGTCAAGGGGACTGGGACACGATGCTGTGACAAGGCTCGCTTTGATTTCATCGAAATATGCAGAAAGTGAGAGTGTGATTGGACAAAATCATAGTGTCAGTTTGTGTGTCTTATAGAGAACAGTTTCATGTTACACTTCAGTTGTTTGCTTGGTGATTAGGATTTCTGAAGTGATGTTTTTTGGGCCTTTTGTTGACTTTATTAGACAGGTTCGTAGAGAGGCAGACAGGAAAGTAGGGAAAAAAGGGGGAAGACCTGCACAAACGGCCATGAGCTGGATCATCCCCAGGCCACTGCATCGGGGACTATATCCCCTGCTCTTGGATGGCTGAGCAGGGTTATCTGGGCACCCGGTGATTGTGATTTATATTTTCCACTGAAGCTCACAGTCACCCCTAACTACTTTTGCACAGGGAATCCTCCATTCTAATCCCATATAGTTTTTTTCTTATCTGCTGCTCAGCAGTGACGTCGTGCTGTTTGCTGACCAACTGCATTTCACTTTTCATCCATCACCAGAGTTAAGCCTGCTCTTAATTGTTGCTGACCTCCTGTTTCCTTATCTCTGACTGACAGGTGTGGAAAGCGGCCTGGCTAGTGCTATAGTCGCTCTTGTTGTCAAGGAAACTCAGAGTCCTGTCCCGTTGCCATGGGGAAACAGAACAGCAAGCTGCGGCCAGAGATGCTGCAGGACCTCCGGGAGAATACCGAGTTCTCCGACCACGAGCTGCAGGAGTGGTACAAGGTATACACTGAATACAAGCATGGTTGGAACCAAAACAAACCATAGTAACTACACCATAAATTCAGTGGTGGAAACTGAAGTTTTTCAAGTTCTGTACTTTATACTACATTCTGTTTATACTCCACCACACTTCTAAGAGGAATACTAATTGTTTTTACTTCACGTATTCAAAGTTTACTTGCATCATGCATGATTGTTACTATCTGACTGAACAGACGAGTAATTTATAAAGTAGTTAAAATAGATCGACCTTCACCTCTGCCAACTCCAACAGTAAAATACTACTTTACACACAAGCACTAGAAACCCAACACTCAACAAGGAGTGGTACCATTGTAGCATACGTATTTATACTTTCCTTTTGTAGGTGCCTTTCACTGATACTTCTATAGTGCTTGAACCTGCCATAATAGATTTTTTTTTTAGCTAACTGGGAGCAACAAAGCAAGTTGGTGAACCTTTGAGCAATTTGCACGTCCAACAGATCCAGCTAGCAGCATTAGCATTCATTCAGAGTCATGGTTCTGGCCATATGAGGAATGCAATACTTTACAATCCGTCTCCTTTTAGCTCTGTTTTAAACTGCACCAACACCCGAGGGAAACATCTGGCTCTTGGAATGCTAAATGCTCCACCGTGGACACTAGTTAGCCTCTAAGGTTATCTGTAAACTGTTGTCAGTTACCACATTAAGAATGTCTAGACTATATTTCTATTTCATTTAATGTTATCTTCATTGAACAAAAACAGCTTTTCTTTTTAAAATAAAGACATTTCTAAGTGACTCCAGCCTTTTGAACGGCAGTGTATGTCAGTCCTTTAAAATCAAAGAAAGTTCACTTAAGAATATATTCAGGTAAAATACGTTCTGTTTGGCTACAGTCATTCTGCATTTCATTTTAACATTTAATACCGAGACTGCATATGTATTGCAGATGTCCATATCTCAGTTTATCTAACTGAAAAAGGACATTTCCATTATCCACATTGTCATTCTTCTTGGACAAATGATGATACTGTAACCATTCATGTGTAAGACTTGTCTCATTACTGCAATTCAGGATCAGATATCCACACTGTTAATTGTAGATCAAGATATCTTTCATGCTCCTCATTTCAAAAATATCTAATTTATTTTACTTTTTAGATATCTTAAACTAGATTTGAATAAGATACTGTAGATATCTCAAACTGGAATTCCGCGTAGTCAAAGTGTATTTACAGATATTACGAATTGGAGTTTTGACCGATGAAATGACATTGCAGATGTTTCTGCTTATGTAAGAGGTCGAAGCGGTTTGCTTTTCAAACATACTACAGCACTGCAACCGTAAGCACATATGACAAACTGTTTTACTGCCATGTTAGAGCAGCCTGAGGCAGAGTTCTGGTAAATTCCGACCACAAGTCTCAAAGGAATGAAGCTGTCGTTCTCCACAAACGCATGTTCTAACAATCTTATACGCCACAACAGTCGCCTTTACTTCAGCAAACACTGTTCAAATGCTTTGCAGGACCAGTATCCAATGTTGGGCCTCTTATCAGCAGCGTCATGCACAAAATTTCTAAGTAGTCATACTGGTGTTTGAGATATCTGCAAGGTCCAAGCTGAGTACAGTAATCTGTAACTGTTATGTTGACTAGTCAGAGTAATGTTATACATATCTGGAATAAAAATTGGTTCTTGTCAAAGTGCAATCACAACTCACAGTGTAATTATGACTAGCCCAAATGATGCTGATCAGTAATTTAATTTCCTGATAGATAAACACAGCTATTAAATGTGAACATGACTTGCCATAACAGTCATTCACAGGGCAGGAAATCTGTAGCCTTTTCAGGTTAAGGTTAATGAAAATGTCTTTGTTGACACTGTTGGCATGAATTCACACATTCAACATGTGACAACACAGAGAAAAACTTTTATGATGCAAACAAATATCCAGAGTTTGAATAGAATAGAAATCCTTAATCCCCGAGGGGAAGTTTGTCACAACCATAAATGCAGTTAAATAAGTAAAAACATGCAGTAAATAAAAAATAAACAATAAAACTAACATAATGAGCAAAATGTCCCATGTAAAGGATGTACAAAGAGCAGAATTTAATCAACTGTTCCTTGTGTCATTTCCGACGGATAAGTCCCCGATAAATCCACAACAGACGATTTGTAGTAGGATCGCAATCATGTGATCGTCAGCAGGCAGCTGACATAGTGTTCACTTGTAGTCATAGTTACAGTGACACCGTGCCGCTATCTTGCAATGATACAGAAATCTTTAACAAATCCATGGAGCCAGACCATAAGCCGCATCAGTGCCAAAATCTGTCAGGGGGGTCTTTGTGTCATTTCTGACCTTCCCTGAAAATTCCATCCAAATCTGTTTTTGAATAAAATTGATAGCAGATGGACAGACAGGCAGACAAACCAACACCGATCGTCACATAGCTCCGTCACATAACTAATAATTACAGAACTAGAAACCGATGCTACAAGGCAGAGAGGACTGAGAGCTCTCTGCCAGCCAGGGGTGATGCAACAGATATTAAGTCAATAACAGGATAAAAGAGCACAAGTATAAGATAATAAGAAAAAAAACAGAGTAAGTCACACAAGTCTTTCGTACTTTTTAGGCAAAAGTAAGTTCACGAGTGATCAGTGACACCGACTGAACTCCTATACTCCCAGTCTGTTATGTACTGGTGAGACTGGATTAGACCTCAGCATTATCAAGTACCACAGTGAGCTGACCGCACGAATTATGTTATCTTGTGCATATGGATAAGTGGCTATATGGCTTCAATCATGGATCAGACCTATGGAACAGCTGTGTGAACTGCCACGAATAAGAACTGCGCATGTTAAACCGCCACCCTCCTGACATGTGACCCCAGGTCACTTTGCACTGACTGCAGTCACAACTCTGACCAGATTAACAGCTGCTGGATGCTGGAGATGTCACAGTATATTCCACAGGATGTTAGGGTACTCAAGGTCTCTGAGAATTTATCCAACTTGTCTTTCTGGAGGGGATTTATGGGCCATAAATCTGAGCTTCGATTCGGAAAGTCTCCCTAAACACCGCAACACTGTCTCGCTGAAAATGTCAAGGACTGGCAATAAAGACAAAAAAAAATATTAAGAGCACAGCCATGTTGACTTTAAACCTAAGCTTGTGAGAATATATTGCATGATGTTCAAAAAAGTAATTCCAGCCTTCATATTGGGACAATGACTTTGTCACCTCACTGCCTCCATCCTAAAGGTCTTTATTTCCGCTGAACAAAAACCGAGACTGACATGACTTTTACCTCCTTTTCTTCTCAGACACAATGCTGCTTTGTCAAATGTGTCTACTTGAAAAGAAGACAGCTTTTGCTCAAGACTACGCTTCTTTTCAACGCATACTTCTTCAGTCTGGACAGAATAAAGAATTACACAAGTTAAACATTTACTGGTCAAAGTTTGGTTACAGAAATGTGATTTAGTGTAGGTCAGTTATAAAAGTGTCTGCTGATGCAAAACCTTTATTACTGGAATGTATTATATTGTCTAGGAGGCTGAAAGAGGATGTTAAAGGATGTATTTTCACCCTTGTTTCTAAGAGCCCTGTAATGTTAAATTTCTCCTTTGTGAGATTAATAAAGTCTATCTTATCTTATCTTATCTTATCTTATCTTATCTTATCTTGTCTCATCCCATGTCTTCATTCTTCTCTGTCCCTCAGGGATTCTTGAAGGACTGTCCCAGTGGAACCTTGAATGTGGAGGAGTTCAAGAAGATCTACGCTAATTTCTTCCCGTACGGTGACGCCTCCAAGTTCGCTGAGCACGTCTTCCGAACTTTTGACACCAACGGCGACGGGACGATAGACTTCCGGGAGTTCATCATCGCCTTGAGCGTGACGTCACGGGGAAAACTGGAGCAGAAGCTGAAATGGGCCTTCAGTATGTACGACTTGGACGGAAACGGGTACATCAGCCGTGAGGAGATGCTGGAGATTGTACAGGTGAGCAAATTTAATTTGGAGGCAGGATATTTGTGGGGTTTTTTTTGGAAATGGCATGCTCGTGTTCAGGTGTGTTTGTGGAGGCGGTTCATGCCTTGGCCTCAGGTGCTGACAGCAGGGTTGTCACATGTGGCAGATGTGGATCAGACCAGCTGTCTTATATAAATGCTGGAACAGCGGAAGCTTTTCTTAATACACAACATTTCCAGAGAGGCACCAAAACATCTGCAGACTCCTAAAGCTTTCAACAATGGTCAGAATCACATCAGCTGTGGCATGTTTCTAGTCATATTTTTGACATGTCCATACTATAAGTTTTTGTTTTTCATCACTGGTTGACTTATCAGTCAATATATTGACCTCACTAACTTATTTATCAGTATCTAGACCATGTCAGGGAGAAAAAAAAACAATGTTTCCTTTTAATTCTGATCTGTTTTGTGTTCGCATTGACTTATTACAACCAGACTAAAAGCTGTAAACAAGAAGATATCTGATCCTATCTTGCATTATCAGAGCAACAGATGTCATTATATACCAGTGTTGAGGATACCCAAGACATAAGATAATAATAAATAATAATAAAGTGAAAATCTTTAATTGAGCGAGCTCTAATCAGAATTGAAATAGAGAATCAAATTACAGTGACTTACAACAGGTCATCACTGTTTTTTGCAGATAGATAGATAGATAGATGGATAGATAGATGGATGGATAGATGGATAGGTAGATATGTCAAAGTCTGGAATAGGTTCGACCATAAAGGAACAGTCAGTTCTCATAGTCAGCAGGCTGGATGTGAGTCAAACAGACAGCTCTGAAAAAAAAGCCAAATTACGACAGAGTTGGAGCACCAACAAGGTTTGTGGTGTCTGAGGCTGGACAGACCATGATACAGCATACTGAGGGATGCTCTGGAACAAATCTGATCTGCTGTGGCTCCAACTCACAAGTAACTAGACTTGAAGGATCTGGTACCTGATGCCACAGGGCACCTTCAAAGGTCTTGTAAAGTTCGTGGTCTTGGTCTGCAAATGACTTAGAGCTTATTAGGCATCACAAAAAGCTCAGGAAGAAAAAACTGATTATGAATGGAGACTGAAGTTCAGCCTCATGTTGTGAATAACAGTGGACAGGAACTGGACCAGTAACATTACAGGTGAGTTGTGTCCAGGTTTTTTCTCATTTTTTAATGTGGGATTTAGTGTTACTATGGCTACCTAATAGTTCTCATAGGCATACCAGCAAATGCACTGGAGTTAGTTTAACCTGAACCAAACAGCACTGTTTAGTTTCTAGCATGGGGCAAGTTTCAAAACTACTGGATCTTATATTTCCCATAATACTATCAACAAAATTTGTCTACAACATTTCCAAATGTGAATAGTGGCTGGTATCTTCAGGCCTAAACCAAGGCTAACCCTAATGGTTTTTGGAGGGGTTGCATGTAGATTTTTGGAAATCAGTCAAGTTTCCACTTTAAAGAAAGACTAGATTTCAGTTCTGTGCTTTTCAAGTGTGTGTATGAACCTAAAATAATGTTAATCTCCTAATCACCAAAGCTAACTGTGCTTTTATTAAACGCACATGGTGCAGGTGATATGATAATATGCCTAAAGAACAATTTTGACTTCACTGGGAGATTAAATACAGTTTCTTGCTCACTGCTTCAAGTTTCCTTCAAGCTCCGCAGCACATTTTATTTGAAGCAGCCAATCACACAGGACTCTGTACTTTGATAAAACAGCAGAGTGCTTGTGATGAATACTCGCTTCAATTATGTAAGTTAATGCATTCATTTAAGTATGTGCACGGCGGCGTCGAGTACAGATGTGCGAAGGCTCTAATAGACATCCTTAATGTACTGACTGCAGTATCGACACAGGCAACAGTTTGCAGGAAGACTGCAAAGCACTGAGCTACATTAGTGCTGCTTGTAATCCTTCCACGGTTGACGGGAAGAAATACAGGGACTCCCATGTCGAAATGTTGGGCTGAGGACCTTGCTGTATGTTGTGTGTGTGTTTGTCTGTCTTTGTGTGTGTGTGCGTGTGTGTGTGTGTGTGTGTGTGTGTGTGTGTGTGTGTGTGTTTCTGCCTTCTCATGGATTAGCAAGTTAAATTTAACAAGAGTTTATCCCTGAGTGTGCAGAATACTGGGATTATCCCCAGGCTCATTGAGGTTACGCACCGTGAGAGAGAGAGAGGAGACGACCATTGTGTCATTGTGCACTGAGAGGGAGATTGTCACGACTGAGGAGGTCGGATTTGTTTTACACCACATTATCGGACCAACAGGCCACATGTTCACCCTAAATGATCAATAGACCACCATCCACCAAGACAATCACAATTTAAATCAGGCGTAAGGGCCTGATTTTATATTTTGTATCATTTTATATCCCCATAAAACAGAGATGTTTGCTGTATTGCTCCAACCTAAATCTCTTGAACAATCTCCCTGTCCATGTCCTTGTTGTTGCCTGAGTTGATACTAAGATTAAATCAGTTCAGTGACAAGATAACTCAAGCACACTGCCTTATTATGTAGCTTTCAGTTGTGCAGTCTTTACAGTGATGACAAGCAGTGGCCTTCACTCAAGTACTTCTGCGTTACTGTCTCTTCATGGTGTGGCCTTTTTCTCTTTTTTTCAATGACACACTCAAGTTGAATGGTTGTTTACTCTCAAATACTAAGCTACACGAGTGGTAGATTTTACACTTCTCGTGGCTGATTTCATTGACATTGGTATTCATCACTGGCAAGTTTGTTTGTTTTTTGCATAGATCTCCAGGTGTGTATGCACAGATATATGACATTCGATGGGTGGCAGGTTATACATAATAAGAAAATCTTCACCTCATGTAAGATTTGTGCAGTGTTTGTTAACAATGTCACAGGCAGTGGAGTTTTTAATAGGAGCCTTTGATAAATGTCTGTTTCTTCTTACAGTATCAGTCCTAACAAGCACATTCATTGAGAAAACCCTCATTAATAATGACACTGGTAGCTGTTAGGTAAACTGCAGTCAGCTCATGCACATGTGTGCACTTTAGGTAGATGTGACTGAGCATGCTGGGCAAAACAGTGATGTGACATACACAGGACTGAATAGGACTGAGCAACATCATGCCAACTAACTAAACTTATACTGTTTTTATAGATATACACTACCATTCAAAAGTTTGGGGTCACTTAGAAATGTCCATATTTTTGAAAGGAAAACAGTTTTTTTTTTTTTCAATGAAGATATAATGAAATTAATCAGAAATACAGTCTAGACATTGCTAATGTGGTAAATGACTATTCTAGCTGGAAACATCCATCCATCCTCTATACACCGCTTTATCCTCATTAGGGTCGCGGGGGGTGCTGGAGCCTATCCCAGCTGACTCGGGCGAAGGCAGGGGACACCCAGGACAGGTCGCCAGTCTGTCACAGGGCTACATACACAGACGAACAATCACACTCGCATTCACACCTACGGACAATTTAGAGTACTCAATGAACCTCAGCATGTTTTTGGACTGTGGGAGGAAGCCGGAGTGCCCGGAGAAAACCCACGCATGCTCAGGGAGAACATGCAAACTCCATGCAGAAAGATCCCAGGCCCAGACCGGGATTCGAACCAGGGATCTTCTTGCTGCAAGGCGAAAGTGCTAATCACTACGCCACTGAGCAGCCCTAGCTGGAAACAGCTGATTTTTAATGGAATATCTCCATAGAGGTACAGAGGAACATTTCCAGCAACCATCACTCCTGTGTTCTAATGCTACATTTTGTTAGCTTGTGGTGTTGAAAGGATAATTGATGATTGGAAAATCCTTGTACAATTACATTAGCTCCTGAACAAAGTGTGAGTTTTCATGGAAAACATGAAATTGTCTGAGTGATCCCAAACTTTTGAATGATAGTGTATTTTTTAGACTAAATCCTTTAGATTTCATCTCTAGTTTCTGATACAGTCAACCAAGAGCTCATTTTTTAAGTAACATTACATACTGTTTACACATGGGCATAAAAAAAACTATTAATACATAATAATTTGCTTCACTTTTTTACACGTTCTTCCTTTAACGGTAAATAGGGATGGGTTATTTGATGATGTGTGGCCGCTGTAGTGATTGTGTGATCATCTCTATGCTGCTCACCCAAAAATGCAATCTTTGTAGAAATAAACTGGCTTGTTTCTTAAACTCTTTCTTGCCCAATGTTTTCTGTGACTAACAGAAGGACCCCGATGCATTCTGACTGCATGGCAATGAAAGATAGGCTAAAGGACAGACAGTTTTTATTGTCCTCTTGGCTCAAACATTTTCTTTCTTTTTAAGGCGTTTCTGAACAAAGGACATCAGGTATCGCCAATGCAACCCAGCACTGATGAGGTTTTTCTGTTAGGCACACGTGAGGCCCTCTTCCATTGCTGCCTGAAACACCTGTTGACAATGAGCTGATCGTTGAGGAAGTGCTAAAAGGACCCAGCAGTGAACCTGAAGGACACAGATTTGTCACTGTGGGCTAAACACAAGGATACATTTGTGAAGTATTTGTGTATGTAACCTTTATAGTCTTCGGTTGAGTGCAGTGTCTTTTGATTCTGCTTTTTTGGGGAGTGGTGAGATATCATTTTCGAGTTGGTATGTCTTACAGAAAAGCACAGAAGGCTTTATTCCTGCAAGCTATTGTACCATCATGCTGCTGTGACACTGATCTACAGTCAGTTTTACACCCTATACTCCCAGTGGAGGAGATTTAATGGGCACATAAGCTGATTTTAGATCCGTGCATGAAGCCAGCTAATACTTGGAGCTTCTCCGTGCTCACTTGCAGAGGTTAATTTAATGCTATCAGGGGACACAAGGCACTCATATCGGTCAACAGATAAAGATGTATCAGATCAATACTGTAAGCTCTGCTCGTAAGCCCTTCTTTCCTCCCCCCCCAACCCTGCTGGCGCATGTCACTGTGGTATGATGGCTTGATTCTATAGGCATACAGACCCTGCGTGGGTATTTATGGAAAAGCAGCCCAGAGAACAGCTCTTAGCATCAGGAGTAACAAATGTCACTGAATCATGTGGACTTTCAGAAAGGGTGTTTATCAACATCTTGAAAGCTGCCGAGCCTTTATTTTTCAGTTCGGTTGTGTTTTCGTTCTCTCCCGCTGAGCCTCCTTAATGGGTCCCTGCTGGCTTGAATTCACTTATCTTTCTGTTCTCCTGCCACCGCCCACCCAACCACCCACATTGTCTCTCTGCTTCTTTCTCTCGCTCTGTCTCTCAGGCCATCTACAAGATGGTGTCATCTGTGATGAAGATGCCAGAGGATGAATCCACGCCGGAGAAGAGGACAGATAAGATCTTCAGACAAATGGACCTCAATAATGATGGTGAGAGCAGGAAATGACAACAAGGAGGGATGCTGTGGAGAGGGCAGGGGGGATGAATGTGACAGTTTATTGAAAATAATCTTTGAAATGTGCTCAATTTACTGGGAACAAGACATTTTTACAATGAATTCCAAACACCATATTCAAGTTTTTCACTGTCTTGCCAAACATCCATCATGGGATTACAAGATCAAACTTTAAAAGACACAGCATGCATCTTTTTTTCATACAAAACCAAAGCAAAATGGAAAAGCAAATCTTAGAACATTGTGTGTCTGTTTTTCTTTGAATTCATTAAAAAAAAAACAGGAATTATGCAAGAAAATGCAGAGCTAGGCCAATAATCTTAGGTATCATCTTGTTTTTAACTTACAAAGTAAACACATGAGGATGGTAGGCTAAGAGTTTAGTATCAACAACATGAAGTTACAGACTCAACCTGCCTTTTTTTAACTGTCCAGGCGGCTGTTGCTGGTGTAATGATGTGGGGAATGTTTTCTTGGAGCACTTTAGGCCTCTTATTACCAAACAGTTATGGTATGAATGCCACAGCCTGTCTTAGTATGGCTGCTGACAGCATTGCATCCCATTATGGTCACAGTTTACCATCTTCTAATGGATACTTTCAGCAGCATTATAGAAGCAAAGCAAACAATACAAGCAAACAAAACATCTCAAACGTCATCGTTTTTTGACTTTTGAAGTCTCGAGTATGGCATTTGGTCAACGCCATGTTCGTCTTTTGAAACCAGATGAAGACACCACGTACAGCTATACAGTAGAGGCCTGTCAATCACAAGGTAGCCCCGCCCTAAAACATACCCTGCTTTATCGTCTGTTTTACTCTGAATGGGACCGTGATTTACTGAATGAACGTTATGTTGTATTTGAAAAGCTTGAAAGTAGTGATTGAAGCTGTAAACTCATTTGGGAAATGTTTACTGTGGTAGCAGATGAAGTGAGAATTGGAGTCATTTTCTCATAAACATCTGTGCAATCTGATTTTATTTCGCAACCAGCCTGATGGGTTTAAGAAGTAATGCAGGTTTAAGGCATTTCTGCATTGGCTTCTCTTTCCAGACTTGTAAGATGTGCCTACCTTTGACATACAGTGTATGATCCAGAGTGGACACCTTTGAGAAGTGGTGGCATTGGAGATGCAAAGCAATTATGTCAAGTCCATGACACCAAAATGAATAGTCTTTGACCATAATTGGAGCTAGTCAAATTATCTAAATGTCAAGAAAAGGAGTTTCAGTGTTTCCTTCCTCATCTCCTTCAGCATAGAATACACTGGATCATGCTCTTCTCCTGACAAATGGCAACATCAAGTCGACATTTTAAGGTGTTGACTGAGTTGTGTGGTAGTTGCTGAGCTATTGTATGCAGATGCTTATAATCAGATCAGAATCAACACAGAAATTTGTCTTTTAAAAAAAAAATGGTTTATGAGATGTCTTAAGTCAGACTGTGCGGTTGAATGACATGCAATAGTAGATTTGTGGGTTGAAAACATTACACCCACCTTACATAAATGTATCAGTTACATTTTACGATCATACTGACAAGAGAGTGAGTATGAGCAGTCATTCTGTTTTATTTCAATTCAAGCCTTGGTGATAATATGATATATTTTCTGTGGTTTGTCTGTAATCATAAAGCCTGTATCAAACAACACACACATGGTGATTTATATAGGACGCACTTTCAGTTCACCATCTTTGGAAGGTTAGAGTTTCCCCACGGCAGATCCAGGCCACCAACATTCACCACTACATAACTCCATACCCTTGTGTAAATGCAACTGGATTCTCTTAGAACTGCAGTTGTTTTTCCTAAGTTCTCGTAAATTTTGCTTTGTATCTTTTCTCCATATCTTGATATATTTCATTAACGTGATTATTTTTTTGGACTATTTGACTGCAACCTGAGGCTGTTTTGAGAGCAAAAAGTGGTTCATCCCAACCAGCTAAGCCCTGTATTAGAAATCTGTATCGTTTGTCACGGTGGTTTTGCACCAGGACAAATTCAATTCAGCACATTAGTAGGTGCTGTTAGACTCCTTCATTCTTAGTCATCAATTTTGATACCATACCGACTTCTCCAAATAAGCCTCATTACAGTCTGTGTGTAACACATCTCTCACTGCCATATGCCCGCAAAATAATGTCTGTCCTTCTGTTTTTCTCTCTCCCCATCTGTCTTGCAGGCAAATTGTCCCTGGAAGAGTTCATCAAAGGTGCCAAAAGCGACCCCTCCATCGTCCGGCTACTCCAGTGCGACCCCAGCTCGGCCTCCCAGTTCTGAACCCACTCTGCCGCGACCCTTTATTTTTTTCTCCTCACCCTCGCTCTGTTGCTATTGAAACAGTCACTCAAATCAATGCATGATGGTTCTCATCTCTCATATCATCTTCTTCTTTATTTTGCTGTTGTTGTGTGCAAGGATGGAGATGGAGGAGGAGGAGGGGGAAAAGTCGTCACTATCATTTTCTATTTGAGAAGACGGAGGGACATGGATACATTAATTATCGGTCCAGAGAGGTGCCCACTAATGTTCCCGAATCTCTCTCTCTCTCTCTGGAACATCGGATTTCCAGAGCGTGGAAGTGTGGATGTTTTTCGCAGCGCGGGGATCGCTCGGTTTCTCCTCCAATGCCCATGTATATCATGTATATACTGTACGTCTGTGTATATCATAAGATGAGGTACGGCACACACTCTCTGTTATCGAACAGCAGTATTATGTAGCGTAGCTTCCTGGTCTGATCTGAACGGGGGGTCGGGGTAGATTCTGGATGGAGGGTGGGGCACTTGGGATTTTACTGCTATATGATCTTTCGCTGAGAAAAAGAAGGCCTAAGATCCTATTTAGTTTTTGTTGTCATCTGCTGGCATTTTATTGATTTTTGAAATTCGAATGCTTTTATTTTTCATTTGTACATAGCGTTTCCTCCTTCGTGTTGTTTTATTTATTCATTTTTATCCTTATTATTGTTCTTTTACTTTGATATGTTGTTTAAGATGACCATATTCCAGTTTACAGTGACAGAGAGAGAGAGAAAACATGTGAGTCAAGCTTGGGATTTGTGGATTTGTTCAAGTGACGAATAATGACGTTCTAGTGAAATAAGGGGATCCCATGATGCATTTGATCGATGGCACCAGTAGCACATACCGTTCGAGCCGCCATGTGTTTATAAATTACGGCTGTACATTTGGTTCGAATGCGTGCGCGTGCATGTGAATATACACTGTATGCTTGAGGCTAACTTTTACAGTATTATCATGTTGTGTTGTTTCTTAATTTGTAAGTATTTTAAAGCTCTTCAACAACGAGCAGGAAACTTAAGATAGTCGTAACTTGTCACTATACTGCATGATCCGACGAAAAATTCACTAAAACTGTTTACGCACAGTGGTATGTTTTTGTAGCTCTGCAGCCTCCTCCGCACTGGATCAGGCAGAAATGATTGAATATTTGTCTTGCTTTGGGACAACCCCTGCCCTCCCACCCCCGCTCTCTTTTTCCTCTCACAGACAGAGAACTCACTAAGGGCTAGTTCATCACTCTCTAGCTGAATGCTTTTTTCTCTGACCTCCTGGATTAGTCTGCTTGCAGAGCAGTTAGATGAAGGGACTTGTTTCACGAGATGGGAGCGAGTTCAAACGCTCGCTGTGATTTGGAGTTTTAGGGTTTACAAACTCATGTCGCAATCCGACTCATGCCAGTGGCTGCATTTACATTCGCGCTACACCTTTAAAATTCAGGGCACTTCTGTTTTATCTGGTTTATAATTGGAATGTCAGAGATTTTGAAAATTAATATATCCGTCTCTTGTAGAGGAATAAGAATTGTGTGTTGTTGAAGTTTTAAAATATGGCCTTGACTGAATGAAACATGCAAACGTGAATAAAGCCAAACCCTGACATACTGTGCAAATGTAAACAGAGCCACTGGTTGCAGCACAGCCAGCAGCACTCTCATATGTCACACCTTAAAGGTCCCATTGTTAGATCATTATTGCCACCTTCTGTTTTTGAGGTTAAACACACTTTCAAATTCAGTCTGAAGTGGGTAAACATTAGGCAGAAAAAAAATTTCTATACATGTTGCACAGGAAGGTTTTACTGCAGGGCACATTAAATGGGATAAGAGTTCTGTATTTATTCTATAATTAATGTAGCTTTTCAGAGAGGAAACTCCATTATATAAAGCCTAATCAGTGTAGTTTAAAGCATCAGTTTTACCTTTATAATTATGTTGTTACCAGATATTTCACTACCTCGCACATTGAATTACTGTGTGCAGTGGGGGCAAACTGAGCTAACAATGAAAATCCGAGAGCTGTTCCGCTGCGGCTGCGTCCAGGTGACATAAAGATCAATAGAAAGTTGACTTGTACCAAACATTTGCACAGGAGCTTCCTTACCAGCCGCACCTCTGCTTTGGGGATCCTTTAGTGTCACTGCCTTCTGCTGGTAGGATAAAGAACAGTTGCTACTCCCTGATCTACTACAGTTGAATCCTTTTCTATTCTCACTGCCTCTGATGAACTGGTACCTTGTGTTGGATAAATAAGCCCCGTTCTTTCTTCCTTCTTTCCTTCCCGACCCCCATTCCTTTCCTTCCAATTTTTTGTTGCATGAAAACCTCATGAGAGGATGTCATGTTTGTTCTGTTGAACCTGAAATCGAAATATACCTATGTGTTTCAAAGCTATGGACTGTGTCCTCATTTCTGTTCAGTGAGAAATGTGAGAAATGCATTAAGGGATGTTACTTTGTGAAATACGCTGCAGGTCGTTAACGTGCGCCTGCAAGGACTGTACCAACCTGTCAGGAAGTCTGCCTGTGGCTGAGTGTAACCAGTCATACCTGTCAGGCCACTAGCTGCTGCCATTACCACATTAAAATGTTCCTGGTTACACAATGTAGACACAAAACACAAATCAGTAGGATTACTTTGAATAAAAACTTTATTTACTTTGGCAATAAATACAGAAACGTGTACTACTAGTTTGTCTTGACCTAACAGCAGATAAAATGAACACACACTCATGATTCACACAGGTAGCTCAAACATGAGGCTCTATTCCCACACACACTCTGCGTGCTATAATGCTTCACTCGTGTGGATAATTTCTGCCTTGCCTAGCTTCTTTTTATGTGTAAATCCAAACCTTAAAAGAAGTAGTTCAACATTGTGGGAAGTACATTTTGTACAGAGATTTGGGTGAGAAGATTCATACCACACTAAAAGTATATTATGTTGATATTAAGCTCAGAGTCAGGAGACAATTAGCTTAGCTTAGCATAACAACCGAAACAGTGCAGAACAGCTGGACTGGCTATTTTTTTTCTTGGGTACGCACTAAATACAATTAGACACATGGTATTCATTAGCAGCGCTGATAGACCTGTAGTTAATTTTGTTAGATTAGCTCTTTCTCTGTTTCAAATTTAACATCAAGCTAAGCTAATTTCATACAACAGCTAAAGTGTCGATATTCTAGGACATCACAGCTCCAGCAAACAAAAGTGGCAAATATGCTTTGTTCATATCATATCAGCTAGAGGGAGTTTGCTCATAACCGGTTTCACAAACTCCTACAAGTATGTAATATGACAAAATTAGCTAATTTATTCAATGTGACAACAAGGGAGCCCTGTAGCTAAAGCACCATGAAAGATGATTGCACTCATCGGGTGTCAGAATAATTTGCAAAGAATGAGTTCCCAACAATGAAAATTTACCCCCTAAAGTTGGAACAACTCAAAAAGTGGAAAGTTGTTCCCATTCTTGTATGTAAAGAAATTTGGAGGACAAACGTAAATGTGAGGCTGATGATAAAATCATATCCATGGCAGAATTAACAAAATGTTGGCCATGAAAGAAAAATATAGAAAAGTCATCAGGAGTTGTTCTCAGTCAAGAAAGTTGGTTCTTTTGTTGATATCAGCTGGTACTGGGTATGTTTCATGTTGTCCAGAGGCGATTTTTTTTTGCGAAAATGGGGAAGTTGTTTAGAATTTTGCCATTTCCACTAAGTTTAACCAATGTGGTTCTTTAAAATGTATATCAAAATGTGTAATGGCAACATGATTTGTGACTCCCAAATAACAATAAGTGGTGTTTATCTTGTGCCTTTTATGCTGTGGACATCATGAGAAAGCATCAATAACTTCTATGAAAAACCACAGCTTGTAATATTCACACTTTCATTCAACATAAGTTGTTGCTTGATGTTTATCTTAGCTGCCCATATCCCCCTACATCAAGTCTCAATGCAAAGGTAAACTAACTATTGTTTTAGCTGTAGCTCCGTAAGTCACAGACATTAGATTGATATCAATCTCTCATCCACCTCTTGATGAGAAAATGAGTTATCTCCCATAATATCAAACTACTCCATTAAGGACCGTCACCATTTCCTCACTCTCGAGCTCACTTTAGCTCGGTTTTCTCTCCTGATAATTTGTCTCTCATACGTAGAAAGACGAAAATAAGAACAAACTCACATAACTGGGATCTTTTCAAACCATGTAAACAGTCCAAGCCTGAGAAAACTCACACATCAGGTGCACTAAATAAACCATCTTCAGTCTCTGAGGTCATAGCTGTGAAGTACCGATAGGGATCGAGGGCTGTGAGTGTGTTTGATTCCAGGTAAAGTAGCTAAAACTTACAGCAAACAACCTCTAAGCCCTGTGTCTCACTCTTCAAGTAGGTCTGACATGTCAAATATGGCTAAATCCAGAAGCTGGACCTTTCCAGTGCACCCCTCTGCAGCAGCTGGTGTTGCTCTGGTGGCCTTTGCTGACTGCCAGCCCTTGTTTCTGCCCTTTCTCTGTCTGACCTTTCTCTATATGGTTGGTAAAGAGGCCGTCTCTCTGAGGGAGGAAGACTCTGGTGCTGGCGGGGAGGATGAGGTCGGTGATGTTGCCTTGGTGGTGCAGTGGTCCGTCTTGAAGGTTCGTTGTGGTGTCTCGGAAGCTCAGTGTGGCGTGATGGAGGTTCATTGTAGCTTCTTGGAGGCGCCGTATATTGAGCAACTTCCTCAATTGGCCTTACCACATTAATCTATACAAACAGAAATTACGGCAATTCATGATCTAATTTCTTAAACAGTTCCCCACTGTCCTATGCACCATCTCACAATTAAGGATTTTGCTTTCAGTGCGGCATTTTTACATGTGTGTTTGACTCGAAATCTCACCGCTCTGCCGAAGTCTCTGGGCCTCTTCCTGGTGGGGCAGCAAGGCAGACCCAGGAAGGACATGCAGACACCAAAGCACCGGGCGGAAAACACCAGCTGGATGACACAAGTCACGATCAGAGGCACCCAAAGGATCAGAGTGGTACTCTGAGAGGGGGAGAGGAGGGGGAGGGGAGTTACCAACTGGACCATTCAGAGGCAGGAGTGCTCAGCTGCCTCACATAAACGGAGATGCAGTACAGGTAATGATGTGACACAGATCCTTGTTTGTTCTCAGATGACTACATAGCGCCGCAAAACAACACCGGCAAGTCAGGGAATTTCAGTGTGCACAGGAGAGTTGGCACTGTGAATAAAATATGCAGAACAGAATGTATCAAAGTAAAAGTGTACAGAGGGAATTCAAAGGAAAAAGAGCCGCCTTTTGTTAGGCATGCTGACTTGCAGACTACAAAGGGAATGAAAAGTTTACAGCTCGAAGTTTGGAGCTTTCTTTGGAAATCATAATGAAATATGCAAGAAGCACAGAAAATAAACCTTGCATAACCATCATTACTGCCTCTAAGCAACTGTGCGTATCAGAACCAGAAGTCCAAAACACACTGTCAGGTGATGTAATGCACCCTCTGGCAGCCATATTGGAGGTCCCTAGCTAATATGCAGTGCTTACTGAACAGCATGGTCTGCATTCTCAGTAGGCTGCGACAAAGTTAGTTACTCCTGAGTTGGAATGCAATTTAAATCTGGTTTATCACAAACTTCATATCTAAGACAAGAAGAAAGCACACCCAAGAAGACTCTCGTAAATCCATTATTTCAGGAACACTTGGACAGTTTGTGTTTAAAAGAAACTATTGTCCCTTCTTTTCTCTTTCCAAATAAGTTTGGTTAATCTGGGGATTTGTTTAAAGACACTCTCTGGTGAAAACCTGTCCATTTTACCTAGTTAAAAAATCCCTAAAATGTTTCTAATGTTAGAAGTCACTATGAACAAAATGTTCAGTCAACACTGTGTATGAGCACTTCTACCTTCAAACTGCAGTGTACCAACTCGATGACAGTCCATTTAATATTATTGATACACACCAAAACTACGAAACCAAGACCAAAGTTCACCCAAAAAAAGTTAGTTTCTAGCTCGTTGCCTAAAGATTCTGAGATTCTGCAGCTTCTCACTGCACATTGGCCTAAACAAGCATGACAAATGTCTACCAGTTGCATGCCCTTTTTTTGCTAAATTAGATTGATGTAAACAGATGTACATGTATGACAATGTCATTTTTGGTGTACATGGTGCTGAAGTGGAAAATGTGTAGTTTTTAAATTGCATTAAAGTCAAGTAAAGAAGTTGGAAATTTACGGGTCATGACAGAGTTATGTGACTATAAATTAGTGACCCTAACTAGGCCTTAGCTGTGTGATTCCTGAAAAAATGTGAGCTAGGGTTAGGGTTAGGCCACAGAGATCGCAACTGTGCTTTCTATGACAAATTTGCAGTGGCTGTTAGTGAAGATAGCTGTAAACAAATAGCAGAAAAGCTCAATAAGCTTATATCTATGAAGGGAAACCACCTAATGTCTATACAGCTGATGAAGTAAGGAACTTTTCTACACAGAGATGAGCTTTTAGGGGTTAAATCCACAACTGGAAAAGGATTTGAAAATACAGACATATCTGTTCAGTCAGACTGGTGTGAAACACCTGCCACAGAGACAAGTGCGAGCACACTGTGGTGGAGAGTGGCACTCTGTAATTACCACTGTGTACCACAGTGAATGACAGGTTGAGTTGTAAACAGGACTGTATGATGGTAGACTCTTTTTCAATAATGGGATGAGTCAAGCCCTCCCACTGGTGCACTGTGTCACAAATGTGGTTGAAAGAATGTAAACACAATGGATGATTGTACATCTGCCGAGTGCTGTGCTTGTGCTATTAATGGGTGAAATATAATTCTGTATAAATCAAAACCTTCACTGTGTGTATCTACAGTGGCTCCACCATTAATGTATTGTGTCATAAATAAAACCAGTCCAAGACAAAGGTCACGTAACTGACAAATTGTCAACTACAGGACGTGTTAAAATGCCAGTGTGGTGTTGACGTGTGGATGCAGCATTGAGGCTGAGCGGGCCTGACAGTCCATCTGTAGCACACTGGAACAGAACACAGCCTGAAGTGGACCGACAGGGTCGGGTCAGCGTTTGTGCCACCAGCCCGTCAGCCGCACAGTGTGACTGACTGAGTGACAGAGAAAACGGACAGTCCAGCTTCCCACTCCTCCTCCCACACCCTTTGTACACACAGACTCAAAATGGACTCCATGACGCACAGCCTCACTGCTCTGTTGTGTTCATGCCGCAGTGGCAACGGTCATCTGTTCAAAGAGCCAGCAGCTGCGCCAAAGGTCACAGTTCATGCCTTGATCTCAGCATCTGTCACACACACTAATACACTCACGTAGATGCGCGTGGGGTCAAAGGGACACTCGTTGGTGACGCTGGAGTAGCCAATGGCGTCGGGGAAGCGGCAGTGAGTCAGGAGGCTCCGCCCACCGTGAATGACGGCCCTCACCACCGACACTAAGAGCCCGATGGCCGACGCTGCTGCCATGAGAGCCGCAACCAGACTGATGGTGAAAAGAGACCACGTCTGGGGAAGAAAAAGAGACACACAGCTAAAATAATCAGGAAAGAAAATCTTGATGACTGATAAGACGAAGCTTTAATGCTCCCACTTGGAAATCTGGGGCGTCTGCAGCAGTAAATAGATAAAAGGCTGACAAAGAGTAAACAACATCAATAGTGCTTTTTTCACAGCACATACTTTGACATGTCACAGCAGGAAAAGCTCAGGTGTATTAATGATGGCTGGATTCTACCTCTACCTGTTATCGCGCATGCTGACTCATTGTCATGGCTTTCTGGGACTCCTAATGGAACTGATCCATCATTATCCATCATCCTGTGTTTTTTTTTTGTGCCATGACAGCTGAAAATGTGTGCTGTGAAAAAGGACTATACAAAGAGAACAAATACAGTAGCACTAAGGAAACAGGTGCAACACAAAATGATAGGATTTAAGCACAGGGAGTGATTCATAGAAGAAACACTGAAGACTGATTTCACCTTATGAACAATCAAGAACTACTTTAGAAGGATTATACGGAAAATAGAGGTTCCGAAGTAGAAACTCAACATAACAAAAGTGAATACACTTCTGATCACTGATGGACAAGTTAAATAATGAGCATAATTGCATGCCCATTGTTGGAAGAAAATCTGTGAACACCAGAACTTTCTCATCTTCAGACCATGGACTATGTCTGCCTGCATGTCACTATCATTGGCTGCACATAGAGGAAGAAATCAGTGGCAGCCGTTATTAGGAGCTATGTAATGATTCATAGTACCACGAATCAGAACAGCAGCAATCATCCTCCAAAAATGACACCGGGGACAGTGCACTGTTTTCACAGTGTAGCTTTGAAAGAGATGGTAAGAGCTTCAGACTTGGCAAAAGAGTTATCACTGGAAATCAGAGTTTCTGTGACAGGTCAGACATGACAAAGAAGGTTTCATAATTTCAACCACAACAGAAAACATCACAGAAAAAAATATGCTTTGCTGTTCAGCGCAAAATAGCAAGAATTTCTCTAAAGCCTAATGAACACTGGGAGCACATTCTTTGAAGACCAAGATAAATTTGCTCAGCTCAGATGGGATCCAGGATGTTTGGTGTGACCCGGCCACGTCCAGCAAAGAGCAGCTGAAAAGATGGACTGTGAAAAATTGGCAAAACATCTCTCCAGAAATCTCGCGTCCTCCATGCTGAGGAGGATTGAATCTTTTATCAGAAAAGAAAGTGGACGTATTGAAAAAAAAAAAAGATTTGAATCTGGGTAGTGATTTTCTGTTGCACTGTTTGTTCCTACTTTTGGGCCTGTGTTGTCAATGTGGTCTGTCTCGATTGCGATTTTTCTTATGAGTAAATACCCTCTTGTTTAATGTAGGAGTGATGCAATTCTTGAGAGGTGACACAATTCTGAATCATTTGGCACAGGCACGTACTCATTTCTGCTGCACGATACATTGTGATCAGAATGCAACCAAACCTGATAGTGAGCACTTTAGCCTCTGCAGAAAGTTATTTTAAAATAAATTATGCCCATTTAAGGTCTGGTCACAATGTTGGCAGAATTAAGGCAGTCGGGACAGCCTATTAATGTTTAAAACTAGGCTTCAAGTCCAACTTTACCATAAACACACAAAGCACTGTCATTTACTTTGGCTAAATTCCACATCCACTGTGCTTCTCTGCAGTGAATGCCATTTACTACAAATGACAAACCAATCAGTGTGTGTCAGAGAATTACTTTATGTTCATGGCTCCTCCTTACATTTACTTTTAGAGTGACTGGGTTTCACAGACAGTTTAGGAGAGCCTCAAAGTGCTGGGAGGTGGAATACTTTTGTTGGTTTTGCTTGATGCTGAGAAAAATATACAGGGTGTCCATAAAGTCTCTTTCCAATTTTAAGAATTTATTGCAAAGGCAGTTGATAAGATATCTTAACCAGATTGGCCGATGGATGGGCCAATTCCTTTGACACCACGTTCACCAGGTATTACTCCCAAGGACTTCTTTCTATGGAGTTATGTTAAAGAATTCATATATCAAACAAAGATACGGGACATTACTGACTTGAAGCAAAAGATTTCTGATGCTATTGGCACCACTGATGAGGCTATGCTACAGCGAACATGGCAAGAAATCGAGTTCCACTTTGATGTGCTTCATGCGACTAATGGTGCACATATCGAGGTTTATTAAATGAGGAAGAAAAAAACTTTGACAAGCACTGATTGCAATAAAACGGATCTGGTTAAGATATCTTATCGACTGCCTTTGTAATAAATTCTTAAAACTGTAAAGAGACTGTATGGATGCCCTGTAGTACTACTAATACTCCCACACAGAAGTTATCAGCAACACATGATCATACTTAACAGACTGGGTAGGCAAACCTCTCCTTCAATAAGTTTACAGAAGGTGACTCGCTTCGATTTGTGAGAGTGACTGAGGTGTTAAACCAAAACTCAATAAAGGACGACAAAAAAAATAACGCAATATGTCTGAGAGATTAGAAGCTGTAGTAGCCAGCACATATGACAGAGGCATGTGTTAACACGCTTTCATTCATGCCATGGATGACTGGACGGCTGAATAAGATAACAAGACGGCTGATGATCTGACTGCTCACTGTTCGCGCAGTCCTGCCTGCTTTAAGGTGGCTCTCCCTAACAAAGGAAACGGGGAGTGGTTTATCACTCTGCAGCTTACTCATTCTGATCAGAGAGCTGCCTCGTCAGTCCCGTCTGAGCAGGCCGACAGCCGACTGAATAAACACAGAGGAGATGCCACGAAGAGAGACGAGAAGAAAAACACAGAGACGATTCAGACACCTGAGGCAACACGCTGGTTTTTATACGTTCTGAGACGGAGCTGAGAATAAAGACAGAGAGAGCTGTAAAATATCAAAGTGAAAGGAAGCGAGCAGTGCACGTAGACAGACTGAAAGTAGCAGAGGGCCATGAAAACACTGATTTGAAACAGGACAGTTAGACAAAGTGAAAACATCAGGGGAAAAGAATGCACTCTACATTCTTGCTTGTAATAAAAAAAACAAAAAAAAAACAAGAAGTGATACAAACCAGTCCTTTGCTCTTCTTGTTTTTCGACAGAATAATAGCCAGAACACCAACAACTACGCCCTGCAGAGAGAAGACAGATAGGATTTAGAAATACATTCATATTGCTCCTTTGGGAGCAGCTACACAACAGGGGAAGGTAAAATGTAAAAATGCCACAAAATTGAATACAGTATGATTTCACATTCTTTACTCCTCATCTAGACCGCGGCAGCAGCAACATAAAGGTCAAAAGACAGTTTCCTTCAACACTACAGCTGTACTATCACCACAAACATGTCTTCAAGCCCGTCGGTGTGTTTTCAAAGTTGTTTCTGTGAGGCCTTAAGAAAATCATCAAAGACTGGTCCTTGAACTTTAATCTAACTCAAAACATCAGCAAACGGAATTACCAATTCCAGATCATCAGATAAATATGACCTACCAGAAGCACAGTACCTGGTCATATGATTGCAATGAAGAAATAATATAGAACATGTAGAAAATAGTTGAAGAGCTGTGTGAGAGAGAGAATACTGGAACTCCACTGTGCTGCACTAGAGGAAGACAAAAATCCAAAGATCTCCAAGCCAAATAAATGCTTTTCTTTTTCATGTTTAATTTAAGCAATCTGCATAGAAAAAGTGGTTTAACAAGTAAACCCAAAGAACAGAAGGATCCAATCAAGATTCTCATTTTAGTGTCTGACACATTTCACACTGTGTCTCGTGCTGGTTGCCATCTTCAGAAAATGCCACTTCGTAGCAGCAGTTACGATGTTTCATGGCACAAGACTGATGAATCCATTGGTGTATTGTTTTTTAAGAAGTAGATGCTCAGTGGTAGGGAGTGAACTGTTGGAAATTATCTGTATTTTGGCAAAAATCTGTCCTTAAAATTGGCTGTAGGGTTTAGGCGGAACGGTTGATTGTTCGGTCGATATGTCCTCATCCGACCAAGCCCTCATTAGTCAGGCAATAACTGGTGTTTCTTTCATAAGGAGAAAATTTGTTATTTTGTCAAAGGGAGGAACAGATGACATCTGAACACTCCTGCACCTTCACAACTTTTTATATCACAGCTCAGCAACCAACGTGGCAGATCATCTAAAAACCTTGAGCTGTTATATTCCTCTATAGTTCTTGTTTTGGGATCACCAGTTTATGGAGTTGTATTTTCAGAAATCATATAAAATATCCAAATATTCAGCAAATACAAGCTTTTTCCTGCTAATTTAGAATTTAATTAGTGGAGTAATGCTAGCAGGTGGGGTGCACTGTGGACAATGTAGTTCATCTCAAGGTAAAATGCTGATTTTTTTTTATCTCCTGCAACAGGTCAATATGTTGAAGGAAAAGGCTGACAGAGTTTCTTTGGTTGACAACAGTTCTATTTAAATTATGTCAGATCTTGAAACACAATTACTAGTAACTATTTTTTACGAATAACACACACATTCTTGTATTAACACCCCCCTACAGGCTAGTCACATCAACAAAAGCTTACTGGGATTAAGAATGAGCACGCCTGGCGTTCAGTCGATGAAAGATTGGAGGTGTGGATCAAAACTGAAAAATTACCCTAAGCACATTGTGTGTGTTTATTTTTTAAAGACCTATTAAAGCAGAAAAACAGGTCATTCAAAAGGGTGCTTTTTCTTGTCACGGTGTTCTAACCTCTGGTATCACAGGTCTGAAGGAGAAACAATGCTTGTGCACTGAGTCTTCAACTGAAAATACCACAACAAGAAAAACACTCAGAGAGCACAGGCTGTTTATTCCTACATATGGCAATTTCAGAAATGCAGCACTTTTTTGTAGAAATGAAAAAAAATGACCTTGCGCCAAGCACAGGCGTGTGTTATGCATGTGTATGTTTTGTGCGGATACCGAATCGTGTGACCCAAATATGTAGCAGGCGGCGGGAATTAACGGAACTTGAAAACACCCCCACAATTTAATCAATTGTTCCTTGTATCATTTCTGATGGAGAAGTCCTGATAAGTACACAACGGTCGATTTGTAGTAGGATCACAATCATGTGATCGTCAACAGGCAGCTGATTTAGTGTTGACGTGTCGTCATAGTTACAGTGATGCCATGCCACCATCTCGTTATTATACGGAAACCCTAAACAAATCCATGGATCCAGACCATAAGCAGCATCACTGCCAAATTCGATTCAGGTGGTCCTTGTGGCATTTTAGACATTCCCTGACGATTTTGTTCAAATCAGTTAGTTTGTTTTTGAGTAATGTTGTGCATGGACGGAAGAACAGACGGACAGATAAATGTACACCAATTGTTACATAACTCCTTTGCATTCCTTGGCGGAAAACAAAATGTGCGTTCCAAAACTCCCTTCGACTCCATAACTACAGTTCTATAGCGATACTGCAGGACGGCATCACAGTGATCTCAGCGTGTACACTCACCACCAGGCCGGAGGTTAGAGCCACCACGTTGGAGATGGCGTACTCCATGGCCCGGGCCTGCTTGTGGAGGTTAATGTGCCTGAGCACTACGCCATGCACCAGCGCTCCCAGTAGGAAGTTCACATGACCGACAAGGACCACGCTCAGACCCATCTTCATCAGGGCCTTGGGCTCCTCCAAGCTTCCACAGCATAGTCCTGAGGAGGAGAAAGGGAGAGGGCGAAGAGAGGGACATTAACCCTCTACAGAAAAACAGAGCGTTGCAGTGGTTTCAGATCGTCCGTGATGCTCCGGGTGTATTGATCAGAGATACAAGAGTCATGTCCAAACTGCAGCAGAAATGTCACCTGTGTTAATGATTAGCTGCTGAGCACATACATAGCTACAGTCCAGGCTGGGCAAAGTGTCACTGCCCCAAACAGGTGTACGATAGCAAGAACACAGACTGCAGAGAAAAGAACTGATGATCTGATGAAAGTGTTATCGAGGCAGCTTTAAACTGAAGTCATGGTCAAGTTGTCTAAAGAAAAATCATAGTAAATGCTGTTTGAAAAGTTCCACATTTGAGGAAAAACTAGGATAGGTAGGTAGGTACTTTATTGATCCCAAGGGAAATTCAAGAAACCAGCAGCATATTAAACATACAGAATATACAGATTTAAGAGATAAGAGCAGAGCACACAGGGGATATAGAGACTTAAGAAATACATAAAAGCATAATTATGTACAAAATGTAAAAACTAATGCTAAAAACTGTGTAGCTTGTGTGCAAGTTGGCCAAAAAATATGAATCAAATAGGAACTGTGCAGCTAGAATGTGATGCAGTTGAATTGCTTGATGGAATTTATCTGGTCACCTGAGGTTGGTTCTTGCATCATTTTACAGGGGATTCATGTCATATTGAACCCACTTACAAATGTATGTCACATGGGACAAGTCGCCATTTTAACCTGCACTCACAAGATGGTTCCACAGCTGAATATTTGGGGAATGCTCATTGTCATGTTCCTGCGTGACCTCAGACGTCCCACAAGCAGAGGTGACAATTTACATTTCACAAAGTTGTTCAGCCAGAAATGTTACTCAGGTGGGCCAACGGTGAAGAGCTCAAAACAGATCAGAGGACTTTGAAAACTCTCACTATATATTATTAGAATGATAATGCGATCACTTCACCAAATCTCATCCCCATGCTGCTGTGCCACACCACACCACCACCACACCCAAACAAAGAAAGTTTTAAACAAACACTGCCTGCATTTAAACAGCTCCACAGGTGCATCTATTACCTGTATCGACCATCTCTGTCAGGTGACCATCCGCTTCAGGTGACAGCAGGTCCTATGTTCAGTTGGTCAGCGTGTCCCCTGCTTTCTTCAAACTGATCACCTCAGACTGTCTTGTCAGGCAGCAAAACGCACTGAATATGACACTTTGAAGACATTTCAAAATAAAACTTACCTGAGGACGCCTTCCTTGAAATGCATCATTATTGATTATCTAAATGTCAGAATATCAGAGTGATTTTAAGTCCAGCAGCTAGGATTCCTTAAACTTATTCAAGACTTATAATGGAAATTTGAAGGTGGACTTTAGAATACCAGCAAAAAATCAGCTGACTGCAACTGCTTTAAGTAAATGAATATATTTTACCAAAATTAAGGTTTTGTTTAAGCAGTCATCTGTTTTGAATTAATGATTAAAATGCTTCGCATTTCCTAAATCATCCCCTGTGTACATCAACATGGTTATTTCTTTCTTGCTTGCACAAGCATGCTTTTATTTTGAAATTGAAGTTGGAACACCTGTTGGAAACTCCCAGTGTTTTGCTGTTGTAGAAATCAAGTATGCAAATCTCTCATACTTTAATGTAGGATGTGTCTTTCTTTTTTCTTTATTTCGTTTTTTCTTTCTTTTTTTAATCTTAAAATGAACTTTGGTTAAATGTAGTGCACTAAAGTTCTCATCCAGATCAAAGCCTGATGGTGGCAAATGTGAACATTTAACTATATAACTCTAAACATGTCATTACTATATTCTAGCAATATGAATATTAGCATAAAGCGTAGTATATTTATATATAATATAAAAAATACAACTGCTCTGTTTCCTCCCACACTTCAAAGATGATGGGTTAATTAGTGTTTCTAAATAAAGTTGCATGTAGGTGTGCATGTGCATGGTTGTCTTTTTGTCTTCTCCATACAATGCACTGGCAATCCTAAACCAGCTAGAAGTCTCCAGCTCTTCATAGGATAAAGCATGGATGGGTAAAAATACAACAGATACGAGTTTGTCAGCCAGGTTCCGTTAAAAGTACAAGCATATGACAATATATAGTCTATGGTAGGTATGAATGATGGAAAAATCTCACATGAATTAAAAATTTTGTAGGAATTAATTACAAAGTTGTCTTTCATGCAGTCCAAACAATAAACAACAGGAAAATAGTAGAACCCTGAGAACAGCTGTTCCCCTGAGGGCTTCTCAGCCTTCACATGATTATGCCTTTGGGGCCACCTAGTGGAGAAATGATGCTATTGACAAAGGAGAGAGCTCAGATGTTAATTTTCTCAGGTTTTATTATACGAAGAAAAAACTTAGGAAATACAAATATATTAATGATAAGTCAGTGTATCTTATTATACTGACTATTGTCACAAAACCGACTTCTTCATTTAATGGTCACATATTGTATCAGTGAACTGTCTTCTTGTACAAAAATGTCTTATCATACATAGAAAATAATTCTAATACCATCATACTTCAAAGAACATTTATACCATTTTATTCTAAAATTACATTGCAAATTTGAATACCCTTAAAGGATACGTTCACCTTTTTTTCAAGGTTGTAAATTTTCACAGGATTATTTTCACAGTTTTAGCCATGAGGAAATCCCTTCCTAATGTAAACAGATGGGAGACAAAACCTGCAGTCTTTGCTATGTGTAGTGAAGGTACTTTAAAGGAAGGATCGACTGATTATTGGCTTGGCCAGTTACGGTCCAGTGTTCTGCATTTCTCCAATTATCAGTAATGTTATTTCAGATCAACAATAAAAATAATTTTTTTTTTTTTTTTAAATATGTTGCTTTGGCTCTGATAAAATTGCCTCTATCTGTAGTGATTCTCCTGTTGTCCTGAGCAATGGCTCGCTCACAGCATTAATTTACTGGTTGCACGCATTAAATAACAGCCTGAAAACACTAAAGGAATAATGTTGGAAAGTTCTCTTTTATATTTATAGATATTTTAACAAAGTTTTTGGTTGTAATTTTGTGTTCTAAATTTATAACCAAGATTTTCATTTTTACTCCAAATGTCCAAATGTTGGTTATCATTAATAATTATTATCTACATTGGCCCTGAAAAACAAAAGTATCTGTCGACCCCTATTTTAAAGTTCATTCAGCGTTCATATTAGGCTTCAGCTCTCTAAGTTCAACAATTTAAGAGGTTGCCTTATTCAAATAGTGTTAGGCAGGGATCTGAGGTTTAACGATTACAGTGGCCTTTCAGTGTGCATAAAGATGTGAATTTAAAGATTTGAAAGAAAAGTGAACGTGTCCTATAATAAAGAAAATTTAACAATTAAAGGCCTAAGAAGATGTCTAGGTTCTAGCTACTGGGTCTCTACCTATCCTTTCAGAGAGGACTTGCTGTCATCACTCTTCGTACTAGGGTAGATCTTTCTAGATGAGGTGTGGACGCTGCCTCTGTGCCTGAGATTTACTAGCCGCAAAGCAATCAGATAGAAAATCTCACAAATGTTGAGCACCACACACATGACGGACGCCCCCACCATAAAGTAGGTGAAAATGGTCTTCTCTGTGGGCCGAGATATGTAGCAGTCCACTAGATTAGGACAGGGCTTGATATCACACTGGACCTTCCTGGGCAGCTTGAAGCTGTCGTAGATGTAGTGGAGCAAATAGAGGAAAATGATCTCGAAACCAGTTTTGATGAAGAGGCTCATCAGGTAGGTCCACCACAGACCGCCATGCTTCTGGCCCGGGTTGTCGTAAAGCCGAGTGTCCTCTCCGTGCTTGGCTCGGTACTTGCGTTCCCGTTCTTCCCGGTAGGCCACGTGCAACACCACCATGAAGGAAGGGCAAGTGACGAAGATGAGCTGAAGGGCCCAGAGGCGAATGTGGGAGATGGGGAAGAAGTAATCATAGCAGATATTGGTGCATCCAGGCTGACGAGTGTTGCAGTCGAAGAGTCCTTGGTCGTCGCTCCAGACCCGCTCGGCAGCCACCACATAGACCAACACCCGGAAGACGAAGACCACCGATAGCCAGATCCGTCCGAAGGCAGTGGAGTACTTGTTGACTCCACTGAGAAGACCCTGGAGAAACTTCCAATCCATGAGCTCTGCTTTGATCTGCTTGTTTGACTCTTTAGAAACTAGGGAGCTAGAACAAAGTGAAGGCAAACAAAGACAAAGTTATGCAGTTATTTAGAGACATGAGATTTTTACCAAGTGAAACCATAGAAAAAAATTGCAAAATTAGCTTTGATTTCACAATCTTCCAAACATACCAGTGTGTATTTTAAATAGGTGTTCTGTTCAAACAGCACTCTGACAGCTCTGAGACCTCAAACCTTTCTCCCACTTCCTTCAGTTGTGTTTGCACTTAGGTACAGTTTGCCACTTTAAAGAAAAGTACCTTTAATAATTGATGAAATACTTGCTTGTTCAACACAAAAACCCTCCAGAGCACACAGCAATGGTTGGTTTCAACGTCAAACACTTTCAGAAAAGTTTAAGCTAAAGCTTGAATGTAAAGTTCTTTAAGTTGCAACTTATGCACCTTCCAAACACACCAATCAACTCTCAGATTTGCCTTTAAATCTCATGTTATTGGATTTGCAGATCTGAAAATAATTTTATCTTAGAAAAAGAATTACAAAATCCTGACTAAAATGTCATAACTTACCTTAAGACTTCCACTCAGTCCATTGTGTCCTCTCTCTGCCTGGGAAATAGACTTACTGTGTTCAACAGGTAGCTGTGGTCAGTGTTATCCTTCAGTGGGATGCTGATATCAACTTGGGTGGAAGAATCAGTTCTTGGTGCTAATCTAGAGGCGTGTCCACTTTTGGCATCCACTTAGAGTTTCCCTTTAAACCCACAACTATTTATTACAAACTCCTTCCTTGTTCCCCATGAGTTTCATCTTATCTGAACACTTAAGGTCAGCTAAGAGCTCCGACAACAATGAGCATTACATTCATTACTTTCTATGGGTACTGTGTTGTCCTGGTGTACTGTTAATGTGATGAATACACAAAAAATGAAGTCCAATTGAATATGTATAGATAGTTGGTTTTACTGAACAAGGAATCTGGCTGCCAAATGTGACTTTATAAAAATTAGTCAAATTTATATGCTAACATGTAGAACTTAAAAGGCAACTTTTAAGTGTGCTTATTCACTCACTATGTCTCTTATCAGTTACATAATGCAACTCTGATGTTGAGCCTTTGGTAAATCACTATTACATACAGCCACCACCTAACATTTGTTTGAGCAAGCACTCAGGAACCAAAATCCACTTGAGATACGGAGATTTGATACGGCAAAATGAGATATAGCAAGAATTTGCTTTTTCATTTTTCTCGGGACACAATGTGAAGCAGACACCGCCTTATTAGCACACTCAGTTTTGAGATATGTCCTTTACAGATTTACTCCTGATATGTTGTTCTGATTTATATGGAATTCAGGGTGAGGTTAAATGGAACTGAGGTGGTCTGAAACTTGCAGGAGTGGTGTTCTTTTTTAATCTATAATGCTGCTCCTGACAGTAACACATGTGGTACATCACATTGCAGATGTGCTGATTACTTTTGGGTGATCTACTTCATTCTAGAGCTTCTAATAGTTCAGTGTTTTCCATACTGTTCTCCTATCTTACTTGCAAATTGTCGATATACTACATGTGATACAGTTTTAACAGGTTCTCTATTAAATATTTACCCGAACAACACACCTAACATTATTTTCATGAGTTAGGTTTCTAAAAATAGGAAGGAGGAATTGAAAGTCAAGTAAAATTGCACAGAGGTGTTAATATACACCTTCATTCTTTCTTTCTTTCTTTTTGCTTCTGGTCTTAGTTCATGACTTTTAAATAGACTGAAAATATATATTTGTCTTGTTTCCAATATATGTCAGTGAGTTCAGCAATTTTATTCCAGACACCTTAAAAATAGGTAACATATAAATAGTCAAAATAAATAATTTCTACATCAGTCATTTCAGATCAAGCGTTTATTTCAAAAAAGCTCTACATACACATTCAGCTGACATTATTAAAGGACAAAAACATGGGGTCATTCTCGTGTGCTCATGTAAAATGCTTCAAAAATTACATGACTTCTGTAAACAACATTTCTGAAAAACTTCTATGCTATTGCAGACAATTTAGACTTAGAGTTGCATTTTATTCTCATAAGTCAAACTCATTATGTCTCTCAGGAGACTGCTATGGTGTACGCCGGCGCTGAAGCTTTTCCGTCGACCGCCTTGGTCTTCTCCAGTGCAGGCCCGTTGTACGCCGAGCTTGGCTTCTCAGTGAGGGGAGTTCTGCTCATCATGAAGGAGTTTTCTCTCATGGGGAGAGATCCTCCTCGACAGCACTCAGCGAACCTCTTCCCACACAGGTAGAGGACCTCGCAAAAAGTGAGGAATATGCAGATGAAGCTGGTCACCACCATAAAGATAGTGAATAGTTTCTTCTCTGTTGGCCTGACGAACACATTGTTGAAGAGAATACATGTTAGAGGATGGAGATTATGAAATTTTTGCTATTTAAAATCTTGAAGATGAATGTTACCTGGCAATGTAGCAGTCCACCTCGTTGGGACATGGGTCTTGACTGCACTTGACCACCGGAGGGAAGAAGGTGGCTTCATAGATGTAGAACAGCAAGAAGACAAACACACCATCCACTGTTATCTTGAACAGCAAGCTGAAGAAGTAGGTCCACCAGAGACCTCCTCGTTTCTTTCCTGTATCATCGTACAAAGGGGCGCTGTCTTCTCCATTCTTCAGCCGGTGCTTGCGCTCCCGGTCTTTTCTGTAGGACACATGGAGAGTCACAAGAAGAGACGGACAAGTGACAAAGATCAGCTGGAGAGCCCAGAGCCGGGTGTAGGAGATGGGGTAGAAGTGGTCATAGCAGACATTGTGACAACCCGGCTGGCGGGTGTTGCAGTCAAAGTCCTTCTGCTCGTCACCCCAGACTTTCTCGCAGGCCACCAGGAACACTAAGAGTCTGAAGATGAAAACGATGGCAAGCCAGATGCGACCAAAGGCAGTGGAGTACTTGTTCACCCCGCTGAGGAGGCCCTCGAGGAAGGCCCAGTTCATGGCGCTGTTTGAGATGTCAGGTTGAAGAGAAAATCAACCCTAAACAACCCGAAATTAGGCACACACTCTGCTTCGTGCTCAAATGCAGATGTCCTGGACTCACTCTGAACAGGGCAGGTCAAGCACAAAGAGTCTTTAATATTGTTCTTAATGCTACTGCCTTCTTGGCACAGGTTGAAGGGGAGGGAGAGATACTGAATAAAGCAAATAGAGACTCAGCTATAGTCACTAGTGGGACTGGCAATAGCAAACACTTTGACTAACAAGCAGGACAGAGATAGAGGGATTGCTAATACTATGCATATTAATTTACACAAACCCAGAACCAGCACACTACAAATTAAATTTAA
Source organism: Acanthochromis polyacanthus (assembly GCF_021347895.1). Lineage (NCBI taxonomy): Eukaryota > Metazoa > Chordata > Actinopteri > Pomacentridae > Acanthochromis > Acanthochromis polyacanthus. The sequence goes on from NC_067123.1 coordinate 21,879,019, forward strand.
GATACTTATAGAAATGCTTTATTGGGCAATAGAAATAATGACTCGCTAGTTGAGAATTAGATGAGATGACTGAAAGCATTTCTACAGTGAGCTATTGAAAATGAAGCCTTAAGAGTATTTTGCTAAGCACTGCGACTGGAAGCAGGGTTGAAAAAACGGATCTGACTCCGTCCAAAATCACAAGGGGATAGGCAGGTTTTTAAAGAATCTTTGAATAGAGCATTTACTCTAAGCTAAGTTAGCCATCTACTGCACAAGCTTCATTTTTGACAAACATGACAGTGGGCTTTTAAATTAATTAATTAATTGATGCCCCCATCAAGTAGGAGTCCTCTGCTCTCGGACATTGATATCAACAACATAAAGTTCTTCACACAGGCTGACATAACAAACCTCCATTGTTCTGTTTAGTACATGCTCATACAACTGAAGCTACATCCTGCTACTAGTGTTTGTTGTTGTCTTGGCACGTTTCTGCAATGGAAACAGAGAAGCTGAGATGGTGGTTTAGGAGGCTGTTCCTTTAAACATCTGTGCCACCTTCAGCCTGCCCTGAGTTCCTGCAGTGCCTTGAGAAACAAAAGGCAATTCTGGAAAAGGCTTGAACCTCTGTGTGCATTCTGATCACAAGAACTGTCCTTGTAGAGGAAAAAAGTGCCTACTCCAGGGTAAGTAGTTTTGAGAGGCCCTGATATAATAAAGGGCTTGCAAATGCTCTCCTCGCCTCGCACCTGCTGCGAGATCCTGTAGCTCTTTAAAGCTCACTGATGTTTGGTTGATTCAGATTTAAATTAATTAACAATCTCAGAGACAATACTGTAAGAAATATACCACTAAAATCCAAAATTAGTGGTATATTTCAACTGTTTAAAAGGAGCTGTTGCACTCAGAAAATGCAATTTTCAAATGGGGCAATTATAAAGTTTCCAAAACTTCAGCCTCCATTTTACTCCCTTAGACTGCTGGTTCTAGACAAAGAAGTTACTCAGCTCGTGTATCGACCCACATAAGTGAGGTGGTCTGCTGGCCGGCACCATTGCCTCCACAGTGGACGGTTTCTTAAGAGGGAATATCTACAACCACATCAGCCAGAATCAAGTATTCCTTTGGGTTTAGACCACAGACTGTATAATATGGTTTGGACATTGTCTGCACTTGTCTGCGTGAAGCTGGACAATCAAATTTAGGTATATTAGATTACGCTGGAATTGATGCTCATTCTCCAAGAGCACAAAAATGCAGTGATGCATGTGTGGGTCCCCTGCAGTCAATTTTAGATTTAAGGATTGGTCCTGTTGGTTATCAATTGGGGATATTATAGAGCTACAGTGTCAAAAAAAAAAAACCAGGCACTCAAAGGTCTCCTGGGCATTCAAAGCTAAGAGCAGCTCCAGTCTTATAATTATCATTATGATTATTCTTGTTTATATTCAACTTCTTCAGCAAATGCTTGCAATGAGGCTGCAGACAGATACCGATGTCTTGGGTGTGCTCCGTCAAGGCAGACGAATTAAGTGACTAATTTCCGAACTTGCCAACCAAAATAAAAGAATAAGCAACTTAATTTTGACAACAGAGTGTCGCTGCATCCGGGTGAAGTTGATAAATGCACGAGTATTGTTGGGATTTACATTTCTGGATAATTTGCCAAATATTTGACCTTTAGTGTCGTGTAGTTATTCAGTTGTGTTTGAATAAACATTTAATATTTTTAATGGGTACAGTACAACCGGAATCTTAATGATAATTCGTGCTGCCTTTACAGTAGTGTCGGGTGAGGGGTCACAAATTGAGACAGACTCCACACATTTGCATACTCTATTTCCCCACTGCATAGCTGAAAGACAATATGACCCCGCGTCGGCCACCCTCTGCTCGGTAGTTACCCGCCAGCCCCGGACCCAGGAGTTACTTTCCACAGCGGGGTGGGGTGGACCGACACTTTCTCCACAGTTTTAACTATCCGTGGTGTCCGTCCAGCCGGCTGCGGCTGTCTCTCTACAGCGACGGGAGGTAAGAGAGGGGCTCCGCGGTGGGACAATCCGCTGCTAGCTGCCAGCTAACTTAGCCTGCTAGCGAGCTAACTCGTTAGCAGCTGGCCGCGTCCCAGCCCCTCGACCGAACACAACACATGTTTGCTTGCAGCCATGCAGAACACAAAGGCTTCATAAATAGCAGCTCGTTTGAAATGCTGTCAGTGTAACATTAAGGGTGTAAGTTTTAGGTAAGTTGTTAGCCAAGACAGGACAGATTATAGTGTCAGATTAGCCGCACTCGATAATAGCGTTTCCTGTGTCCTTCAAAATAAAAGCGTAACACATGTGCCTTATTTGCAGTAATCGCGTTAAATAGAGCTTCAATAATTGATCGGTTAATCAATTAATTTCTCAGCTCTGGAATAAATTATTATTTTAGTGATCAATTGGTTTAAGTAATTGTTTAAGATAAATATCTAAATTGTTAGGTTTCAGCTGGTTTATCTCATCATCTATGACAGTAAACTAAATTCCTTTTTTTGTGGACCAAAAAAAAGACATTTGAGGGTGTCATTTGGAGTTTTGGGCATCAAAATTTGGGTTCCAGCAACAAATTGATAAAAGATTGATAAAATAACTGACAGATTATTACACAGTTATTCTTGCATAGTCAGACTATGTTGCAGAAAAGAATCTGCACCTGATTGCCTTACTGTTATCTTTTGGGAAAATGCCCTTGTTTGTTTGTAGTTCTGCAAGTGCATGTTGTATACATCAATCAAGGATGTAGCAGTAATGTTTCTGTAAAATAGTTTTTGGTGGAACATTTGCATGCTGGGTGGGGAGGGCTGGATATAAAATTGGTATCACACTGAAGAAGAAACTAGTAGGGTTGCCTTACTCTACAATCCACATGATCAGTGTGGTTGCGCCTGTTTCCTTTAGGAAAGGGGATTTTGAAAATGGTAACACACAGATAGTGGAAATGTGCAGCCAATGCTCAGCAGCCTGAATTAGATTAAACGCTAAACAAGTCAAACAAATGCTGGCATCCTGTAATGACATGAATTAAACAGAAAGTGTAGTGTAATCTGACTTTCAAAATGTTGTTTGTACGTTTCACTGGCAAGGATTACATTAGAATATAAATATTTAAATGTAGTTGACCTATGTCACAGATTTTATCTTTCCACTTTTTAAAAGATGACAGTTTGCTGCATTTTATCAGTGTATATTTAGTGCTAACTATGCATAGCAATGAAACTGAAGAGTTTTCAGCTTTATGGACTGAATGAGATTTTGATATTTTTTTTATCTCTGATATTTTACAGAGTAGTAGCAATTCAATTGGGAAAAACAAACCATAAAGTGAGACATAGTAGCTGTAGCCAGACAAATAGATGCAGATGCATTTATTGTATGCAGCAAAGTATAACCCAATTTACTCTTTTAATTAGAGGCGATGTGGTTGCTCCATCTGCTAATCCACTTAGTATAAGTGAAAGGTATTTGAATTGATTTTATGTCCAACATTTGTAAGTCAGTTATTAGCAAATGCCTGGTTTAATCAAAGTTGTTCTATCTGCTCCTTTGGAAATAGAATGTAATGTAAATAGCGATAACGATGATTATTACACTTCCAAACAGTACATCTTGAGCATGCTACAGATTCTATTATTTTGAAGGCCGCCTGCGTTGCTCGTCCTCTGTAATCTGGTGGCGTTTAACAGACAGCAGAGCCGCTGTCGATGGAGGCTGGAGCTCAGGGGAACCAGCCACAGTTGACGGTGCTAGCTTAGCCAGCGCAGCCTGCTAGCGAGTCGTCTGCTGCTGTAGGTTTGCCAGCATGCTAATCGAGGCGCTTTAACCGCAACACACTGCAGCAAGTCTCCTGTCTGACTCCGTAGAGGTCCAGCCGAGCTGAACTCCTCTGAGCCATGCGACAGTGGTGTGTCCCCGCCGCGACCCCACGCACCGAGCCGCTCCCGGGGCGCCTGTCCGTGTCCCCACCTCCGACAGGTAAGAATCACACAAACTGTTTAAGTCTTGAAGTTTGGCGCAGAAATATCCCAGAAAGGCAGTGTGGTAAAAGTGGCTGACTTAGATAACTGTTGTCTGCCCTGTAAACACACTGCATGTTAAACAGAATTCACTTTAAACATCCAGCAAGTTAACTTTCTCCATGAAGTACATTTGTGGCTGCTTTAGACTTGTTGTATTTGAGAAATTGTTGTGTCTCTGTGGTAAATCCGGCATGCACCCCATCTAGCATTAACTTTCTAAATTGTATCTCACTTCTATGTATTTTGTTGGAGTTATGTAACAATATGTGCAAAATGAACATACTTATGCCAAGTTGAAAAGTGGGGTCTCAGTATTTGTAAAGAAACAGGAAGTTAAATTGTCCCAAGAGTCCACCTTTCAAGTATGCAAGGTCATGTCAGTTTCCTAGATTTCCTCACTGACTTTAATGCAATCTTCTCTCTGTGTAGTTATCAGTGGAGGTTCAGATCAGACTCCCTGCAACCTTGCAGGAAAGGCAGGTGTGTAAAGTAAAAGGATGGATGGATGTGACTCTGTCGAGGGGACCTGATGTTAGGTTATGTATGCCAGGGTGATCTTACTTTATTTCCACCCTGGACAAATAGAGCAAGGTTAGCCCCAAGTGTCTGTGCCAAGTGTTTGAAAGGTTGCCAAAATTTTGTGTGACCCAGGGGTTCTTCAGAGGAGAATGCAGTCTCTTCTTTTTTTTCCCTTAAGTACAGTTTTATAAACCAATGCTTTGTTTCTTTAGTTCTTTGATGTCAACATTTCCAACATAACCGGATCAGATTTGCATTTAAAGTGTTGTACTCGAGATAAATGAACTCCTACAAAGTAAGTTAGTTCTTAGCTGCGCATGTCTTTTTCTATTTCTGTTTTCATCTATTAATAATCCTTTCATCATTTATCAGTTTGTCTGCAGGTTCTGAAAAAGTCTGCAACATATTATCTAAATTTAAGGCTGGTGCCGAGTAGAGATAAATATAGCAGCGTATGTCTTGGTAAGACTTTGTGAAGTGTTGGGGTGCTGTTTATCTGGTGGGAAATCAACCCAGCCGTGCAGCTCTTTGGTGTATTAATAGGGCGACAGTCGGTTCCTCTTCACTTACAAATTTGGGCTTGTGTTTCGTTCAGATCGCCAGTTTCAAATTCGCCTTGTTAAAACGTGCACCCACCCCCCTCACGTTGTGTATGCAGATGCCAGGATGGAGTGCTGCGAGGTGGAGCCACGCTACACCATCGAACAGATCGACCTCCTGCAGCGCCTGCGTCTATCCGGCATGACCAAACCTCAGATCATCCACGCTTTGGAGTCTCTGGAGAGGCTCGACCCGGAACACCGCCCAGCACACTGTGACTCTCACGCCGCCCCGTCCACCAACACCCCACCACGGCCGCTCCAGCCCCGTCTTCATCCTCATCCTCCTCCTCCTCGCTCTCCCTGGCCTCCGCCACCACGCAGACCTCCGGCCTGGACGGCGCCGCGCTGTCCCCCAGCAACAGCTACGAGGCCTCACCTCCGCCCCTCTATCCTCCCAGCGTGGCCGTTCAGCGGTCGTTCAGCTACGACATGATGGGGGAGGAGGAGTGGGACCTGGAGGAAAAGGTGGAGGAATACATGAGGTGAGAAAGGGGAGAGGGAGGATGGTGCTGCTGGTGTTATCAGAGAGCCTGAGAGATAAATAAGCGCAGGCTGAGGATGAGTTGGGAGAAAAAAAAGACCAAAAGAATAGTAGAGACAAAGAGGGACTATTATAACATCAGATAATGACAGCTACGGTCCCCAGAGGTGCAGGCTTATTCTCCAGAATTTTAGTGGAGTTAATTCAGGTCAGGTGTTGAGGGATGGCTGAAAAAAGAGAAGCATCAGTGAATAAGGTTAGTCGGAGCAAAGGCTCGTGTTTTAACCACCGAGTAATGGTTCTTATGTCATAGTGAGAGTTTTTTTTGTGCTTTTACAGGAGAGACAGCAACCTGGTGAAAGAAGAGATCAAAACTTTCCTCAACAATCGCAGGATCTCTCAGGCGATCGTAGGCCAAGTTACAGGTACTCTGCTTTCTCTGCAAAGCTGTTATAAAGTCATTTATTAATAAATTAACTACTAATGGGTCGGTATAAACAGAGCTGACAGGAATGGGTTGAGAATTCTGGGGAATCTCGCTGTTCAATTTAATTAGATTTCGGAGCCTTCATTCAAACATGATGCAAAACTAATTCTTGATTCAAGAAGACAAAATGGGCAGCCGCTCAATGCCAAGATATTCAATGTGAAACACAACAAGCTCCGAAGCTAATTTGTTGTGATGAAGGACTCTGTCTCCGTCTGAACACAAAAAATGCAGAGAAATGTGTGGAGGATTAAATGCAAGTTCATTTGTTACAGCTGTCTGCACCAAATATTAGAAAAAAATGAAATGAAATAGTACATTACCGAGTACCAACGCTGGCTGGGCGTCAAGGTTTTTTTTTTTTTGTAGAAACAGAAGTTGTGTCTTAAGTGTTCTGCTGTTTGAGGGGTAAAAAAAACATTTTACCAGGAAGTAAAGAATACTGTTTGTGGCAACACTCGATCAGGAAATCCAGCAATTATCTACAAAGCTGCACTGGAGTTAGCTTCTCAACCTGGCTAGAAAGTTTAGTAAAATGTTGCAGTGTGTGCATGAATTGGATGATTAGTTTGCTCACACTCATTCTTTACTGAGAACAGACTGTGGTTTATGATGTGCAGCATCACCTTCATCTTGCAAAGGTAATTATGAAATTGTAGAATGGAAAAAGTGCAAAATGCTCGCCTGTGCTCAGCGCAAGGTCATTTTGTTTGTGGGTACATCTATACTAACTGGCCACGTTCTATGTTACTGTGATTTCTGCCAAGATTTTTTCAAGCTTTCAACCGTCGGAAATGATGCAACTGAGCAGCCTTGGAGGAGTACTGTGCTCTCTGAGTGCTTTTCTTGTTACACTATGACGATAGATATCATTATTCAAAGATATATGGAGTGTGCACAAGCCTCTAGATGTATCTTTGTGCATGCATGTCTGGATATATTTATATCTAAAATGCATTAGTATAAGATGCTGTAGCTGAGCAATGCCTGGCATGAGCACTGTCCATCCATTACCTGGACTCTCTTTCCTGTAGAACGTCACGGGGCCTGGAGGCTCTCCCAGCTGACACTGGATGAGATGCAGAGTACGTCCAGGACAAGTTGCCAGTCCATCATAGGGCATGAATATTGAATGCGATTTAATTTTTTGTGTTACAGCTGCATATTCTGTGATTGCATGTGGTTAGTATGCTTGTGAATAACAAGAAATTGTTATTTTTAACTTATTTCACTACATAAACACGCTGTTTTTTGAGAATTTTAAATGTTTGGCTGTGCTCATCGGTGTTTAGGGCTGGTTAGAGAAAAACGGAAATTAAGTAGGAGTGGAGGGGGAGTCGGCTCAACCTTCTTCAGGCAAAATTTACTAAACCAATTTAGAGAGCAAGGCTGGCAGATAAAATAACAGATATGTAATTGTAGTTGCAGTCATTAACATTGTATGTGTCACATCATACAACACATACTAAAATGGTAGAGCAACCCTTTTATTTGATAGATAGAATATAAGGGTCTTCAGGTAGAAAAGTAACTCCTAGGCCAGACATGTTTTTCAAGTAGAGCCTATTAATGGATTTGCCCTAAAAATATTTATGTTTCTATTGGTAATGCATTAAAGCAGAAGGGCTTGTGCTGCACTTAACACACAGCAGCGAGTTCACATCAGTAAACTTTTTTTTTTTCCCAACTCCTCCCATGAAATTGTATTGCACTAAATCACATGCTCTTAATTAAACTATTGATGTTGGGATGGCTTCATTAGCTTAACAGGAGTTTTCCAGAGCTGGAACACAGCCGATCTGAATAGTGGCGGTGCTGCTGGTGCGCCACGACGTAAATCAGTGTCTTCAGTGTGTTGAAATAACATGTCTCACCTCGTGCACGCAGGCATCAGCCAGAGCTACATCTCCCAGTGGTTGCTGCAGCAAGGCCTGGAGATGAGCGACTCCAAACGCAGAGCTTTCTACCGCTGGTACCTGCTGGAGAGGAATAACCCAGGTGAGATGCAGGGCTGTCATGGTTAGAGCGAGGTTTGTTAGTCAGATCCAGCGTCAGATTCGACTTTTACAGAGCAAAGGAGTGAGATATAGATCCTTAGAGCGCTAATGGATGGAAACAATAATTATGAGAGAGTGCAGATTAGCACCTTGAAGTTGAATGTCAGGTTAATGATGATAGATTATAGATTAGATAATGTGGGGCTTGTATTAAAAAAGGGATAATATGTCTTGTGTTTCGTGAATGTGAACCACTGCTTGCTAACCCTTCGCTGTCCATCCTCCTCTTTACCCCCATCCTCCTGCATGGTAAACGTACACACCTCTAATTCCTAACTCCAACCTGGTCCTAAAGGGCTGCGAGGTCAAGGAAGGACACGAGACAAATCTATAATTTCAGAGGAAAGACAAATGATAAAGGTAGCCTCGTCACAGTAGATTCTAATCAATAATATTAAGGCTTCTGGTTTGGAAATGAAACTTTAGTGGGTGAGTGCGGTTTGTCTGTTCGGGCTACAGTAACAGCTTGGGTTGGTGCTGACCTCTCCATGTCCTAGGATCCAGGGATAGAGCTACTTCAAACGTTCAGCATGCATTCAAAACGGCTCCAACATAGCAAATACGCGGCTGCTCAAGATGCTCACAGCTTTTATAGATTTGTGTCAAACAGCATGCATTCTCGGTAAATCTTGTTAAAAAGTCACATTTTTACATTATTAGTCGATGAAATAAACAAAGCCGCTCCTGGACCATCTGCTGTCCCTGCTGTCTCCCTTCATCTTAATGTTTTATTTTTCTCCCACCGACCCACCCAGCCTTTGCTTTAGCTCCTGTGTAGTTCTCAGCCCTGATGCTGGAGGTACTCTGGTGCTGGTTTTCATTCCTACATGGCTAACAAGCAGGCTATTAACAGTGATACTAACAATAATCACTCTTCTGCAATGTTTCCAGTGCAAAGTGGCCCCAGTGCTTTGCTTCTCGCATAGGCTCCTATTGACCTGCCCATTATTAAGCTCAAAAGAAGCAGTGCTGCCAGTCAGATTGACTTGTAATTGGAAAACACACTGACATAATTTACAAAGCACACATTTGTTGTCAGGTTGCTGAGGCAGGTCTACAGGAGTGTGTCATTTAATCCAGAGACACAGATATAAATGTAAACTATCAGCCTCCAGTTATTGCCACAACTGGTGTCTATAAGCTAATCCATGGCTGTGGCCTGCCTGACTATTGGTTTTGTCCCGACTGAAGGGCTGAGGTGGAGTGAAAGCCAGCACAGCGTGAGCCCCATGGCCAGGGCCAGGGGAGGGGACAGAGACGGGACGGTAGCAGGGGCAAGTGGCAGCCTCCACAACATCCTCCCCAACCCCAACACCAACCTCAACCCCAACCCGTCGTGGAGCAGGCAGAGAGAGCTGCTGATGCACTTGCTGCCGTGGTACACTGCTGCCGCTGCAGCTGCCCAGGCCCAGCCAGGTAACCTCCCTGCCCCGGCCTCAGCGGCTTGCCACAGGGAACACATCAGCCGGCCTGCATGACAATCATCCTGCACCCGCTCTGTCAGCTTGGGATGCATCTCAGCCATCTCAAATGGCAGAGCTAAACTAGAGGATTGTGGCCCTGATGCGAAAATGAAGCAGCTCCATTCTGTTGAAATCCTCTTGGCTTTGCCATTGTATGAGCAGGCTGTCACAGCAGCTTTTTGTCCGTTCAAATGTGCCTTGGTTTAAGTGTGGGAGTGTGCGCAGTTGTAATGTAAAAGCTGGGATGGCTTCAGTCAGCATCATTAGGCCTGTAGGAAACACTGTCACCATTGTTTGCTGTAGTAGCCATGAAGCTCATGGAGTTACAGTGATTTAGTGTCAGTTTCAGTCAAAACATAAAAGGATTTGTAACTTTCTGTTTTTAATCCATTCAGCAGTCTGACGTCCAACTCACATTTAGTCAATGAATTATATTGTTTGGGTTTTTTTTATCGTACTGCAAGAAAATACTAAAATAACATGATATGATAATAAATCATTCTCGGCTCTATCGTATCTACTGTTTTTCCATCATGTTTTAGAAGGCGTGACTGTGAACTGGGTATTGAATTGCATTGTGTGATATTAAAATATGTTTTAAACAGAATATGATGAAACCCATAAAAACCTTGAAAAAGTCAATTACAACAGTGAGTTTTTGCTCTTGGCATTCTCTTAATTAGACTGTTAATGTTTTTGTCTGACTTGTTACAGTGTAACAGTTTGTGTTGACCTTCAAACTTCACATCCGACTTCCGTTCAGCCGGTGCGACAGGAAGCACCGTCTTTGCATAACTTCTGAACAGTTAAATAGTTGCTTATTCTCTCTCCCTCAGGTGCCACCTTGTCAATGCGTTCTTTGGTGAAGGAGGAACCTGACTGGAGGACAGGGATCATGACTGGTGACCGAGCAGGGATAGTGGGCGGTCCTCTGAGGCTGCGCAGAGGAAGCAGGTTCACCTGGAGGAAGGAGTGTCAATCAATTATGGAGAGGTGAGCAAAATGTACATGAGACTTGTTTTAGAAAAGAAGGGAGACACACTGTACATATGCTCATGTGAGAAAACAGAGATGAGATATTATGACCACCAGAACGGCTCCAATCTATCAAGGTGTGAACTTCTCAGACCTCTGAAGGTGTCCTGTGGTATAAGGCAGCAAGTACTGTAAGTCATAGAAGTTGGTGCCACATCTCTGTGTCATTGCCACCACTGCTGACCCTACAAGCCTTACTGCTGCTGGGTAACAATTTGGCCCCTGTCAAGTCACCCCAGCCTTTACATCTACCTGTTTGTCCCTCTTCCAAAACCACAAAACTTTCAAAAGTTTGTTTGACACTGAGCTATGAAAGAGCACATGAAGGTCCGTCAAAGTCTGCCGAAACCTTTAAAGCGCCTGATGGCTCCAGGTGAGTTTAAACATGTCAGTATTTGAATAGCTGGAGCAGGAATAAAGCACTGCTTGAGGTGATTTTTCAATTTTAATAACCTTCCCAGCGTTAATGTCCTCTACTGCCTAACTGCTGACTTCCCACTTTTGTTGCAGAGCAGAACCAGTCGAGTTTACGATGTCGTCTTTTTTTTTATTAGGTGTATTGTAATGCTGCTTCTCTGTAACACATTTGTCCCAGACAGTGTTCTCAGTAACTCAGAAGGATGCTGAGAAATGAGGAGCACACAGTCCTACCCACTGTGTGCAATTGATTTCTCTATTACATGGTTGCTTTAAGTATAGGGAGCAGTCTGGGCACTCACAGTAATAAGACCACACAGACAACACTCACCAGCAGCGTCCCGGGATTACGCAATTCCACTGCAGTGCTGATCCGTATGAGCTAGTTTAGACCCAAGGACGATACAGTAGAGGTGAAGATGGTGTGTGTGTGTCTGTGTGTGTCTGTGTGTGTCTGTGTGTGTGTGTGTGTGTGTGTGTGTGTGTGTGTGTGTGTGTGTGTGTGTGTGTGTGTGTGTGTGTGTGTGTGTGTGTGTGTGTGTTAGAGAGAGACAGGATAGGGCAACTCGGAGGGTGAGAGGATAAGGGGGCTGGAGGAAATTGATCCCTGTGTGTTTTGTCATGTGAGATAATAATTCTTTTTCAGCCTTGGAGGGACGGAGAAAAAAAAGCAAGACATGAGTGAAGCAAATTTAGAGAGGAAGGGGGGGTGGGGGGTGGTTACTTTGATCTTCACCTAGATGAAGCTTTTTCCAGAGAATGTTCTTACTTAAAGGCCTAAGAAGAGATTTGAGTATTCAAAGCTTGAATTACAGAAGTTAATCCACTTAATGCATTCAGTCTATTCTTTACCAGCGACGACCCTGATGCTCTCCTCTATGTAAATATTGCCCCTACTCTCCTGCGGTTCAATGCAAAGACTAGAAGTTGATGAGGTGTAAAATTAAGGTGTAACTAGCTCTGCTCTGACTGCTGCCATCTCCTAATAAACATAGAGCCTGTGATGAAGTATGAATTTACCGTTTTCAACACTGTGCGTTATCTCTTACAGTTTCTTCATGGAAAACCAGTACCCAGATGAGGCAAAGCGGGAGGAGATCGCCAACGCCTGTAACTCCGTCATCCAGAAACCAGGTAACAGGAGGCGTCGTTTACATGACATCAAAAGCTGGTTCCTGTCAGAAAAGGTTGTTCAGAATAGCTCAGATCAAGCACTCTGTAATTTGGAATGTCATTCTACTATACAGTACTATTGATCTAAATTAGTTCTAAAAAAGTGACTTTTTCAGTTATCTATGAGGCGATCATGCTAATTCTGCTATTTACAGCTTCTCAGGTTAAAAAACATTCTGCTTTACTTGGCTTCATGTCATTGTCCACTGCACAAGTATGGGAATCCTTAGGATGAGCTTGTTTTATGCTTTTTAGTAAATTAATAATAAAAACTATAATTTCATCTAAGTCACAAGTATAGACAAACACAATGTGATTAAGCTAACAAACAGAAAGCTCTAATCATTGGTGTTCTTGCTGAACACACCGATTAAACATTCTGCTTAGAAAAGCAAGTGAACACTTGGATTCACCTCAAACAAGCATTTCTTTCAGCTGCAAATCAGACGTGCAGAACTTTCAGGAGGAATATTGGGCTTTCTCACAGATGTGAGCTCAGAATGGTTTCGACTTTAAGCTCGGACACAGACGCTGCTGAATTCACACTACAATTTTAGGGTACAGTCTGCTGCACTGACATGTAAAAAAACAAAAACACATTGTTCCTGTGGATGTTTCTGAAAGGTCAGCTGTGACATGACACTTTTCAACTGCAGGATCTGCCGTAGGTTTTAGTTCCAGATTGAGCTCTCAAACCGTCAGAGATTTTTCTTGAGCTGTGCCAAGCTGGCAACCAGATTTTGTTGCCTTTCAGTCCCAAGTGCAGTGGGAGGACATAGCACAGAATGAGGAGAATTTGGAACTTCCCGCTGTGTTTGGACGCTGTCGATGAAAAGCAGCTACAAATCAAAGCAGTCCACCAGCGACGACTACAATTATCACTGTTTAATTCTGGAATTATAACACCAAGCAATGATGAATGTTAAAGTTGTGGATAACAGCGACTCCTCTCACAAAGCCTCACCTGAAAACAAACATCTATCCAAGCTCAAGGACAGTCAGTGCACTTCAATGTGTACAGTCCATGTAGACTCACATTTTTATCTGCACATGGACGTCCACAGTGGGAGCTGTGTGGACATTCAAGAAATATGCCAGGCAACCCCTCGCTGACATGCAAATACATCTCTGCTGGATTAAGGTCTATACTGTGACTGGGTTACCACAAAAGAAGGACTTATTTATATGGAATAATTCTGTAGTAGATTTACTTCCATGTTGTCCTGTTTGTCCTCTTGTGTGACCCCGCTTCTATTGAACTTCACCAGAACAAACAGATATTATTCTGTACGGTACATTTATAAACTCTAGCGTTCCCTTTTTACAACATATTTGTTCTCCCCAAATAGTTCAGCCTCTGTTTGATTAGTTCACCAAACATTTTCCCACTAACATTGTGAAGTGTCAAAGGTCTCTTTGGCAAACATCAGGTGTGCAGTAAGGGGGTTTTTGGAGTACAGAAGTTTCCTCTGTGGTATCCTGCATCGACACATGCTCCAAACAACCTTCCACCGTGATTTGCATATGGGAGACTGAGGAAAAGAAATATTAACCAGATCCAGTGATTCCGGCAAGCCTTCAGTTGTTACTCTGGGCTTCTGTTCTATTACACTGAACATTCGGCAAATTATCTTAGCTGGGTGCCCATTTTCATTGAGAGAATAGGGCAAATGGTTTTTTTTAGAAAATATGTAGTTGTCATTTTTCTAAATGATCTTGTGGTTTGATTTGAAATATGTTTTGCAAAGTCAAGCTTCAGTTCAGTATTCATTGTGTAATGGATGTAAAATGTGATGGATTTTTGGCACATGAAATACAAAGATGATGACATAAATGTGTAAAACTGTTTACATGACACTTTAAACCCTGGATCAAATGCACTGCTTAATACATGTCCTGAATAGCAGCCTTTTGCTGATTGCTTTGTTTCAGATCATGATTTTGATTTGAAATCAATTAATCATGTAGTCCTACTGCCTGACAGTATTAAATCATCTACATGTATGGACAGTTCTGTATATATATATTCCACTGCAGTACTTCACTGTATTTTGGGCATCATTTTTGTCTGTTTTATTTGCTTCATCTTCCAGGTTGTAAACTGTCAGAGTTTGAGCGTGTGACGGCGCTGAAGGTGTACAACTGGTTCGCTAATCGTCGAAAGGAGATGAAGAGAAGGGCAAATATAGGTGAGGTCCTGTTAAACTTTGCTAAAGTAGAGGAGACTTTTGGCTTCCATGCAATTTCCATGCACATTTGTTTTTACTCAACCTCTGCTTTCCTCTCTGACACCACCAGAAGCTGCCATTTTGGAAAGCCACGGAATTGAGGTGCCAAGTCCAAGCTGCCACTCAAACGGGGAAGAGGGAGAGATGCAAGAGTTTGCAGACCAGGTGAATCATCGATTCTCAGAGCAAGTAAGTCAACAGTGAGACCTGTAGGACTAAACTAATGCTGCTGTAAAAGCTGTTTATTCAAACAGTGTATAGCACACAGAGTTACAGCTGGAGATGGTTTGAAAAAACTCAACTGTTTGTAATATTTAAACAGAAATGTGTTATTGCTATGGTACTTGGGCAGATGCTCTTGTAACGATAGACATTTTCACTTGTCAGAGAAGGATTTATAGTGATTGCTGTATTCCGTGTAGGTTTGAATAGATGGATCATTAATACTGAAGACAAAGTGTAACAACACAAGTTACACTTTTTACACTGCACACGCATAGGAACACATACATGCACACACAGTAGCAGCCCAACATAGTGCGTCAGCTGGCCAGTACAGTTCACAAAGGCAGCATACAGTGTCAAGATGGAAATGCCTTCTTCTAATGAAAGAGTTAACCCTCTTAACCAACAACAACCTGCGAGTGGGTTTGAAAGGCATGCTGCCTTTTTAAAAAAAAATCTGCAAAGATACACGATTGATTAGAGCAAGAATTGTAGGATTTTCACCTTTTCGACAGTCTTTGAACAATTCATCTTTGACTTTGGTTTCATCGGGTAAACAAAGAAAATAACCCAAAAAGCTAAATATTTCATCAAATTACTTTATTTCTGCATGTGTCATTTTCAAATTTGACATTTTTTTGCGGTAATTTCATTCTGTAAAACAAAAACAAAAGCACTTATTAGTCACATGACACAAATTCAAGGACTTTTTGGTTGGCCTGAGCTGACCTGCACGCTGTGCCTACAATTAGAAATGTAGGTAGAAAAATATTATGTAATAATAGTATGTAGAGACAGTTTTTTGTTTGGTCACATCTGGGGTGATGTTTCCATCTGTTAGGAAAAAAAAACTGATTTACATAGTGATTCCAGGTTTTTAATTTTTTTAATAAAAAGAATAAAAAAATGTAATTTTATCTTTTTTTCTATGAATTATGGAAAAAGCCATTTTGAGTTTTTCAGGTGCAGCAGTAAAAAAACTCCTGGAAACTTCAGGGAATTAAACAAGCAAATGACCACAGCAAAGTGATTGTTCCTAGACAAGATAAATAGATACAAGTTAATCCTTTTAGGCTACATGTAAGCATTTAATACCGGCTCATTTTGCATGAATTTACTCAGGTTGAACCAAATTACTGGGAATACTACAAGCCCTTGTGCAAACACTGCACCTTTTTGAGCTTTGCATGTAAGCATTTAATACCGGCTCATTTTGCATGAATTTACTCAGGTTGAACCAAATTACTGGGAATACTACAAGCCCTTGTGCAAACACTGCACCTTTTTGAGCTTTGCATCCCATGTGATCAGCATAGGAATGAAACAATGTGTTCACATAAAAAGAGTGCTCAATCTGTTTTTGAAAAATAAGATGTTAAGTACCTTTTTGTGTACACTTACCTTGTGAGCTAAATTGTATTAGAATTTTCCCATCAATCTGAAATACTGTCTCAGTATAAACAGAAAGGCTGATGGTGACAATGGAGGAGCCGAGGTCAGTACAGCAGAGCAGGTAGCATAGTGTAGTGATGCATTAGTGTTGATAGTTGTTATATGTACGTTCAATAAAACAGCTTAAGTAATTTAGTGCTACAGGAGCCTCTAGAGCCCTTTAGGTGTCAGAAGCTCTCGGGAAATTTAGCACACACACACTCGGTGAATGTGAATAACCCCGTCTGTATTGATTTTAAGGTTGTTTAAGTATTTCCATCAGTGACACATGTAAATACAGTTCACAAAGTGGTGGATATGTGCAGAAAATCCCAATTGAATCTCTGAATTAGGCATTCCAGTGAGGCATCTGTGTTGATAACCTTTAAGTGGGTCTCTTAGCTGTAATCACACTTAGAAGTAGTCATCTTTCTGCTGATACTCGGTTCACGATTTTGCTTCAAATTGTCAGCCAATAATGTCACAGGCTTCAGTGTCGATGATATGATTTAGTCAAGTCATCAGTAGGTAGTAGCGATGTGTCTGCACAGAAGACATGTCATGTTTATCATCATCCACATCAGGAACATCTGTTGAAGTGAGTAAGGTTCTGCTTTAATCCAACCACTTGTCTGCACAGGTAGAATTACAACCTGTTTTTACTGACAAATGGTGCGAGTACAGCATTATTTTTATGCTCTAGATGTTGGGCACTCAACACTCCCAAAACACAGAAAACCTACAGTTCTGAACTGTTTCTGATCACTTCATGTCTAAACACAGACTGGGCTGCTGCTGCTCTGCTGAATTGCTACGCTGTCCATGTAGACATGGTGTAACAGCCAGAGTTTACTACACTTTACAAATTGCTGGAAGTCAGTGGTGCAGCAGCAGAAACTGGAGCCAGCTGTTAGCTGGTCACAGCAGGCAGCAGGACATGGACACAGTCTGTGAAGCTTCGGCAGCCGCTTCACTGACCCTAGCAAGCTGACCGAGGCAACAGCTGCTGGTGGGGACCTTTAGACTGATAGGAGCTCTTTGAGGCCTGAAAGCATCCAAGCTGCTGTATGGGCAAAAAGCCCCCTTCATACCAACAGGATGTGTCTAATAGAAAACTGTACTGTTTTACTTTTTCACAGGAAGACGCATCTTCCCAGAGAATTGTTGAACAACAAGATCCCTCCTCTTTGGCTACTATGGAGGTGGCGGCCCTGCCGAGCCCCAGCCCTCAGGTCCTGGAACAGAAAGACGAGGATTCAAAAAGGGAGACTGTGGATGAAGAGTGACTAAAGTAAACAGAGTCTGGATCATCATATTTGAATTTTAATCAGATGAAATAGGAAAACAATAAGTTCCTCTCACTCCACCAATGTAGGGCCTTTCAGGCCTATGACACCCAAAAATCAAATGGCGAAGGGTGCTGAAGCTTGCTGAGGTGCCTCAGGTGGTAAGGAGGCCACTGTATTTATCAACAGTAATCCTGCTTATATTAACGGCAATATACAGTATATATAAATATATATCAATATATAGTGCATTCCAAGATGGTATTAAAAAGCCTAAATTCCTTAGAGGGAGAATTATGTAAAGGATACCTCGCTCATTTTAAGCTAAGCCTTTTCTGCTTTCTTTGCTCCATGCCTTCGTTTAGCTTTTTCAAAGGGTGGCTGTTTAATAGACATGAATGTGCTGAGCCTGCAGGTCAGGTGTGTTTGGGTGCGGGGATAAAGTGTGGCATCAAGGATCTAGTTTGTGGGGAAACAAATGCCCTCTGCTTGCTTGAATGTCTCTGACCCCATCTGGTTCGTAAGACTCTAACCTCAATCAGTCGATTGATTCAATCAGTCGATCAATCAGCAAGTGCTGTCGCCATCAAATCCGCAAAGCCCTGAGGGTCAACTGGAATCTCAGGTAATCCCAAAAATCATGGATAATGACAGTGAAGAGTTGCACCAGGTTTCTTTTTGTGTCTTAACACGTGCTTCATTTTCTTCATCTTAACTGTGTTTAACCAAAACAGAGCGTGTTATTTATACCTTTTTATATTAGCCAAACAAGCCTAGGACAAATATCATAGAGTCTCTTTGTCATCTGTCTTCTTTGTTATACTGAATGCTGCTGTTTGGCCATTTTTGTAGTCTACCGTCATTTCAAAGTGTCTCAAACCTCAGCCAGTGAAGCTAGACTCGTTGCATAAAGTCTACTCAGATATTTTTCTTTTTTTTTTTTTTTATCGTTTGAAAGAACGCTAAAACAAATGTGATCAAAATCATGATGTGTTAGCATAAATGCTACGAGCACCTTCTCTCCTGTTGGGATAAGCTAAAGCTTAAGCTCATGGCAGTTTGTAAGACTGCAAAACTGCACTTCAAAGTGGATCTCACTATAATTGAAAGAGGGGAGCTTTCCAGACTGTACCTGCATTTGGGCCTCAACATGTACATAACCCATAGCGCAGAAAATATACACGTCTATGGGTGCTTTCCTTCAAATTACATGAGCAGTATATAGAAACTGTTATTTGTCAAACTTGAAATATGAATAGCTGACTTGAGCGTTGCATTACGTAGTCCCTTATATCCACGGGCCCAAGGCCTCAGGAGTTACCTCCTAAATGTTCATATAATGAACAAAGACGCTTGTTCTCAAATGGCCCCTAACAGGGCGCTACCATGTTACCTCCTAATGCCAAAGCTATGCCAAGGTAGAGAAGAGCCACAGAGCAAACTGTGCTTACAGGAACAGATTGTGACAGTCACAACACTATAGATATTCAGTACGTAATAGATGTTTATTTGCTCAGTACAACACTAGCCAACTCTAGCTTACCTCAGAAGATGAATGTGTCAGGCTAACTGTCGTAAAACACTGACAGCAGCCATCATTGTGACTGTTTATGATATGGACAGTGTTATGTAGCATTTATGACGGTGGGGTTTGCCCTGTGTTGTTAACATATACTCACCTCAGACAGTTCTCTCGTCTGGCTTTGGACAGGAACCCCCAAAGCTGCACGCAGTTTCTGATTATTATGCTCCTCTCTATCTGCTTTTATTCTGACAAGGGAAAACAATAACAATAATAAAATTGTACACAATCAGTGGGATATGTCTGTGTCTTTTGACTATCTTACGGTTTGGTCTTTGGGATAGAAAGCGTTAAAAATGAATCTTTCATTATCATGACTAAAACAGGTTAGAGTCTCACCTTGTCAGCAGACACGAAATATGACGGTTTTTACCAAGCAATAAGTTATCAATAATAATTATGCCTGTTTAAATCAATGCTAGACTGAATGTTAAAATGTTCTCTAATGTATTCAGTGCAGGTGTCAGGAGAAGTGCCAGAATTGTGAGATAGTATCTACCTCAGCAGAAGCTCAGGGTCACTGAAGATGATGTTGGCTGAAAACTGAAAGGTAGCTGAACATCAAGGTGAGCTATTCTGTACCTTTGAAGTATTCACTGCTAATATGTGAATACTATCTCATTAAAACTTGCTATTTGACATATTAACTGGAACTATCTGGCATGTAAGTATTAGTATATAATGAGCATTGGAAATAAAGTGAATTAACAGCCTGGGCATTAAGTGACAAATGATAAATGTAGGTAAGACATTATGTTAGAAATGCTGATGGATTTTAACTATTTCCATGTTTGTTTTTCTTTTTTCTCAATTTTGCCATGTCCAAAGTGGTTCTTTCCATTTCTCAGTACTCTGTGATAAAAACATTATTTTCCTCCACAGCCATCAAACGTTTCCTATAATTGCGTACAAGTTTTCTTCATGTCTCTAGTGGGATTCTGTTCTGCTCCTCTTTTGATGATCTCCTGGTCTTTGAGGTCGGAACGCTTCCTTTCCGTCACTCTGGATTTCAGTTCCCTCCACAGATGCTCAAAGGGGTTCATGTTAGGACTCCAAAATGCTCATATCATTGTCTGTTAAATATTTCTTGACCACTTTGGCCGTATGTATCAGATCATTGTCTTGTTGGAAGGCAACACCTGCTCAAGTCCGGGTTTTTCTGCAGACTGCCGGACGCTTCCTTCCAGAATCTTAATGTTGTCCTCGTTTCTCATGATGCCATTTATTTCAACATGCCTGCCTGGCTTATTAGCTGAAAAACTCCCACAAAGCCATTGCCACCACCATGGAGGTGGTGTTCTTGGGGGTTCATTGCTTTTTCTTTCTTTCAGCACATCCCTGTATAGAAACAGTTTTTTTTCATCATCTCATCCAACCACAGAACTGATCATCAAAGCTTCTTTCTTTATTCAGAAGAACTTTTGCAAAAGCTTGACAAGCTTTTGTGCATCTGTCTTAGAGAAACCAAGTCCTTTTTAGTGTTTGAACTGCTGAGATTCATCAGGAAGGTCTTGTTGGTGATCCTCCGATTCTTTCTGGCCTTTCACACTCTGTTATTGACAGTGCAGGGGCACCTTTGGCTTCCTACCACACTCTTTCAGATTTTTAAGTGTGGAGTTCCGTATATTTAATTCACAGCTCATTGCTCTTTCACACTATTAGCAAGGCACCACATGTTCCCCTTCCCAAATGTCTACATTTTGAACATCAAAGACACATAACATTGCTGAAATATCATCAAACTGCAACTACAGTAACTCACCTCTCACCACAAGATGGCAACATTGTCATTCATCTACTCATCAAATAAATGTTGCTTAAGCAAGAATAAAAGTTAATGCAGCTTGAAAAAAAAAGAAGAAGTGGAAAATCATTACAGAGCCCATGAGCTCAGCTGTTTTTTTAAATTGGAACTGAGGCAAATATGTATACAAATTGTTGCTGTGATATGCTGACCAGTGGTCCAAGCTGAATGGCAAAAAGATGCTGAGCTAATGAAAGAGGCAGCTTTAAATACAGAAAATACATCAAGGCAGTAGCGGGAACCAGCGAGTATTAATCGGTGCCTGATTCATGCAATGAGAGTACACTGTAAACTGCAGACTGTAGTGTTACAAAGGATTAATATAAATGATATTGTGTCAGCTGATCGAGATAATGTTCAAAAAGGAGCAGTCTGAGACAAACATGCTCATCACATATGACATTCCGGTAACTTTTACATTACAGCAATTTACCTGATGTAACCTTCTCTAGCTTTTCCACTGGTTGATCACTATGCATGCAGCAAAGGCAAAGAGGCCAAATTAACATGTTGTACGAAATTGCCATTTAGAAAACAGCAGTGCTCCACTGCTGTCGGACATACTGGCTGATGTAATGTTATGGCAACATGATAAAAGTCCCTCAGAATGCTGGAATATGCTCAAAATTTGGCCTTGAGGCCGACAGCTGGAGCTACTTCAGATGTTTGAGTCCATAAATTAAATGAGTGCATCAGTGTGTGTTTGCACGTGTATGAGGAGCAGGCCGTATGCTCGTGTCCATGCATGCTTCCTGGATTAAACAGCCTTAACAGGTTGTGTCCTGATGGATGCAAAGTTCATGGATGACCTGTTATTTCTTCCTTCAAACACAAGAGGGAGACATTGTCTAGTGTTGATTATTTAACACCACAATCAGCTGAAACTCTTCCAACTGTACAATGATCATAATGATGAAATGCTGCAACTGATTTTTAAATGCAACTTTTTTGAAGAAAAAAAAATAACTGCATGATTTGTTGTGTTCACAAATGATCTGAGAAGCAGAGTGAAGCGGTTTTTAGGGAGACTTTCACACATGGTCACGTCTGCTCCAACTGCTTCACAGGACAAGACAATATGATGAGTATCAGCGAGTGTCAGAAATCACAGTAACGTCTTTGCAAGTCAAATTAGCACCACTCCCTTTGTTTTTCCTGGTGTCTGGTATTTCGAGAATAGTCGTGTTGCAACAAAACCGCAAACCATCTGGGACATTTAACAGCCTGAAGCAGACTCACTGTCCTACAGACCAACTACATTTGAATGTGCATTTGTTTGGTTAATTTATGCAGAGAGAGAGAAAAAAGACTATCTTTTTTAGGATTGAAAAATCCAGATGCTCTACTTTTATCACACTCTTCTGATCTGATTTGAAGCGTTGGTACACCAAAAAGGTGTAGAGCTGCTACTCGACTCACAATAGACCTTTAAACAGGAATTGACAAGGAGATAATTACAGCCAATATGAAAAGCTCTTATTCAAGAAGGTATTTTAATCACGTATCATAGACATTAATTAAAATTGTTTTGTCAAATTTGCGCTTAAATCTCCAAACCTTTTGTTTGCATCTCTATCAGTGCAGCGTGCCAGGGTGGCCTGATCAAATATACCCAAGTTCATTATAATTGATGATTAGCCTGAGTTGCAGCTATAGAAGTCTGAACTGACATTGGGTGTCTGTATGAAGCATTTCACCTCAAAAGTTGAATTAAAACGAGAATACTATATAACATACTCTCTACGGATTTTAGAGAATAGTCTGACAGTTTTTGGAATAGACTTATTTGTGATTTTTAGAGCAGCGAGATGAAAATATCAACTCTCATTTCTGTGCATATAGACCTGGAGCTCGGAGATGACTGTCTCAGACAAAAAGCAGTTTGATGCAGCTAGTAGTTCAGTGAAAAAACAAATCTACTAACCAGGGTTGGGTCACATTACTTTAAAATGTTGTCAATTACCAAATACAAATTTCATTGAAATGTTTGTAATTTGTCATGCAATGATTACAAAAAAAAATCTAATCTTCATACTTCTAGATTGGTTGCAAAGCTCCACACATTTTTTTCTTTGAACATCCTGAATCATTTTCAACTAAAGTTGCTGCTAATGTTTTTGAATCAAAGACCACATGGATATATCAATGTAAGTTACGACTGTCCTGTTGTCACTCCATCAGTTGTGATTTAACTCATATTTGTTTTTGATTTTTAATGATGATTTATGGCTTTAACCTTCCTATTTGCATAGAAATAGAAGTTGGGATGTTTTAAATACTGATTATAATCACTTATGTGTAGTCTAATTGCGTAATCCTAATTACACTAAATCCATTACTACCCAACCCTGCTGCTGATCCTGCTCCAAAACCTCTTAACATGTTTTATCTCCATGCAGAATTAGAAAAAAATTTAAAAGCAGTTTGGAGGTTCAGAGGAATTATGTGCTGGGAGACCCAGAAATGTGAGCTGTTTGTCATGAAACAGTTACATGGTCTAAGTTCCTCCTAGAAAATAAAGCATTTTTACATTTCTGATTGTTTATGGATTTATCAGCTGAGATCTGTTGTGTAATGTACTGAGCTTTACAGTGCTTTTGGCCATGTTTTAGCAGGCAGTTCAAGCTTCCAGACACCTGCTTGCAGCTGCTGGTAATACTAGTTCTAATATATCTGACTTGATGCCATGACTGGTGAAAGTACCTGAAAAAGTCAGCAAACATTGACGTTTCAACCAGAGCCCATTGTTAAAGGCAATACAATTAAGTGTGATTAATACTGTGTTATATTGAACAGACATTGTTTTTAACCTTCACAAGCCCAACTGTGCTGTAAAGCAACTCCCACTCAACATTATTACAGTTACTTGCAATTACACTCCCATAGAGTGGCCACTGATTAATGGAGTTACTTTGCTTTCTTTAATCAAGAGCATGGTGCTTGAGTCAAAGAGCATTTTCTTCATGGTACAATCAGATTTCATAATGCTTTCCCTCAAACCCTGTCCTCTCTTAAACAGACCCCGCTCAGGTGCAGATCTGCTCTGTTAAAAGCTGCTGTTCTCAGATATACTGTACAGTCCCGTGTTACAGTTTGAATGTATGTCCCAACACTCAGGCTGCTTCTGTATGTTATACACTACCATTAAAAGTTTGGGGTCACTTAGAAATGCCCTTCTTTTTCAAAGAAAGGCATTTTTTTCAAAGAAGATAACATTTAATTAATCAGAAATACAGTCAAGACATTGTTAATGTCGTACATGACTATTCTAACTGGAAACGACTGATTTTTTTAATGGAATATCTACATAGGGGTACAGAGGAACATTTCCAGCAATCATCACTCCTGTGTTCTAATGCTACATTGTGTTAGCTAATGGTGTTGAAAGGCTAATTAATGATTAGAAAACCCTTGTGCAATTATGTCAGTACATGAATAAAAGTGTGATTTTTCATGGAAAACATGAAATTGTCTGGGTGACTGCAGTGTATGTACTTAAATGCATCAACCAGAGTCTTTATTTTCTCTTTTAATAGCTACATATAATAGTAGCGCCTTAGCACATAGGCTTCCTGCCATGCTGCTAGAGGAAGAAAAGGACCAAATACACACGTGGACAAAATTGTTGGTACCCCTCAGTTAAAGAAGGAAAAACCCACAATTCTCACTGAAATCACTTGAAACTCACAAAAGTAACAATAAATAAAAATTTATTGAAAATTAAATAATCAAAAACAGCCATTACTTTTGAATTGTTGATTAACATAATTATTTA